>NC_053393.1:493588369-493897744 GCF_905171765.1 Bufo bufo | reverse complement strand
GAAATCGAGTCACTAATAATCGCGGGTAAAACCTGCTTTTACTTTCACTTTCAGCTTCATTCACTGCATCCAGATTTCTATCAGTGATATCTTCCCCTGTACTGAAGATCATTCCGTCATTCTGGCCAGCTTTCAAACAAGACCAGTTGCATGTTTCTAGCTGCTACCATTCACAAGATATAACCATCTAAAGCAGCCCCCCCCCAGTTAGCTACTTTCCCACTGCTGGAGCCGGACTCCGACAATACAGTTGGAGGTTTGGTCACTACAGGTCCTGTATACACAGCGATTAATGGCAGGAGGAAATGGATTTAGATCAGCAGAAGAACATTTTGCAAGCAGAGCTGTGTTCACACTGGTGTCATGGCTTCTCACAGGATCTCAAACAGATATTATAGATTTGTAATGATCTCTTCTCCCTATTCAGTTTTATAATGGGCTGGGCTCACACATGCACTTTGAACTCTGGCGGAGTACCATACTGCCGGCATAGCCGGACACCACCATGCACCACGAGATCCCCACTCACTGTAATGGGATCCGTCCCCAAATGATGCTGTGTATTTATTTATTTTGGTCCGGCTGAAAGATGGCATGTATGAGTGAACGCCGGCAGAATGTTCCTCCACCGGAGTTCAAAGCACATGTGTGAACCCAGCCTAACATACTAGTCCAGTGATGTGAAACTACTACTACCAGCATGCTCCATTCATTTTTATGGCGTTCTGAGAACAGCCAAGCAAGTGTACATGTTGGGAGTTGTAGTTTTACCACAGCTGGAGTGGCGGAGGTTAGCCATCACAGTACTAGTCCATTGTCATCAGTAAGCAACAACTGTGATCCTGTCGTTCATGCAAGAGCCTAAATTATCTGGGCAGCAGGTAGTGGTGTGTAAACGGCGATCTGCTGAACGAGGACGAGCGATCACAATAGCCATCGTTCGTTATCATACTGTGGAGGTGATCGGTGCAGGTAAATACAGGCTTCACCCCCTCTGAATGGGTAGCCGACTGTCGGGAAGGAATGCTTTCTTCCCCCCAATAAGCTGCTCCTTGGCACGTTTAAATCCACCTTAACACAAAAGGTCTTAAGGGTGTATTCGGGTGCCTTCACATGTGTCAGAAAATTCTGCAACTGAAAATCAGTTCCATTCCCCTTAATGGAGCTTGCAGAAATCTAGGGGTGAAGACACCCCTAGACTGGCAGATAATCTGCCAGATCATCGCTAACGAAAGTTCGTAGTAAAGCTCGTTAGCAGTGTAATAATACTGCCATCCATGAACAAGCAAATGCTCAGTTATTCCTACCAGAAGTTGTAACTGGGTCCCAGTAGTTGGGGGCTTTCGTGCCGATTCTGAAACTGTCCCATCCGTGCCATCCTCTTTATATACAGACATCATTGTTGCTGTGGATGAATGGTTGTTTCTATCTTTACTTTTGAAATGTGCTGCTGACTAATGAGTATTTTTAGTACCACATGAAAGATGCGATAATCTGAAGAATAAGGTTACTTTCACACTGGCGTTTTGGCTTTCCGTTTGTGAAATCAGTTCAGGGCTCGCACAAGCGGTCCAAAACGGATCAGTTTGCAATCTAATGCATTCTGAATGGAAAAGGATCCGATCAGAATGCATCAGTTTACCTCCGTTCCGTCTCCATTCCGCTTTGGAGACTGACACCAAAACGCTGACACAATGTAAGTCAATGGGGACGGATCCGTTTTCTCTGGCACAATAGAAAACGGATCCATCCCCATTGACTTTTAATGGAGTTCATGACGGATCCGTCTTGGCTATGTTAAAGATAATACAAACGGATCCGTTCATGACGGATGCATGCAGTTGTATTATTGTAACGGATCCGTTTTTGCAGATCCATGACAGATCCGCCCAAAACGCGAGTGTGAAAGTAGCTTCAGTGGTTGGGTGATCAGGGGCACATTTACATGGGACAGTTCTTGAAAATTAGTGTTTATAGGGAGGTTTTTCCTCTTCAGTTGGCCCCACATATAAGCCATAGCAGCTTACAGGGGTTGTGCAGCCAGTACATATTGATGACCTATCCTCAGGGTAGGTCATCAATATCTGATCGGTGGAGGTCCGACTCCCAGGACCCCCGCTGATCAGCTGTTTGAAGAGGAATATGGTGCTGGCGCAAGCCTCGGCGTCGCAGTGTGATTACAAGTGCTTGTTCCAGTCAGTAGAATGGGATGAGCACTTGTAATTACACTGCGCCACCGCTGCAAGGGAGACAATGTGCAAGCACTGCTTTCCTCTTCAGTGTCAGACCCCCACCAATCAGATATTGATCACCTATCCTGAGGATAGGTTATCAATACGTACTGGCTGCACAGACCCTTTCAGGCCTTATTCACTTGTCAGTGTTGGGCCTCATGCACACGGCCGATGTTTTGGTCCACATCCGGTCGCAGTTTTGGCGGCTCAGATGCGGACCCATTCACTTCAATGGGGCCGCAAAAGATGCAGACAGCTCTCCGTGTGCTGTCCGCATCCATTGTTCCGTAGCCCCGCAAAGAAAATATAACCTGTCCTATTCCCATCTGCGCTTTGCGGACAAGAATAGGCAGTTATATTAAAGGCTGTCCGTGCCGTTCTGCAAATTGTGGAACGCACACGGACGCCATCCGTGTTTTGCGGATCTGCGATTTGCAGACTGCAAAACACACAACGGTCGTTGTTGGGACAAAACCAGATGAAGGTATAAAACACAGAGCAGGCGCAAATATTTCATTATACCTCGTCTCTGTGTAGCCTTCACTCATGTGTGAATAAGGTCTCGTTCACATTTCTGTTTTCCACTGCCGTGTGCTGTCCGTGTTTTCCACGGACAGCACACGTACCCATTTATTTTAATGTCTGTGCACAGATCAGTATTTTTCTTTGCTGACCACGGTCAGTGCACCATTTTGGTCCGTGATGCAAACCAAACACTCCCATTGAGACAGACACAGAAATGTAAACGAGGCCTAAAGCCTTAAAGGGGGTTTCCGAGTTTTTAATACTGATGACCTATCCTCTGGATAGTTAATCAGTATTTGATTGGTGGGGGTCCGACATTCTTGTGACCACTGCGGCCTTATCACAGCTTCCTCTAGGCAAGTGACGTCACGTTCATTGATCCCTGTGGTCTAGGAGGAGCTGAACTCCGATACCATGTACAGCGCTGGGCTCGGATTGTTGAGAGCAGGCCGTGGCACTCCGACGTCATCCGTATAAAAATCCTGAAACCCTTTTAATAGGGCTCATTCAGATGAGCGTATGTGTTTTGTGGTCTGCAAATTGCAGATCCGCAAAAAAAAAAAAAAGATACCAGCCGGAACGCACACAGCCAGCCCTATGATAGAAATGCCTATTCTTGTCCACAATTATGTACAAGAATAAGACCTGCTCTATCCTTTTTGCTGAACGGAAGTACAATTGTGAACGGCACCCTGTGTGCTGTCCAGATCTTTTGCGGCCCCATTGGAATGAATGTGTCCGCATCAAACCCACAAAACTGCGGAACAGATGCGGACACAAATACGGTCGTGTGAATGAGCCCTTTAATAAGACTGAGATGTGCTATCAGTGTAGTTTATCATTACAGACCAACATCATCCTGTCGACCATTGACCTCTATGATACAAAACCAGATCTTAAACCTACTTGTGACAGAACTGATGTAAAGCATTTTGGCATCAGTTTGAGTGAAATAGAAATGACCAGTCTCCATCTGCTGAAAGTGCAGATTAGGGCTGCAGTAAACTAATATTTTAGTAATAGAGTATTCTATCGGTTATTTCTTACAATTAATCGAGTAAATTAATAAGAAAAACCTTCTTAAAATAACGTATTTCTTTATAAAAACAATATTTTTATTTATTACATCTGATTTTCATCAGAACAGATATCAGATCAAACTACACCCCCCCCAAATCAGACTATCACAGATCTCAGCCACAGATAAGCCCCCCCTTCACCCAAAGTCAGTCAGCCTTGCCCTCAAATCAGTCCCCCCATGCCACCATGATCAGACCGCCTGCCACCATGATCACACCCTCCCTTGCTGCAGTGCAATCAGAGCCAGACCCCCATGCCATCCATTGCCATGTCCCCCACTCCCCCAGTGCTATCAGATCAGCAGCCGCTCCATGCCATGGCCCCCATGATGGCACTGCCATCAGCCCCTCCATGCCATCCACCATGTCCCCCACTCCCCCAGATCAGCCCCTCCATGCCAAATCACAGGTGCCCCCATTAACCCCTCTCCAAACCAATAATGTTATACATGCCAAGGCCCTGCGGTGCCGAGTCGGGAGGCCATGGAGCGGTGAGTGAGAAGCTTTATTTCAATCCTGCTCCGTGGTCATGTGATTCAAATGATTCCTCCATGCAGGGAAACTGCATTGAGGATTTTTTTTGCCTTAATTTAATTGATTGATGAATCGTTTCTGCCCTAGTGCAGATTGATATATAGATTTGTGGTAAAGGATTCCGTAAAACCTGTAATTTGTACATTTAAATGTCTGTTCTTTGCGTTTACTTGTAATGACTGGCATTCTTTGTGGAAGTGCCAGTCACTGATAAGACACCCCCTGTACAACTGAATTCAGAGCAGAGATTTAAAGGGGGTTCTCTGGTAATAATGCCATTTTACCAAGTGCCAACAGCCTGCCCCTCTGAGCTAAGGATTCATAACTGCCTGCTACTCCAGCTCTCCTCGCTGTCTCAGTCTTCCGGTTCCCGCACTATTTTCTTCCAGTGCTACGTGGTCACATGCTCCACTGCAGCCAATGACTGGCTTCATCGGTGCCTTGACCACAAGTAGCACATCACCGCTAAAGCTAGTCATTGGCTGCAGTGGAGCATGTGACCATGCCCATGCAGCGCTGGAAGAATACCGTGCAGGGATCTGGAGAACCCCTTTTAGGCTGCATTCACACGTCTGTGCTGTGTTGCGGACCCGCAAATTGCATATCCGCAACACACCCGCCCGGCACCCCTATAGAAATGCCTATTCTTGTCCGCAGCTGCGGACAAGAATAGGACATGCTCTATCTTTTTGCGGAGCTGCGGACCCAAAGATCGGGGCCGCGCTCCGCAAATGCGTGCTGTCCGCATCCATTCCGTGCTGTCCGCATCCATTCCGTCCCCATAGAGAATGAATGGGTCCGCACCCGTTCCGCAAAATTGCGGAACTGATGCGGACCCATTTTGCGGACGTGTGAATGGAGCCTTAGGGTACTTTCACACTTGCATTGTTTGATTCCGGCAGGCAGTTCCGTTGCCTGATCAGGCAAACTGTATGCAAACACATGTAATTTTTCAGCCTTGTGGTGCTTTCACACCAGGGCTGTGGAGTCGGTAGATAAATGTTCCGACTCCGACTCCTCAGTTTTATGTACTTCCGATTCCGACTCCTCTGTATTAATATGCGAATGTATTTTATACATTCCTTGAGGGAAAGAAACGCAACCTACCACAGGACTACTGGCTGGGAAGCCAACAGTCTACTGTATTGCACAGTTTAAGCAAAAGACAAACACAATGAAAACAAAGGAGGATCCAGGAAGGGGCATTTATTCTAAAACATGATTTTCCTAGGAGAATCCCATAGTCATGTTTAAAGTTTAAGCTAACAATCTGAGTTTACAAGTTTTTATAGCCTTAGCTAAATGACAGCAGTTTTTCCAATGGTTTACAGCTTCAGTCTTGAGCTATTGGCCCTCCATTCCCTTCACTTATACAAGTGTCTCACTCTCTAGTCCTGCAAAAAACATATTTATTTAATCCCTTATCAGTGAGAGGCTAGGTTACACATGGACGCGCTGCGTTCCCTGTAAAAGCAGAACACAACACTATGGAAAGTATAAGTATTGCAGCTCCTAATTGTGCGTTGCGTGCCATATAGTGAAGCACATGAAAAGAATGCTTCTTCACGGTCACTTAACGTGTTCGTTTTGCGGTTACGTGAGGCACTGCATGCATTGGTCTTTATTCTTACAGTAGAGAAGTCATTAATTATAACTTTTTGTGAATTGGGACATTTAAACTTGCTTTTTTTAATTTTTTTTATTCCAATCTAAATTTAGTAGGAGTCGGAGTCTGAGTCGGTGCATTGTTTGCCGACTCCGACTCCAGGTACCCAAAATTTACTCCGACTCCTCGACTCCGACTCAGACTCCACAGCCCTGTTTCACACTTGTGTTTTTCTTTTCCGGCATAGAGTTCCGTCCTTGGGGCTCTATACCGGAAAAGAACTGATCAGTTTTATCCCCATGGATTCTGAATGGAGAGCAATCCGTTCAGGATGTCTTCAGTTCAGTCTTTTTGACTGTTCAGGACGGAGATGCTACGGTTTTATCTCCGGCCCAAAAAACTGAACACTTGCCTGAATGCTCGATCCGGCATTTTTTTTCCATAGAAATGTATTAGTGCCGGATCCGTCCTTCCGGTCTGCGCATGCAAAAATGTGAAAAAATAAAAACTGATTTGTTTGTCCGTATGACAAACGGATAGACTGATCGGTTCTTGCAATGCATTTTTAAGACGGATCAGGATCCTGATCAGTCTTAAAATGCAATCAGTTGCTATACGTATTGCCGGATCCGGCAGGCAGTTTTGGTGACTGAACTGCCTGCCGGATTCCTCTGCCGCAAGTGTGACAGTAGCCTTATCAGGATCCTGATTAGTCTGCAAAATGCCTGATGAGTTAGAAAAATACATTGCAATACCGGATCAGTTTTTCTGGTGTCAGGCAAAACGGATCCGGTATTTATTTTTTTCACATTCTTAAAGGTCTGCGCATGCGCAAACCGGAATACCGGATCCGTCAATGTGGCACTAATACATTCCTATGGAGAAAAAATGCCGGATCCGTTATTCTGGCAAGTGTTTTGGATTTTTGGCCGGAGATAAAACCGCCATGCTGCGGTATTATCTTCGTCCTGAACAGTCAAAAAGACAACTGAAGACATCCTGATGCATCCTGAACGGATTGCTCTCCATTCAGAATGCATGGGGATAAAACTGATGTGTTCTTTTCCGGTATTGAGCCCCTATGACAGAACTCTATGCCGGAAAAGAAAAAAGTGTGAAAGTACCCTTAAATGTACAAATTACAAGTTTTATTGAATCTTCCT
The DNA here is from genome assembly GCF_905171765.1 of Bufo bufo. NCBI lineage: Eukaryota > Metazoa > Chordata > Amphibia > Anura > Bufonidae > Bufo > Bufo bufo. The sequence goes on along the minus strand of NC_053393.1, from coordinate 493,890,603 downwards.
ATAAAACTATGCATCAGTCTGCTCCGCTCCTTCCGCTCTATAATGTGCTGCCTGCAGATTGCATTACATTTCATGGTATCAGTTTTTTTAAGTTTTCATATTGTATAAAAAAATAAAATAAAATGTGTCTTTAGCTGTTATAATAGTGCGCAGCTCTTTGATGTGTCTTAGGTTTCGTCCACATGTATTTTAGGGTATTGCAGAACTCTGTTCCGGCAGAGGTTCAGATTGCCAGAATCACCAGAAACTTAATAGATGCCATTATAGTGAGTGCATTCTACTTTCACTTTGTGCCAGTCATCTAATAACCCTTATCGCACATGAAAAGAATGCTTCTTCACGGTCACTTAACGTGTTCGTTTTGCGGTTACGTGAGGCACTGCATGCATTGGTCTTTATTCTTACAGTAGAGAAGTCATTAATTATAACTTTTTGTGAATTGGGACATTTAAACTTGCTTTTTTTTATTTTTTTTATTCCAATCTATTTTTTGGGGAGGGCTTTGAGGGGAGGGAGTGTCACGGCTGTGTCATGGTCTGGTGTAGTGGGCCATGACACTTTTGCCGTGAATGCTTGTTGCTGGTGGCAACATGTTGTTTAGGTACTGAAGTCCTAAACACTTACTTAATCCACATTTCTATCAGTAAGATAAGAATTGAGCTTTGAGTGTTTATAATGTCTGAGAATTCAGATCCTGCTAGTAGAGCATCTCAGCCCTGTACAGAGAATAGGACTCCATAATTTTTAATAAACACTACGGATGAGCGAATCGACTTTGGATGAAACATCCGATGTCGATTCGCATAATACTTTGAATACTAATAGTATTAGAATGTATTGGCTCCTATGAGCTGAAGTTATTACTTCGCAAAGTCTCGCGAGACTTTGCATAATAACTCCATAAATCAATTTCTACTGTAAAAAAAAAAAAAAAATTTCCCGAACTCTGGTTCGGTTCCAAGTGGTTGCCCAGCAGTGTGTTGGTGACGTCACCAGCTCTGATGGGCGGGCTTTAGCGCTGCCTTAGCCGTTTTACAGGCTAGGTCAGCGCTAAAGCCCGTCCATCAGTGTCGGTGACGTCATTGGGCTCACTGCTGGGCTAAAGCCTCTGCCTCGCAGCCCTATGGAGAGGCCGGTTCGTCACCGGAACTCCAGAAAATACCTTTAACCTGCGCGATGTAGCGCAGAGCAAAGGAGAGCATCGAAGCTTGAACTGCTCCGATGCTCAAGTCAGGGGGCTGCCTGTGTGAAAATGGGGATACGTCCGGGTTCACCTCTGAACCTGGAAAACCCCTTTAAATGCAGACCATTGTCTTGGTTTGTGATTTATTGTACTTTCTTTTTTTCCCTTCATGGAGAACTTGAATATTCAGACTGCCATACTTGCCAGTGTGAACAAGGCCTTTGAAAAAGCCTATGAGGCAATTCTCCCCTGGAGGAGCAGTTGAGAGTTCTGCAGAGTGAGGGCTCATGCACCCGACCATTGGGTGTTTTGCGGTCAGCGGAATGCATACAGATACCGGCCGGATGCATCCTGCATTTTGCAGTATGGCATGGCCGGCCCCAAATACAGTAGTCCTATCCTTGCCCGTAATTCAGACAATATTATGATTTGTTTTATTCTTTTTGCGGAATGGACACAGAATGCACGTGGACTAATTTCCGTTTTATTTCCGGCCCTATTGAAGTCAATGGTTCTGCATACGGGCCGCAAAAAAACGGAACAGACGCTGAAAAAAATACGTGCGTGAGCAGTGAAGCACAGACGGCTGTTTCTGGAATTCCCATAGCGCCCTGAGAGCAGCCTTGGGATGTCGATCAGTAACCAAGAAATACGACCCCAAATGGAGCTTGTGTGCACGTGGTCAGATGTATGTTCATCATTGTATTTCCCATGGTAATTATCATACATGTCTGATAGAGGTGAGCACTAATCAGCCCATGACTGACACAATACCTGGTCTGGAAAAGGTTTATCCACTGCTTCATAAACCCTGAAAGCTGGGTGGGATTTTTATTTCTTTAAAGAAAATATGTCACCAAAAATGTTTTCTGCCAGTCAAAACCAGATAGTAACACTTCTCCTTTTTTCTAATGTTTTTATTTTTTGACTGTAGATTTTTTTTATTTTTATCTTCTAAATATATTATTATGGAGGCGGCCATCTTGCCTGGGCTGTTCTTAACAACATTAAGAAAATAGCTTTACGGCAGCTCCATGGTCCATACACACCATGGTCAGCAGGGGACCTCAATGACTTCTATGTCAGTTTTCTAGGCCGCTCTGTGACCTGTGCAGAGGTCATTGTACAAGGAAAGAAGAGATAAGATGTGACCGTCACCTATTGTAAATGGTGAATCTTGTCTCGGGCTACTTTCACACTGGCGTTTCTGGGTCCGCTTGTGAGGTCCGTTTCAGGGCTCTCACAATCGGCCCAAAACGGGTCAGTTCAGCCCCAATGCATTCTGAATGGATAAGGATCCGTTCAGAATGCATCAGTTTGGCTGCGTTTGGTCTCCGATCCACTTTTGAGGCGGACACCAAAACACAGCTTGCAGCGTTTTGGTGTCCGCCTGACGATGCAGAGCCAAACGGATCCGTCCTGACTTACAATGTAAGTCAATGGGGACGGATCCGTTTTCACTGACACAATATGTTGCAATTGAAAAATGGATCCGCCCCCCATTGACTTTCAATGTAAGTCAAGACGGATCCGTTTTGACTTTGCATTATTCTCTCAAAAAAAAGTCTAACAAATCCGCTTTGAACGGATACAAGCGTTTGCATTATTGGTGCGGATCCGTCTGTGCAGATACAAGACGGATCTGCACCGAACACGAGTGTGAAAGTAGCCTAATCTGTACACACAGGTGATATCATTACAGGCAGGATTAGAATGAGTTAACTGCAGTAAAGTGATCTGTACAGACAAAGAACAAAACTGCAGTATTTTAGGTCTGTTTAAATATAAAAAGTGACATTTAAAATATATTAAACATAAAAAAGTGATTTAGACAGCAGGTCATCTTCTGATGACACATTCCGTTTGAGGGCTCATTCACACGGCCATGTGTTGGCTCAGCATCCGATCTGCATTTTTTGCTGGTCGGATGTGGACCCATTCCCTTTAGTGGGGCTGCAAAAAGTGCGCAAAGCATTCCCGAGTGCTGTCCACATCTGTGTGTCCGTCCCATGGCCCCACTAAATAGTAGAACATGTCCTATTAAGTAAGTGTTCCGTCCTGATAATTGGCTGCTCATCTGTGGAGGTAAAAAGCTGCATTTACATGCAGTGATCACCTCCATTTTATGGGAATGAATGATCGCTACTGCCACCGCTTGTCCTCATACATCATGATCTGCTGCCCAGAAATGATTATTGAGCTGTCAGCACAAAAGATTGTTTCACCTCCTCTATCAGGTGACCTGCGGCTCCTTTACACGGTCGATTCTTCTCAAGAACGAGCTTTCATATGAATGTTTGTTACAGATAATTGGCTTGAAAATCCATGTTGTGTAAATCATCCACTGGTTTTTAAATTTAACATCTGATTAAGGGTCCATTCACACGTCCGTAGTATATTGCAGATCCGCAACACCCCCGGCCGGCACCCCCATAGAAATGCCTAGTCTTGTCCGCAATTGCAGACAAGAATAGGACATGCTCAATTTTTTTCCAAAGCTGCGGACTGGAAGATCGGGGCCGCGCTCCAGAAATACGGATGCGGAGAGCATGTAGTGTGCTCTCCGCATCCATTCCTTCCCTATAGAGAATAAATGGGTCCGCACCCGTCCACAAAATTGCGGAACGGATGCGGACCCATTTGCGGACGTGTGAATGGAGCCTTAAGTAGTCGTTTTAGATGAAAGCTGATTTCTCAGTAAAATTGTAGCCGGTGTTCTCTTACGTCTTTTCAGACAGCTGGTGTAACTGCAATTTTGAAGCTTTTAGATTTGTTTCGAAAGCTAGCCATACACATGAAATCAAAGTCCGTCAGAATTTGCAACTTTTTAGGCCTCTTGACACTTTTTTCCAAAGTGGTGAGGAAAAAGAGGTAAGGCTTTGCTTGGCCCACCAGATTTTCTATAACTTTCGCCAGAAACTGATGGAAGTTATAGCTGTAGTCCCTGGCGGACGTAGACCTGTGTCTTAAACTCGTGTTTGGGAATGCCAGTCTTGATAAATCTCTCCCATTACAAACATAGGGGGGGAGTCGGGAGAGATGGCAGTCAGCTGGCAGACAACTATTGATATTGTATGGCTGGCTTGAGTGCCTATAAAATAGGTTTCTAAAATGGGGTGTGATGGCCGTGCCGTACTGCAATAGTCAGTCTATGTCTAATGCTTATTCCAGTAACAGACAAGCAAATCTCCGCGCAGCAGAGCCCAGTGAGCGCCGCTCTGACCTCCTCTCCTGATTTCAGTCAGTTTCATCACTTTGTTTTAGATTGTAGGCTATGCTGGTAATTGGCCTATAGCGTCCTTCCCCAGGTTCAGCTCATGGCCCCATCCTCCGGTGTCCCAGGAACTGCACATTACTTTAGGATTTATTCCCTAATGAACGATTAGCAAACGTTTCTTCTTCACTTGTGCTCAGATCTAATCCTCCCTTTGATCAAAAAGAAAATATAGGACAGTAAGTAACCTGAATATTATGTGCAAGGGACCTTACCAGACCCGCTCGTTTCCCCAGGCAGAATTTGTCATGAATGTGATAAAGAGGTTAAAGTAGTATTTTATTGTTATATGAGAATAATATGGTACGTGTACAACTTCAGTTTTGTGCAGTTCCATGTCTTGGATTGTCCTAAAATTTAAGATGATGTTTTCAGAGGGGCCAAATTCAGCTTCAACAGAAGCTAGAGCGGTTGCTACATTTGAATCCACTATCCTTGTGCCTTGGGGACCTATCCCCTTCAGATGAGCGGTTTTCAATAGGCTTTTCCTCTTGATAAATGAAACGTCAAGGGACCTGTCACCTGCACTTTGCTCTCACTGAGGGCAGCATAGTGTAGTGACGGTCACCACTGGGGTGGCAGTGAGTACTCTCAGCTGGCTCACACTTCAGAGGAGACAAGTCTGAGGATTCATTCCTATGTGTAACAGAAAAGAGAAAAGGCGGTAGCAGTGAGACTCCTCTGACTAGCAGTGCTGGTGTACACTGTGGAGTTCACACATCACTACTATAGAAAGTCAGAAGTGACAGAAGTGTCAAACCTCTGAAATCCGTGGGGGGTTTGTCAGTACACTATGCTGTCCTCAGTGCAGGTGGCAGGTCTCCTTATGTGGACTGACAAGTTCTCATAGACCTCTGTTGATGACACCTTCTGACATGTCTGCATGACTAGTCGGGAAATGTCCTAAGGTGAGCTCCCACTTTAATTGTGCCGCATCAGAGTTTGCAGGAGCAGTGAAGAATGCCTGCTGCCATCATACATAATGTGGAGACTCAGAGAACCAATATCTGGTATCTGACATGGCGTTCAGCTACCACGGTCATTCCTGTCTGGTATTTGCGGAGTAAACATTGACCAGTCTGCAGTAGGTCTGGGACCAGTCCTACTGCCTTTTTTGACTCCTTTAGAAGTTGTGGCGTTCCAACGCATGTCCACACTTCAGGTCCAAGTTGAAAGAGCTTGGAATGGAAAAAAAAGGATGATATCCAGCATCTGTGTGACCATTACCATGCCAGGTTGCCATCCTCTATCACAGCAAGGGGAGATGCCACCCAGTACTAATGTGACCCTGACTCCACATATACACTGGTGTAGAACCCAAAAATAAGGGGGGCACCACTTTGTGAGATCATTGACCAAGCACCACTCACTACCAGTTTATACCTTTGTCAATCGCATTAAAGGGGTATTCAAGTGTCCTGTTTTTTTGTATATATAATAGGAAATCATACAATTTTCTAATACATGTATTTTTAATTTTTCACATATACCTTTCTTATATCTGGCGGTTGACCCCCTATGTGCAGTAGAATGGTATAGCCCATATATCAGTCCTGTGTAATGTATCCATGTCCTACCAAAAATGGCATCAGTCATATGACACTCTTCACATCATGTAATCCTTGATATTCGGTAAGCAGCAGCGTTACATGAATTACATGTGTGCACACAGGACACTTATCAGGACACATTCATATGATAATTGTATAGGACTAGTGGTGGAATCAAGCTTTTTATTGTGGTTATTACAATAACTACATCACTTTGTATTTACAGGGCTACTTGTCTGTAGGTGATTTGTCAAATGGCTGCCTGTCTCTAGGTGATGTTGTCATGTTAAAGTTTAGTGTAAAAAAATAAATAAATAACAGATCTGTTTTGACTCGGACGAGATACTGCTGCAGGCAGTAATACTGTGTATACTATATATGTTCTGTTCCTCAGTACACTACTATTCACCTGGTCAGTTAACTGAAAGCCAAGAAGCATGATACTTGTGAGGGTCACATGACTGACTCCATGTTTAATCCTATCCAGCTATCCTATGGATGTATATTACATAACTAAAATGGGCTGTATTTTTATTTTTTTCAAGAAGGTTACAATAGATATAATAAAGGTCTGCAAGCAAAATTTTAAATGTATATTAAAACAAATTGTTCAACATCCTGTTCTCTAAAATAAATGTAATCATTTGTGTTGTTGTTTTTTTGTTTAGTTTTTTTTTCAGTTTAGTGTTTTTTTCACTTTAGTGTATCAGTAGAGTAGATGAAAACACATAAATACATACAGCAGGCAAGAGATCAGAAAAAGACATGTTAAAGGAAACCTGTCACCAGGATTTTGTCCATAGAGCTGGGGACATGGGCTGCTAGATGGCCGCTAGCACATCTGCAATACCCAGTCCCCATAGCTCTCTGCTCTTTTATCGTGTTAAAAAACCTTTTTGATCAATATGCAAATGACCTGATATGAGTCCTGTGTCCGGAGATGAGTCAAGCGGAAAGGAGCCCAGCACCGCCCCGCGTCCTCCGAATCTCCTCCTTGCTGGCTGACGTCACAGAGCTGGAGCGCCGAAATCTCGCGATGCGCCAGCTAGCGCATGCGTAGTTCATTCCCTGTGCTGATGCCAGCACAGGGAATGAACATGATGCCGACACTGCGCATGCGAGATTTCGGCGCTCCAGCTCTGTGACGTCAGCCAGCAAGGAGGAGATTTGGAAGACGCGGGGCGGTGCTGGGCTCCTTTCCGCTTGACTCATCTCCGGACACAGGACTCATATCAGGTAACATAGTAGTAACATAGTAACATAGTACATAAGGCCGAAAAAAGACATTTGTCCATCCAGTTCGGCCTGTCATCCTACAAGTTGATCCAGAGGAAGGCAAAAAAAAAAAACCCTGTGAGGTAGAAGCCAATTTTCCTCACTTTAGGGGAATAAAAATTCCTTCCCGACTCCAATCAGGCAATCAGAATAACTCCCTGGATCAACGACCCCTCTCTAGTAGCTATATCCTGTAATATTATTACGCTCCAGAAATACATCCAGGCCCCTCTTGAATTCCTTTATTGTACTCACCATCACCACCTCCTCAGGCAGAGAGTTCCATAGTCTCACTGCTCTTACCGTAAAGAACCCTTTTCTATGTTTGTGTACAAACCTTCTTTCCTCCAGACGCAGAGGATGTCCCCTCGTCACAGTCCTGGGGATAAATAGATGATGGGATAGATCTCTGTACTGACCCCTGATATATTTATACATAGTTATTAGATCTCCCCTCAGTCGTCTTTTTTCTAACGTGAATAACCCTAATTTTGATAATCTTTCAGGGTACTGTAGTTGCTCCATTCCAGTTATTACTTTAGTTGCATTTAGGTCATTTGCATATTGATCAAAAAGGTTTTTTAACACGATAAAAGCACACAGAGCTATGGGGACTGGGTATTGCAGATGTGCTAGCGGCCATCTAGCAGCCCATGTCCCCAGCTCTATGCACAAAATCCTGGCGACAGGTTCCCTTTAACTATGTTGTGTAAAGAGTGTATTACACCTGCCAATCGGCAAACACTTGTTTATCGGGCAATCAAATCTTTTTACAGGTAAAAAAAATAGTGCAGTGTAATCGTGCCCTATACTGAGGAGCAGACAAGTGAGTAAGGCTACTTTAACATTAGCGCTTTCAATTCTGCTATTGAGATCCCCATAGGATCTCAATAGCGGAAGAAAACGCTTGTTATGTCCCCATTCATTGTCAATGGGGACAAAACTGAACTGAACGAAACTGAGTGCACCAGAATGCATTCCGTTCCGTTTGGTTGCGCTCCCATCGCGGACAGAATATTGCTGCAAGCAGCGTTTTCTGTCCGCAATGTGGTGTGTAGCAAGACGGATCCATCCTGACACACAATGTAAGTCAATGGGGACGGATCCGTTTTCTCTGACACAATAGAAAACAGATGCGTCCCCCATTGACTTTCAATTGAGTTCATGACGGATCTGTTTTGACTATATATGACCTAATACCACCGGATCTTTTCATGACGGATGCAGACGGTTGTATTATGGTAACGGAGCGTTTTTGCAGATCCATGATGGATCCGGAAAAAAAACGCTAATGTGAAAGTAGCCTAAAGTAGCATATTTTTTATTTATTTGCTGTATGATGGTATTTCAGAGCTGTTTCCAATTATTATTAAATTGCTCCACTTGGCTGCAGTGAGTTCACAGCACATTTTCAGCGTTTTTTAAGACAAAAAAAATCTTGGTTCAGCTTAAAAGATGCGAACAGCCAACAAACAAGTGTTTGCCGACTGAAATGCAGCTAATTAGCAGGATATAATGTTCCAGTGAACGTTTGTTTCCTTGTAATTGGCCCGAAAATTGGGTAGTGGAATATACTGTAATATATTCACTTGTGTGCAAGTCTTTCCGGTTTTCTGCTCCATTCAGGATAGAAATGGAAGTGCCAGAATCGAACTCCACCCAACAGGCCCCAAGGACTATTGTCCTCTCTTACCATCTGGGAGTCCAGCGTTTTACTGGACAGAATAGTGCAGCACGGATGCCCTTAAGCTTAAAGGGGGTTTCTGGTCATTGTCATTTATGTAATGCCTGCAGTGTGCCTCCTAATAAAAATAAAATCCTACCTTCTCCGTGCCGCTCCACTCCTTCGCTGTCTCGGTCTTCTGGTCCCCGCACTGTTGGTCAGATGCACCACTCCAGCCAATGACTGGCTTCAGTGGTGATGTGCTGTTTGTGGCCACTGGTGGTCATTGGCTGGAGTGGTGCATGTGACCATGCATGACAGGAAGAAGGGGGCAGGTATGTATGAATCTTCTTTTTCAAGAAGCTGGCTGGGGACATTACATAAAATATATAGTTATTACTGGAAAGCCCCTTTACCCCATGCCCCTTTCCCACAAAGTCCTCATGCACACGACTGTAGTTGCATTTCGGTCTTCAAACTATATTCTTGTCCACAGTGTGGACCACAACAGGACAGGGTCTATAATTTGAGGAATGGCCACATGTATCCACAAAAAATACATACCTGTGCATAGAAAGTAATGGGTTAGTGTGCTATCTGAAAAAATGCGGACAATATGGTCCTGTACATGAGGCGGAAGCCATGCAACCTCTGTGAACAAGGTAAAGTTAATTCATAAATACGGTATGTTTTTAATATGAAATTCACCAAATTATGGCACAAATTATACCACAATTCAGCCACAATAGTATGCTCATACATAATTGCATCAAGAACTATGCATGTATGAGAGCCACAGCAAGGCTTAGCCCTCCAACTGGTTCTTCTCCCCTCCAGGGTGGAAACCGATTTCTGTTTTATGGGCGCTACAAAATGTTCAAAAATTGTTTTAGGTTATGATACAATTTTTATCCACAAATAAATATATATTTTTTAAATCCTGTCCCTGGGAAACTTTTATCCATTGGTTTGTGATTCGATTTTCAAACATCGATATGTGAAAATTACATTTGGTAAAAGGGGTTATCTTCCCTGCAGCCTGTCTGTACCCCTTTACTGCAAGGTTTCTGCAGATGTTCAGAAATCTTCTCACTCTTTATCCCAATACTAAATATAAGATCGAGAGGAGGGGTGCAGCTGCAGTTTTGTCTTCTCCTCAGTGTGTCTGTGAGGCTGTTAGGCTCCCGGCCTGACCTCCCAGCACTGACGGGGTCACATAGCATTATATTGATTTATGATGCTATGTAGCCCTTACAGTTCTGGAATGTATTAGAGGACACTGACATAATGCCGTTAGTGTCATCAAATACATTGTGACGACCCCCGTCACGCTCGTCTGCAAGGGGCCTTAGTGTGTGTGTGTGTGTGTGTGTGTGTGTGTGTGAAGACCAGAAATAGAAAAGCTCTGATTTTGCACCACAAGGAGCACAACCACTCGGCAAGCATGGGAACAGAAACTGTACAGACTGCCGGAATTAAGGACGCAGATGTGAACCCAGCCTGGGCATTATTTGTCATGTTTAGGCTACATTCACATCCGCACTGCCAAATCCCCATTGACTACAAGGAGATCCGGCTGCTTTCTGCAGGACAAATATCGCTGCGTGCATTTATACTGAAAACCCGTCTGATCCCATTATGGTCAGTACTACTGGATTTACCTGACAAAGATGTGAACATAGCCTCAGGGTGTATTCACACGACCATATGTACTTTGCGATCTGCAAAAAAAATACAGATGACGTGTAGCATGGTATTTTGTCTTTTGTGTGAACCCCTTGTAAAAGTGCCCATTCTTGTCTGCAAAACCGTTTACAATAGGACATGTTCTATCTTTTTTGTGGGGCCACAGCACAGAACGGACATATGGATGCAGACAGCACACGGTGTGCTGTACGTATTTTTTGCGGCCCCATGAAATGAATGGGTGGGCGTCCAGTCCACAAAACAATGTACAGTCGTGGCCAAAAGTTTTGAGAATGACACAAATATTAGTTTTCACAAAGTTTGCTGCTAAACTGCTTTTAGATGTTTCTGTTGTTTCTGTGATGTAGTGAAATATAATTACACGCACTTCATACGTTTCAAAGGCTTTTATCGACAATTACATGACATTTATGCAAAGAGTTGGTATTTGCAGTGTTGGCCCTTCTTTTTCAGGACCTCTGCAATTCGACTGGGCATGCTCTCAATCAACTTCTGGGCCAATTCCTGACTGATAGCAACCCATTCTTTCATAATCACTTCTTGGAGTTTGTCAGATTAGTGGGTTTTTGTTTGTCCACCCACCTCTTGAGGATTGACCACAAGTTCTCAATGGGATTAAGATCTGGAGAGTTTCCAGGCCATGGACCCAAAATGTCAATGTTTTGGTCCCCGAGCCACTTAGTTATCACTTTTGCCTCATGGCACGGTGCTCCATCGTGCTGGAAAATGCATTGTTCTTCACCAAACTGTTGCTGGATTGTTGGAAGAAGTTGCTGTTGGAGGGTGTTTTGGTACATTCTTTATTCATGGCTGTGTTTTTGGGCAAAATTGTGAGTGAGCCCACTCCCTTGGATGAGAAGCAACCCCACACATGAATTGTCTCAAGATGTTTTACTGTTTGCATGACACAGGACTGATGGTAGCGCTCACCCTTTCTTCTCCGGACAAGCCTTTTTCCAGATGCCCCAAACAATCGGAAAGAGGCTTCATTGGAGAATATGACTTTGCCCCAGTCCTCAGCAGTCCATTCACCATACTTTCTGCAGAAGATCAATCTGTCCCTGATGTTTTATTTTGGAGAGAAGTTGCTTCTTTGCTGCCTTTCTTGACACCAGGCCATCTTCCAAAAGTCTTCGCCTCACTGTGCGTGCAGATGCGCTCACACCTGCCTGCTGCCATTGCTGAGCAAGCTCTGCACTGGTGGCACTCCGATCCCGCAGCTGAATCCTCTTTAGGAGACGATCCTGGCACTTGCTGGACTTTCTTGGACGCCCTGAAGCCTTCTTAACAAGAATTTAACCTCTTTCCTTGAAGTTCTTGATGATCCTATAAATTGTTGATTGAGGTGCAATCTTAGTAGCCACAATATCCTTGCCTGTGAAGCCATTTTTATGCAACGCAATGATGGCTGCACGCGTTTCTTTGCAGGTCACCATGGTTAACAATGGAAGAACAATGATTTCAAGCATCACCCTCCTTTTAACATGTCAAGTCTGCCATTTTAACCCAATCAGCCTCACATAATGATCTCCAGCCTTGTGCTCGTCAACATTCTCACCCGAGTTAACAAGACGATTACTGAAATGATCTCAGCAGGTCCTTTAATGACGGCAATGAAATGCAGTGGAAAGGTTTTTTTGGGATTAAGTTAATTTTCATGGCAAAGAAGGACTATGCAATTCATCTGATCACTCTTCATAACATTCTGGAGTATATGCAAATTGCTATTATAAAAACTTAAGCAGCAACTTTTCCAATTTCCAATATTTATGTAATTCTCAAAACTTTTGGCCACGACTGTACATCAGATGCGGAAAAAAAATACAGTTGTGTATCTGGACCCTTAGCCAGATGTTCTGACTACAGCAGCCTCAAAGCACCTACACGTGTTTCCTTGTGCGGGAATAGATTTCTTCTATAACATGTGATGCTGCTGTCCCTATAAGCAGCACAATGCAGTGATTACAGGTTTGGCTGAAGTGTATTTGATAGTTTTCTGTTTCCTAGTGCATCACAGTATCTATTCCTTCTATAAAGAAGACCCAAAATAAAGTAGTTTTAATTAGGTCAGCGTACTTGTTGCTTTATTTACATTATATTGTTTCGGTCAGGATACTCTCGTTCTGCTTCAGAATAGTCAGTCTACAGAGAATGGTCTGTCTCGTCTGTCCTTGCTTTTCATTTTAATCTCTGTTCTTTCCGAGTGATATTAAACAGTAGTCCTTACTATTCTTCCGACAGAGAAAATGACCTATAATTTGACTTTAAGGGCTTGTCAGGATTTCTTTCTGAAAACCGCTAGATAGAAAGCTTGTCTAACCCTAGCATCAACTACAGGTTTATATAATGTATACAAACAGTAGAAGAAGCATCTTAAAGGGGTTGTCCAACCGAACCTGTTTTGCCTTTTTTCTGTGCCGCAACTTCTCCTATTGCCAACCGGTTCAGAAGTGGCTTGGTCCCACGACTGCTGCCAGTCACCAGCAGCGAGATGTCTAGCACGTGACTGCTGAGGCTAATGATGGGGTGGCTCGGTCCAGTGAAGGCTACGACCAATGTGGCCAGAAACTACTGGACTACAGACAGGTGGGCACAGGCTCCAAGGATTGGTCTGGTCAGATCCTAGGCCAGACGCTCCTTTTACCATTTTTGCTGCCAGGTCAGGTTTAACATTTTGCATTGAAGCATGAAGTTTAAAAGAAAAATGCATAAAGATTTATGTTTGTGGCTAAAAGTCTGATTCAAGTATGAGACACATCATCTAATAACTAAGGCTACTTTCACACTTTGGGCAGATCCATCATGGTTCTGCAAAAAAACGGTTCAGTTGCCATAAAACAACCGCATGCATCTGTAAAACAAACAAACGTCTGCATATGTTCAGAATTGATCCGTTTTGTATTATCTGTAACATAGCCAAGACGGATCCGTCATGAACTTCATTGAAAGTCAGTGGGAGACGGATCTGTTTTCTATTGTCCCAAATTGTGTCAGAGAAAACGGATCCGTCCCCATTGACTTACATTGTGTGCCAGGACGGATCCGTTTGGCTCAGTTTTGTCAGATGGACAGCAAAAATGGAGCGGATTGGTGATGGAACGCAGGCATTCTGAGTGGATCCTTTTCCATTCAGAATGCATTAGGGCAAAACTGATCTGTTTTGGACCGCTTGTGAGAGCCCTGAACGGATCTCGCAAACGAAAAGCCAAAACGCCAGTGTGAAAGTAGCCTTACATTTCATGGTGTGCAGAGGTCAGCTCTGCCTAAATGCACATATTTACAAGAACTAAATGGACCAGAAATCTCTGTGATCCAGGAGCTGATGTCTGAGTCTGTCAACAAATGTTTCTAGTAAAATTTGCCACTTGCATCTCTCCCTGGAAACATGGCAATCCAGGAAGCAGACCTTTTCATGCTGCGCCCTGAATGTTGTGACGCTGCAGCCCTGATTATTCTAGCTCACGGCAAGTATTAAAATAGGACATGTCAGCACAAAATGCAATGTAATCTGCAGGCAGGAGGAGCTGAGCATTTTAAAGGGCATCTGTCAGCAGGTTTGTACCTATGACACCGGCTGACCTGTTACATGTGCACTTGGCAGCTGAAGGCATCTGTGTTGGCCCCATGTTCATATGTGTCCGCATTGCTGGGAAAGTTTTAATATATGCAAATGAGCCTCTAGGAGAAACGGGGACGTTACCGTTATACCTGGAGGATCTGCTCTCTCTGCAGCTGATGCGCCCTCGGCACTTTGAAAGGACCAGACGGTGAAAAGGTGATCACAACCGGCCCTGTCAGTGCAGAGGTCTGGAGTGAACTGTAGTCCTTGGACTGGGTTTGAGTTTTTAGTAATTGAATTTAACTATAAACCTTTTGAAGAACTACAATTGGTAGAGAAAATCCATGTTGTTTGATGGTTGACCTATATTTTGTTAGTATATTGACTGTCTATATTATTCAGAAACATTAGATTACAGTATGTGCTCGACAGTTTGTAGAATGTGGTGATTACCATTTTGTTAGTAGAGCATCTGGCTGCAGTAGGCTACTTTCACACTAGCGTTCGGGTGTCCGCTCGTGCGCACCGTTTGAAGGGGCTCACGAGCGGCCCCGAACGCATCCGTCTGGCCCCAATGCATTCTCGGTGGAGGCGGATCCACTGAGAATGCATCCGCCTGCCAGCGTTCAGCCTCCGCTCAGTGAGCGGACACCTGAACGCTGCTTGCAGCGTTCGGGTGTCCGCCTGGCCGTGCGGAGGCGAGCGGATCCGTCCAGACTTACAATGTAAGTCAATGGGGACGGATCCGCTTGAAGATGACACAATATGGCTCAATCTTCAAGCGGATCCGTTCCCCATTGACTTTCAATGTAAAGTCTGAACGGATCCGCTCAGACAACTTTCACACTTTCACAATTTTCTAAGTTTTAATGCAGACGCATCCGTTCTGAACGGATGCGAACGTCTGCATTATCGGAGCGGATCCGTCTGATGAAACATCAGACGGATCCGCTCCGAACGCTAGTGTGAAAGTAGCCTAAGGCCATCTGTGCAGAATGCCGCAGCGATCAGAGCAGATATTTTATTGACTTGTTGTGCCATCTTACCAACGCTTCAGCCTCTGTCAATCTTATGGCTCTAGGTGTCAAAATATCTAATATAGCATTTTCTGAAGTTGGACAAGTGGGCAAAAAAGGCAATAACTACCTTTAAAGATTCCTCCAGTCTCATTCAATGACACTTAACAGGTCCCTGCAAGTCCCGTCTTAAAACATTCAGCCAATCGCTGTGAGTAGCGGTGACCCCGCGTCCTTCAGCCGGTGATTGGCAAAGCAGCCATTTGCTGTGTGACGGGACCAGGAAGCAAAGACAGGGACCCGGCAAGTGTCTGAGCATATGGGAGTCAGTAAGGCTGGAGCTACATGTGTCGCACCAAAGTTGTGCAACATTTTTTATAGTGATTGTCAATGGTGTCGCACGGAGACACGCCGCAACTGCGACACAAGTCGCAAAAATTCCATTCAAGTTGGAGTTTTTCAATTTGGATTTCTGTCATGTTGCAGTCGCAGTGTAACGCCATTGACAATCATTATAAGAAAATGTTGCGAAACTTTGGTGCGACATGTCACAATGCAGTTGTAAACTTCTTGTTGCCGTTGCCGTGTAGCCCTAGCCTAAGACTTCAACAACTCTGAGCATTTTGCCAGTATTTGCCCACAGGACAACCCCTTTAAGAGTATGTTTACGCAGGGACGCTGTGCTTCCTACTCCATTAAAAGTGCTTGTTCCTGTGCCGGAGGCTGAATATTAAAGGGTTTCTACCACCAGAAATACTGTTATGTAGCTGACTGATATAGCGATGCGCTAATGTCAGCACTACATAACAGTATGTTTCTAACATTAGTCCCTGCAGCCGTTTTTGTTAAAAAAGCACTTTCATTATATGCTAATGAGCCTCTAGGTGCTATGTGGGCGTAAAATCAGCACCTAGAGGCTCCGTCCACTCATGCTTTATCCCGCCCAGGTCCAGTGTTCTGCCTGCCCCGCTCCTCTTGATTGATGCCACTGTTACCTGCATCGTTGGCGAAATCCGTTCACTTCTGTCTTCGGCGCAGTGAGTGAATGATGCGATCCTGGTGCCGGATTCCTCACTGAGCCTGCGCCAACTACGTCACAGTGAGGAAGCCGGCATCAGGAGAGCGGCCTTCACTCACTGCGCCGAAGACAGAAGTGAACGGCGCAGGTGCGGGATTTCGCCAACAATGCAGGGAACAGTGGCATCAATCAAGAGGAGCTGGGCGGGCAGAACACTGGACCTGGGCGGGATAATGGGTGAGTGGACGGAGCCTCTAGGTGCTGATTTTACACCCACATAGCACCTAGAGGCTCATTAGCATATAATAAAAGTGCTTTTTTAACAAAAACTGCTGCAGGGACTAATGTTAGAAACATACTGTTATGTAGTGCTGACATTAGTGCATCGCTATATCAGTCAGCTACATAACAGTATTTCTGGTGGTAGAAACCCTTTAACCTCTTAAGGACATAGGGCGTACAGGTACGCCCTTGTGCCCTGGTACTTAAGGACACAGGGCGTACATGTACGCCCTGTGTATTTTCGATCACTGCCGTGCGGCTGGCAGTGATCGGAACCCGGTGCCTGCTCAAATCATTGAGCAGGCACCTAGGCTAAATGCGCGGGGGGGTCCCGTGACCCCCCCCATGTCGGCGATCGCGGCAAACCGCAGGTCAATTCAGACCTGCGGTTTGCTGCGATTTCTGAAGTTTCTGGTCCCCGCAGTCCCTGACCGCAGGGATCAGAAACTTTATATGCCAAAAAAAAAGTTTTATTTACCCCCCCCTGCACCCCCGAATGATTTTTATGGTGGCGGGAGGTGCAGGGGGAGGGTTGTGGGCGGTGCGGGAGGCGGGCGGTGCGGCAGGCGGGATCGCGATCCCCCGCCCGCCTCCCCTTGTGGTGTCTAGTGGGGATACCAGGGTGCCAGCACATTGCTGGCACCCTGGTATAAACGGCTGACATCTGCGATGCGATGTCAGCCGTTTAACCCTTTCCATACAGCGGTCCGTACGGACCGCTGTATGGAAAAGGTTAACAGCGCAGGGAGCTCCCTCCCTCTCCCATCGGGGGGCTGCTGTGCCTTTGCAGCCCCCCGATGGGGAGGGAGAGAGCCCCCCGAGAGATCCCCTCCTTACCCTTCCCCGTCTGCGAAGTTCTGAGCAGACGGGGAAGGTTCCCATGGCAACAGGACGCCTCTCAGGCGTCCTGCTGTCCATGGTGCTGAACAGATCTGTGCTGAAAGCATAGATCTGTTCAGTGTAAGTAAAATACAGTACAGAACAATATATATTGTACTGTACTGTATTATTCAGACATCAGACCCACTGGATCTTCAAGAACCAAGTGGGTCTGGGTAAAAAAAAAGTGAATAAAAGTGAAAAAAAAGTAAAAATCAAAAAACACATTTATCACTGATAAAAAATGAAAAAAATAAAATTCCCTACACATGTTTGGTATCGCCGCGTCCGTAACGACCTGATCTATAAAACGGTCATGTTACTTTACCCGAACGGTGAACACCATAAAAATAAAAAATAAAAAACTATGATGAAATTGAAATTTTGCCCACCTTACTTCCCAAAAAAGGTAATAAAAGTGATCAAAAAAGTCGCATGTACGCCAAAATTGTAACAATCAAACCGTCATCTCATCCCGCAAAAATCATACCCTACCCAAGATAATCGCCCAAAAACTGAAAAAACTATGGCTCTTAGACTATGGAAACACTAAAACATGATTTTTTTTGTTTCAAAAATGAAATCATTGTGTAAAACTTACATAAATAAAAAAAAAGTATACATATTAGGTATCGCCGCGTCCGTATCGCCCGGCTCTATAAAAATATCACATGATCTAACCCCTCAGATGACCACCGTAAAAAAATAAAAATAAAAACGGTGTAAAAAAAGCCATTTTTTGTCATCTTACGTCACAAAAAGTGTAATAGCAAGCAATCAAAAAGTCATATGCACCCCAAAATAGATGCCAATCAAACCGTCATCTCATCCCGCAAAAAATGAGACCCTACTTAAGATAATCACCCAAAAACTGAAAAAACTATGGCTCTTAGACTATGGAGACACTAAAACATTTTTTTGGTTTTAAAAATGAAATCATTGTGTAAAACTTACATAAATAAAAAAAATTGTATACATATTAGGTATCTCCGCGTCCGTGACAACCTGCTCTATAAAATTACCACATGATCTAACCTGTCAGATGAATGTTGTAAATAACAAAAAAAAAACGGTGCCAAAAAAGCTATTTCTTGTTACCTTGCCGCACAAAAAGTGTAATATAGAGCAACCAAAAATCATATGTACCCTAAACTAGTACCAACAAAACTGCCACCCTATCCCGTAGTTTCTAAAATGGGGTCACTTTTTTGGAGTTTCTACTCTAGGGGTGCATCAGGGGGGCTTCAAATGGGACATGGTGTCAAAAAAAACCAGTCCAGCAAAATATGCCTTCCAAAAACCATATGGTGTTCCTTTCCTTCTGCGCCCTGCCATGTGCCCGTACAGCTGTTTACGACCACATATGGGGTGTTTCTGTAAACTACAGAATTAGGGCCATAAATAATGAGTTTTGTTTGGCTGTTAACCCTTGCTTTGTAACTGGAAAAAAAATAT
The DNA here is from genome assembly GCF_905171765.1 of Bufo bufo. Taxonomy (NCBI): domain Eukaryota; kingdom Metazoa; phylum Chordata; class Amphibia; order Anura; family Bufonidae; genus Bufo; species Bufo bufo. Next base: position 493,871,742 of record NC_053393.1, on the reverse strand, counting down.
TAAAATGGAAAATCTGCCAAAAAAGTGAAATTTTGAAATTGTATCTCTATTTTCCATTAAATCTTGTGCAACACCTAAAGGGTTAACAAAGTTTGTAAAATCAGTTTTGAATACCTTGAGGGGTGTAGTTTCTTAGATGGGGTCACTTTTATGGAGTTTATAATCTAGGGGTGCATCAGGGGGGCTTCAAATGGGACATGGTGCCAAAAAAACAGTCCAGCAAAATCAGCCCTCCAAAAACCAAACGGCGCACCTTTCACTCTACGCCCCGCTGTGTGCCCGTACAGTAGTTTACGGCCACATATGGGGTGTTTCTGTAAACAGCAGAGTCAGGGCAATAAAGATACAGTCTTGTTTGGCTGTTAACCCTTGCTTTGTTAGTGGAAAAAATGGGTTAAAATGGAAAATTAGGCAAAAAAATGAAATTCTCAAATTTCATCGCCATTTGCCAATAACTCTTGTGCAACACCTAAAGGGTTAACGACGTATGTAAAATCAGTTTTGAATACCTTGAGGGGTGTAGTTTCTTAGATGGGGTCACTTTTAGGGAGTTTCTCCTCTAGGGGTGCATCAGGGGGCTTCAAATGGGACATGGTGTAAATAAACCAGTCCATAAAAATCAGCCTTCCAAAAACCAAACGGCGCACCTTTCACTCTACGCCCCGCTGTGTGGCCGTACAGTAGTTTACGGCCACATATTGGGTGTTTCTGTAAATGGCAGAGTCAGGGCAATAAAGATACAGTCTTGTTTGGCTGTTAACCCTTGGTTTGTTAGTGGAAAAAATGGGTTAAAATGAAAAATTAGACAAAAAAATGAAATTCTCAAATTTCCTCCCTATTTGCCAATAACTCTTGTGCAACACCTAAAGGGTTAACAACGTATGCAAAATCAGTTTTGAATACCTTGAGGGGTGTAGTTTCTTAGATGGGGTCATTTTTGGGTGGTTTCTATAATGTAAGCCTCGCAAAGTGACTTGAGACCTGAACTGGTCCCTAGAAATTGAGTTTTTGTAAATTTCGGAAAAATTTCAAGATTTGCTTCTAAACTTCTAAGCCTTATAACATCCCCAAAAAATAAAATATCATTCCCAAAACAATTCAAACATGAAGTAGACATATGGGGAATGTAAAGTCATCACAATTTTTGGGGGTATTACTATGTATTACAGAAGTAGAGAAACTGAAACTTTGAAATTTGCTAATTTTTTTCAAATTTTTGTTAAATTAGGTATTTTTTGGTGCAAAAAAAATTTTTTTTTTGACTCCATTTTACCAGTGTCATGAAGTACAATATGTGACGAAAAAACAATCTCAGAACGGCCTGGATAAGTCAAACCGTTTTAAAGTTATCAGCACTTAAAGGGACTCTGGTCAGATTTTCAAAAAATGGCCTGGTCCTAAGGTGTAAAAAGGCTGTGTCCTTAAGGGGTTAATGACCTATCCTGATAATAGGTCATCAATATGAGGAGCCTGGAAACCCCCATTTAGCCTGACCTCAGGCTGGACCCATCACTTTTTGCTTCAGCCATTTTTACTCTTTAAAGTCTAACTGCCGTTTCATTTTTTATTCCCTAATGGTATAGTTACACCCTGCTGTATAAGTGCTTTTGTGTTTAAAAATGTAATCATTTTCAGTTTTACCTGCTAATAACTCCCACAAATGCATGCTACTTTCCTATTCAGCAGCTCTCCTCTCACAGCGTTGCCTGTGCAGTCCGACTTCTCAGTATTATAACAAGAGACGGGTGAGCTCAGCCCTGACGGCCTGGAGCTGGGCTGAGGCAGAAAGTGGAGGGGGAGGCCTGCTTTAGATGGTGATATCTTCTTAATGGTAGCAGCTAGAAATATGCAACTGGTCTTGTTTGAAAGCTGACAGTCCAGGCTTTCATACAATACCAGAATGACAGCAACAGAGGAGAAATCACTGTTAGAAATAGACGTGAATAATCGCGGGTTAAATCTGCTTTTACTTTCAGCTTCATTCACAGCATCCCGATTTTCTATCATTGATATCTTCCCCTGTACTGAACAGATTTGTCATTCTGGTTATTGTCTGAAAGCTTGAAATGTCAGATCTCAGACAATACAAGGCCCATTTCTAGCTGGTACCAAACCAGAGATATAATCGGCTAAAGCAGCCCCCCTCCCTGTCAGTCTGGAAGAGAATGAGGGACAGCTGGCTATTAAGAGGTTAAAATAAATGCTTACTGATTTAATGTAATTGCAGGGCATGTCTCTGGTTAGCTGTATGTGAGGATACACACTGCTCTGGGTACTGTGGGAAGTTTTCTGCGTTCTGATTGGTCCTGTTAGTTCATGTGAGGAGAGCAAGGGCTTATGGGACGTGAGGGAAATACAGGATGGCCTCAAGGAAGTGCAAAGATCATCACAGGAAGAGCAGCAGAGGCCATCTTAGGAAGTTGCTGAAATAGAGGCACAAAGAAATATGGTTGCTATGGGCTAAATACAGACATCAGAAAGGTGAAATTAGCTGAAAAATGCAGCTTCATGAATATCTTCCCTTCAGCATCACATGTTAGGAATTTCATTTTTTTGGAAGTGAAATGTTAGTTACACTTTAAAGGGGTTCTTCAGGATTAGAAGAACATGGCTGCTTTCTTACAGAAACTGAACCACACCTGTCGACAGGTGGTACTGTGGCCTTGTCACATTTCAGTGATGCTGAGCTGCAGTAACCACAACCTGCAGGATAGTTGTGGCGCTGATGTCTTCATAATCTTGTCCCAGGAGAAACATGCACTTGTACATCAGGAGTTAAATGGAGCATCATATAATGAAGGGGGGCAATGAACAGCTGCAAAATACATAAAACTGCCCACCATTTATACTGTGCCAACTTACAGTGGTGCTTGAAAGTTTATGAATTCTTCAGAATTTTTTAGATTTCTGCATAAATTTGACCGAAAACTACATCAGATTGTCACACAAGTCCTTAAAGTAGGTAAAGAGAACCAAATAAATAAAAAAAGAGACCAAAATTGACTGTCATTTATTTATTGAGGAAAATGAACGTCTGTGAGTGAATAAACCTGTTGTACTAGAAGTTTAAATAAAGATATTCAAATGTATTCCTTGACGGAAAGCCTAGTGGTGGGCTACAGCGCAGTGTGATCCCAGCCTTACCACCGTGGTAACAGTCCTCGGCTGTGAATACCTCGACTTTACAATATGTTGTTTGGCAATTTTAAATGTCCTCCAGTGAATGTTTGTTTTTAGAATTGTTTTCCCTGTGTAGTAGGGCATTACCTTAGTATGTGAATGTTACCCAGCAGAAGAGGATGTGGCAGTGGCAGATAACACATTCTCCTTTATATTAACCCCTTCAAGATCTTGCGATTTTTGTGTTTTCATTTTTACTCCCTGCTTTCCCAGAGCCATAACTCCCCCCCCCCCCCCCCCCCCCCCCTTTCACATAGCCATATAAGGGCTTGTATTTTGTGGGACAACGTACACTTTCTAATGTCTTCATTTCATATTGCATACAATGTGGTGGGAAGCACAGTTTTATGGCCTGTTCCCTTAATTTTCTGGGTCTGTCCAGTTACATTGATACCACATTTACATGGTTTTTCTTATGTTTAATACTGGGAGAGAAAAAAAAAAACTTTGGGGGAAAAATGCCTTTGCATTGCCATTAGAGATGAGCGAATTTTCACATTAAGAAATTCATTCACACTTCGTTTACTGGTAAAAGGTGAAAGGCATTCCATTATGCATTCAGACATAGAGTTGCGTTATGGTCAGTGGTAATGGAATCCATAACGCAATTCACATTATACCAGTAAACAAAGCGTGATACCTTTTTATATTTTAATAGTACGGGTGATGCGAATGATCTTTATTTTTTATATTGTTTATATACTTTTAATGTCATGGGAGTGATTTGAGTTTTTATTTAGTTTTATTTTTTTAAACTACTTTTTTACTCCTTTAGGGGACTAGAATATCGCGAAGGTTTCACTGAACGCACCCGGACATAATCCGGACACGCTCGTCTGCAAGGGGCCTTAAATCGCTTGTCCCATACACTGCAGCACCACAGGTGGAGCCATGGAACCAATTGATCACATTAATGTCCGTGATCGGCCTTATTGCCAGTCACATGTTCCTCCTTTGACACTGGAGTAGATATCGGTTAATTTTGTAGGTCCAATTCAGATGATAAATTATCAGAAACAGGAGAAAATACATCACTTCCCCCATTTCCTTATGCAGTTTTAAGATAGTTAAATTAACTATTTAACCCAAAAGTTGGCGTAGCAATCCCAAATATGTGTGCATTGTGTATGACAATGAAAGAAAACCCTGTGCTAGCTGTACATGCAGCCTCTGTACATGTACGGGCCATGATGGTTTAGTACAGGCCAAGGTAAACCACACAAAAATAGTTGTTTATTTTGCTTGATAGAAATGTTTAAAAGAGTTTGTCCCATTTGGACATTTACAGCATATATCCACAGAATACGTGCAATCCCACTTCTAGGCACATAAATGTCCAAGGTGGGACAAACCGTTTTAGAGTCCCAGGCAAAACCTGCTGGTGTCTTGCAGAATAGATGGTGACATGCACTATATATATATATATATATATATATATATATATATATATATATATATATATATATACTCAAGCTCCCGATCCTCCTTGGATTTTTATATTCTTTTTTTCAAATTCATTTACAGTTTTCTCTTATCTGACTTTTGATTTGTCATGTGGCCACTGTCCCATCATGCCTTAGGGCAGTGAGATGTGTCCTGACATCAGATCATGTGACACTAACCACGCCCCTTGTTCTCACCAATGATTCCTGTGCGTCCAATGCAGGATGTAACCTGCAGCATGTGAATATCAAAACAGGTTTGCCACAGGCTGCAATAGTAGGATCTAATGACTTTTGAATAGGGCAGTTTTGGTAAATGGTGGTATTTGGGGAAAGTGATGTAAGAGGGATTTCTATTGGGCAGAATACATTTATATTAGTGGCACAACCCCTTTAATTAGAACTGCTGACCTATCAATGATCACATTTTTAGCTATGCAAAGAGACTTCATATATAATGTCTGCGCCGGGCGCGATTGTAAATTGTGCTTGGTAAAGAATTTGGTAATAAATGTTACCTGTTCTGTTCCCAGGAACATCATCTCCAGCGAGCCATTTCAGCACTGCAGGTATATGGAGAGAAGCGGGATAACATGGTTATTCCAGTCCCAGAGGCAGAAAGTAACATCGCTTACTATGAATCTGTGTACCCAGGGGAATTTAAGATGCCAAAGCAGCTCATTCACCTACAGCGTAAGTAGTGCACTCTAATCATATTGTCAGATGACGTTCATTTTCAATGTGCTTTCTTACTGACTACATTTTGGAGCTGAAGTTAGTTGCAAGTAAGTTCTGTTAATTTGATTTAGCCTTTTACAAGTAAATAAATGTTTAAAATTTCACTTAAAGGGGTTATCCAATATCATAAACTGCCAGGCCCCTCACAGGTAATATACTTACCCGGATCCCTGCTTCCTGTGCCGCTCCTGGTCCCCGCACCACCGCTGCTGCTTCTTCTCCCTGTACATGGATGAAAACGTCCTGTGTCGGGAAGGGGAGCAGCCAGTGGCAGACGGTGAAGAGCCCCCGCGACTCTAGAGAGGCTCGGCCCCGAAACCGGATGTTTTCAGCTGTGTACAGGGAAAAGCGGCAGTGCGGGGACCGCGGTAAGTACCATATTTTTCAGCCTATAAGACACACCTAGGTTTTAGAGGAGGACAATAATAAAAAAATATTTTTCATTACACCTCAGGTCAGACCCCCAATATTAATCGGACCTCAGCTCACAGTCCTCCATGTCTCATATCAGCCCCCAGCCACATATGATCAGCCCCCAATCATATGTAATAATAATAAAATGTATTTATATAGCGCCACCATATTCCGCAGCGCTTTACAAATTCATAGGGTTCTATATCTATATCGGCCCCCCCCCAGCCATTATTCAGAAGCCCCCAGCCTTAGATAACAAAATAAATAAACCACTTACCTCTCCTGCTCCTGGACGCCGCCGCTCCTTTTCTCCAGCGCGATTTTCTTCCTCCTGCTGTCGGCTGTGCTGTGAACTGGTGCGCACAGTGTGAGATCACAGAGCGCCCTCATGCTCTGCACAGCTGAGGACCAGGAAGCGGTGAGTACAGAGCCTTCACCACTTCCTGGTCCTCCAGTACTAATGAGCGCTTCCATAATGGAAGCGCTCATTAGTATTCGCCCCATAGGACGCAGGGGCATTTCCCCCCCAGTTTGGGGGGAAAAAGTGCATCTTATGGGGCGAAAAAAACGGTATATTACCTGTGAGGGGCCCGGCACATGGGGGGGCTGTTTATGATATTGGATAACCCCTTTAAACGAACGCGTGCTTCCCGTTGCCATATTGCGGACCGCATTTGCAGATCTGCAATACACAGGTGCCGTTCTGTGGGCATTCCGCATCACGGATGCGGACCCATTCACTTGAATGGGTCCGGAGATGCGGAATGGTACGGAACGGAAGCAAGGAACGGAACCCTACGGAAGCACTGTCCTATCTTTTTGCGGAACGGCCGGATCGCGGACCCATTCAAGTGAATGTGTCAGCGATTCGCTGTGGCTGTCCCACGGACTGTTCGTGCATTGCGGCCCGCATTTTGCGGGGCGCACACGTTCGTGTGCAGGGGGCCTTAAGCAAAAGGCATTTATCATGTAGAGAAAGTTAATTCAAGGCACTTAGGGCTCTTTCACACCTGCGTTCTTGTCTTCCGGCATAGAGTTCCGTCGTCGGGGCTCTATGCCGGAAGAATCCTGATCAGGATTATCCCAATGCATTCTGAATGGAGTGAAATCCGTTCAGGATGCATCAGGATGTCTTCAGTTCCGGAACGGAACGTTTTTTGGCCGGAGAAAATACCGCAGCATGCTGCGCTTTTTGCTCCGGCCAAAAATCCGGAACACTTGCCGCAAGGCCGGATCCGGAATTAATGCCCATTGAAAGACATTGATCCGGATCCGGCCTTAAGCTAAACGTCGTTTCGGCGCATTGCCGGACCCGACATTTAGCTTTTTCTGAATGGTTACCATGCCTGCCAGGACACTAAAGTCCTGGCAGCCATGGTAAAGTGTAGTGGGGAGCGGGGGAGCAGTATACTTACCGTCGGTGCGGCTCCCCGGGCGCTCCAGAGTGATGTCAGGGCGCCCCACGCGCATGGATGATGTGATCACATGGATCACGTCATCCATGCGCATGGGGCGCTCTGACGTCATTCTGGAGCGCCCCGGGAGCCGCACGGACTGTAAGTATACTGCTCCCCCGCTCCCCGCTCCTACTATGGCAACCAGGACTTTAATAGCGTCCTGGGTGCCATAGTAACACTGAAAGCATTTTGAAGACGGTTCCGTCTTCAAATGCTTTCAGTACACTTGCGTTTTTCCGGATCCGGAGTGTAATTCCGGCAAGTGGAGTGCACGCCGGATCCGGACAACGCAAGTGTGAAAGAGGCCTTACTAATGTATTGTGATTGTCCTTATTGCCTTCTTTGCTGGCTGGATTCATTATTTTATTTTATTTTTCTAATCCGTAAATTTTTATTGGCTTATAATATATTTTAAGGTTACATTTACATTACTTTCTTTTCATGTAATAAATGAATAATGGGTCAATAAACAGGAACTTTTAGAACAGTTTCTTGGCATTGTCGTTATTTGTAAATTTGAGGAGTTAAATTGTAGAGTATTAGTGAATGATGTAAATATGAAGAATAATTTGTCACTATAATACCTGTGTGTGTGTATATATATATATATATATATATATATATATATATATATATATATATATAATATATATACACACACCCATACATTCATGTTAGAATATACATACATTGATCTTTAATAAAGGGTTAGTTATTCAGATATATAATTTTTGATAAAATTATTGATATCGTTACATTGGAGAAGATCTATAAATAAGGGACAGTTCAGTTTGGTATAGTACTTGCATAGTTTGGATTCCATAGGGACCAATAGTTTGTGGTTTTCCTCAGGGATTTTTACATCACATTATACACTGCTAGTTTTGACCACGGACCATAACTTCTTCGATATCCCGAACATTGTACGCCAAACTTAAAAACACAAGTTCACTCAACACTAGATACGATCACTGCACGCTATAAAAGTGCCGGCCTTCCTGGTGGCGGGGACCATAGGAGCACACAGGCCGATACTTTTTCCTAGTGTGCAAGCACGGCCGTTGATGCTGGATTACAATGTCGTCGTAACCTTGGAAACGAGAAGTGCAAAATGTGATGTGAAAATGAGCCAAACTAGTAAGTGCCTTTATCTACATGATAACTGCCATTTGCAGAAGAAGTCAGACAACCCCATTAATGGTTGCAGTTATATAAAGTTACGGGCAGGTGTTCCTTACTATGGGTTGTACAAGGCTAAAAACATTAAATTTTGGGACACACGGGTGATTTATGATGAGAAGGAGATAAAGATTGTGTATGTATAGATGGATGTATACACACATGGAATTCCCTGCAGCCTTGGGGAGGGAGCGAGTTCAGGTTGCTGATGTGAGTTTTAGTATTTGAGGTTTTTAACGATTTGAGTTAACATCTATATTTGGCTCCGATTTCCATTTCGGTCTGTATTGTGTGACATCAAAAGCACAAGTTGCTGTGAAAGAATAGTCATTGGGAAAATCGATATGTTCTTACACTGGCATATCCTTCTTCAGCTTTTAGTTTGGATGCAGAGCAGCCGGATTATGACATTGATTCTGAAGACGAGGTTTTTGTAAACAAGCTTAAGAAGAAGATTGAGATTTCTCCTCTTCAATTTGAAGAGATGATTGACCGATTAGAGAAAGGCAGTGGACAGCAGGTAAGTGATGTGATGTCTTTCCTTCTACTCTGATGCTTTGATTTTGTGTACATGTCTAAAAACTTCTTTTTTTTTTTGTTTGTTTTGTTTTTTACTCCAGCCAGTTAATCTCCAAGAGGCTAAACTGTTGCTGAAGGAAGATGATGACTTGATCACAGAAGTTTACGACTATTGGATCAAAAAACGGAAAAACTGTCGTGGCTCCTCCCTTATACCAGCAGTGAAACAGGAGAAGCGGGATGGATCAAGCACCAGTGACCCTTACGTCGCTTTCAGAAGACGTACGGAGAAGATGCAGACAAGGAAAGTAAGTAAAAGTGAATTTGTGGTTCTATGCAGTGATTTAGAAACCATTAACGTAAAATTATATAGAGAACCTGTCACCATGAACATGCAATGCAATCTGCAGGCAGCGTAGTTTTGTGGGAAACGATTCAGCAAAACTTGTAAATTATTCGTTAAGATGTCTGTCCTTTCTGAGGTCAGTAGACAAGTAAGGCTTATCAGTGGTTGCCAGCTATCTCTGACAGCCTTCCCTTCACAACTGATAGGACTGTACACCTGATTACTAAGCTCAGAGCATACAATTGAATGAATAAATTGCTGCAGGTTTTGCTGAATTCCTCATCACCAGCAAAGCTATATATCAATCTGCTAAGCTGCTTCTGCAGGTTACCTTTTAAATTGTAATGCAAGAGTAAGGAGAAATGCATTCCCAGTAAGTTTGTTTTCCTCTATGTAGACTACATTTAGGTAGTCTTGCCAAATAGCTTAAAAGTGCTGCTAGAGAGTTACGTTCAATACAGAAGGCAGGACATGCATTGTGCAATGCGACTCCTATATCAATTTTCAAGGTATAGCCCTTTAAATGTTTGCTGCTTTGCTTTGTAAGACTACTTTCACATTAGCGTTTTTGTGGATCCGTCATGGATCTGCAAAAGTGCTTCCGTTAAAATAATACAACCGCATGCTTCCATCATGAATGGATCCGGTTGTATTATGTCTTCTATAGCCATGACGTATCCGTCATGAACACCATTGAAAGTCAAAGGGGGACGGATCCGTTTTCTATTGTGCCAGAGAAAACTGATCCGCGCCCATTGACGTACATTGTGTGTCAGGACGGATCCATCTTGCTCTGCACCACATTGCGGACAGAAAAACACAGATTGCAGCATTTTTCTGTCCGCGATGGGGGCGCAACCAAACAGAACGGATCGCATTTTGGTGCTTTCTGTTTCGTTCAGTTTTGTCCCCATTGACAATGAATGGGGACAAAACAAGCGTTTTGACAATATCAATAAAAAATGTTTACATTGGTTAATCCATAATTAACCCCTTAGTGACCAGCCTGTTGTGTGTCTTGGTGACCAAGCAGTGTTTCATATTTATTTTTTTCATTGTTGCATTCCACGAACTATCCTTATTTTATTATTTTATTTTTATTTATTTTTTATTTCTATTGATGTAGCCATATGAGGGTTTTTTGTGGAGAAGTTGTAGTTTAAAAAAAAAAAAAATACTCATTAAATAACTTTTATTAACTCTCTCTTTCTTGGCGGGGTAAGACATCGACACTGCCATTTGAGTTTTGACCATGTAAATTTTGTGGCGTTGTTAATATAATGTTGTTCTTTGGGTTGGTACAATTACAGCAATACTAAATAAATAAAAAATAAAAAAATATATATATATATTATATATAAAGTGTATTTAATGTTTTTGCATCACACAGCATCTAAGGGGATAAATGGCTGGTATATGTGCTTCTGCCAACTTGGCCGTTATACCAGAAGCCCAGCTTACATGCGAGTGCTGAGCTTCTGTTGACGTATTGGCAGTCACTAAGGGGTTAACACTTAGGGGGAGTTTTATCGAAACTGGTGGAAAGGACAACTGGCTCAGTTGACCATAACAGCCAATCAGATTCCACCTTTCATTTTCCAAATGAGCTCTAAAATGAAAATTGGAATCTCATTGGTTGATTTGGGCAACTAAGCCAGTTTTCCTTTATACCAGTTTTGGTAAAACAGACACTTGGTTTAATAGACATTGATTAGTGTCGCCTGCATACATTAGCAAAGTATTTGTAAATGAGGTTTTGTTACAGTTTCCATAACGCAGCAACTCTATTTTACACAGAATCGAAAGAATGATGAAGCTTCGTATGAGAAAATGCTGAAGTTACGTCGTGACCTCAGCCGAGCGGTGACGATACTAGAAATGATTAAACGACGGGAAAAAAGCAAGCGCGAATTACTGCATCTAACACTGGAAATAATTGAGAAGAGGTCTGTATTTTCATTTTTTATGTCTTTATTATTAAAGATTTTGTTTTACGTTAGTGGTGGTGCGGCTGTGGTTACGTGTGCAGAACTGGACTGATGCTAGTAAGGCTACTTTCACACTAGCGGCAGGACGGATCCGACAGGCTGTTCACCCTGTCGGATCCATCCTGCCGCTATTTCGCCGGACCGCTGCTCCGTCCCCATTGACAATAATGGGGGCGGAGCTTCGGCGCAGCACGGCAGTGCACGCCGGACTAAAAGTACTGCATGTCCGACTTTTTAGTCCGGCGGCCTCTCACCACGCACTGCCGTGCTGCGCCGGAGCTCCACCCCCATCCCCATTATAATCAATGGGGACGGAGCGACGGCAGGACGGATCCGACAGGGTGAACAGCCTGTCGCATCAGTCCTGCCGCTAGTGTGAAAGTACCCTAAGCTAATGCATCTAGAAACCTGCTACTGTCATCTATGTTTTGTTGTGGGGAAATCCTCTTTAGATACTTAATTGTGGAAATTTCCAGGGTGTTTTAAACACAGCTTTTTGTGGTTTTTATGCACTTTTTTGAGCCAAAGTTGAAAGTGAATCCAGCTCTACTCTGCTGTCCAGCTCTACCATAGAAATGAATGCACTTTTTTGACCAGCAGCTCTGTCCATTTCAGGGGGGGTGCCACAGGGCTACAACCTGGGATCTTTTGATCCCTTGTCCTAGAGATCTATTAGGGTGAATAGGATTTCCACACACTCCCTGCTGCCCTCTGATTTGTGCACATCTAAGCAGGGAGGGTACCATGGCAGCCATGGAAGGTTTCAGAAGAGTCTGGGCTGCCAAGGTAGCCAATCAGAGCCTCGCGATTTCACTGTGAGAGCGCCACATTCCTCTGCCTTACCTCACAGATGCCGCAATCGCTGTTAATCGGCCGGGTGCCTGCTGCTACCTGCCGCGTATAAAGTGGACTCGCTGCAGCAGCGCGCTCTATACATTCCCTCAACTACACAGTGCTTGAAGGGGTTAAAGAGCATCTGTCACCACAAAATGCAGTGCTATCTGCAAGCACAGAGCAGAAAAAGCTGAGCAGATTTATATATATTTTTGTGTAAAAGATTCAGGAAAAATATGTAATTGATACATATATATCAATATATGTATATCAATCTGCTCAGCTCCTCCTGCTCTATAACCTGCAGATTGCGTTGTCCACACCACTTTGAGCAGTTTGGTTAGGTTCCAATAGTTTCCTGGGTCCCATATTTTCAAAGTACGCATAGGCCTGGTGGAATGCATCCGAACACTGAACTGAGAAATACATGCAGGAACTGCAGTGTGTAAACAAGGGTTAATTGTTACTTCAGTTTAACACGCATTAGCAAACTGTTTGGACACATTTAGATACATCATTCTTTGGGTTCCTGACAACCTTTGGGATATTTTTTGCCCAGAAGCTACGTTATTAGCAGTTCACATAAATGGCAGTTTCCTAAAATGCTGCTATGGGAACTGCCTCAGGTGGCTAGCATTTGCATGGCATAGTCTACTATTTTCTATTTTGTTTGATGAAATTATATACTTGTTCACTTCTTTCATACAATATAATTTAGTGCTTTCATTCTCTCCTTGCAGGTATAACCTAGGTGACTATAATGGAGAGATCGTGTCAGAGGTAATGGCACAACGTCAGCCATTGAAGCCCACCTATGCCATCCCCATCATCCCTATTTCTAGTCCGTTTAAACATCAGGATACAATAGAGATTAAGATTAACAAGGTAAAACAGATCTATAGTAAACCATACATTGCTAATAAAACACAAATTTAATAGTTATTCATGTACCTGGAGGTAGCCATGGGTAACTGAAAGCATAATTATCCACTGGTTACATTGCTTGTTTGCATACAGAAAAAAAAGTATTTTTTGCAAGTTAATGGGTGCTCTTTAACCAGGATAACATGCAAACCCACTTGCATACCTTGATGTAACTACGTCCAAGATGCTCAAGGGGAGCATGGAGAGGTCTCACTATGTGAGCCAGCTCCATATGTTCTGCTGTGTAATGCATCTGACAGTCCCCACAGTGTTTGATACTTCAAGGCCCCAGACTTCCATAGCAACTAATTGGCACCCTGTGATTTAGCTGCAGGGGTGCAGATGAGAGGTCAACTAGCCTTTTAGTTGCTGCAACTGGTATTGACCACAGCATCTGAGACGTTAGTCTGACCTCTGATCGTCATTCCCGTTGTGAAATTGCCAGTCATTTGCCTAAGGCAGCGCTTAATAGGTAGTATGGAGAATCCTCATATGCTATTACTGTATTAGCAGTGAAACAATTCCATGTTCAAGTCTCTCAAGGGAGCTAAAAAAATGAAATGTTTTTAAAAAGTACTAAAAAGAATTACAAATTCAAATCCCCATTTCCTATTTGTACCTGTAACTATATGATAGTCTATGGTGTTGCACTGCGACGTGTGACATGCTGCAATGCGACAATCGCAGAAAAATCCATCTTGGATGGATTTTTTGCAACTGTCGTATCGCAGTCGCACGTCGCAATGCATCACCATAGACAATCATTATAAAAATTGTTGAGACAAAATGTCGCGTGTTGTCGTGTAGCCCTAGCATTAAAGAGTCAGGGAGCTGTGGAGGTCACTGTTAAGGCAGAGGGGTACTGTGAAGGTCACTGTTAAGGGGGCGGGCCCCTTAGGAGGTCACTGTCAAGGGAGTGGGGTGCTGTGAAACTCACTGTTAAAGGGGCGGGCTGCTGTGAAGGTCAAAGTTAAGGGGATGGGCTGCTGTGGAGGTCCCATTTTAAAGTGGCAGGGCACTGTGGGGAGGGGGGGTTGGAGGGTTATTGTTGAGGGGCGGGGTGCTATAGAGGTCACTGTAATGGGGGATACTGTCTATCTTTTAACGACGCACAAACATTAAATGAAATACATGAAATATACCCGTGAGAAGCCGGGTCCTGCTAGTATAAAAATAATTAAGGAATAAACATATTTTGTATCGCCATATTCAAACTATCAGCAAAAGCATTTATCCCGCATGGTGAACACTGTAACGGAAAAAAAAAACTAAGTTGGTCACCTTGCTCCTGAAATAAAATGTGACCAAAAAGCTGTGTGTACCCCAACTTTGAAGCAATAAAAATTACAGATCTGTCTATAGACCGAAATAATGGGTGTTAGAATATGGTGATGCAAAAATTTTTTTATTTTTCAAAGGTTTTACATTTTTAAAAGTAGTAAAGCATAATGGAAAATGTTAATTTGGTATCACTGTAATTGTACTGGCGCACAGAATGAGGTGGTAGTGTCATTAAAAGATTTGAACAATTTGTCCCTCAAAAACAACATGAAGAAAGAGTTCTGTCTCTTAGAAGGTGGCGAGAAAAAATGGAAATGGGTCTTGTCCCATAGAAATTAAGGCTCAGTCTTTATGCCCATATAGATTCCTTTGTTTGCTCGATTTTAATTATTAGTTTTTTTTTTTTCCTCCTGAACGTCTTTTAGCCAGAGAAATCTGATGTTGTACGACCGAAACGGAAATATGAGAAGAAGCCCAAAGTCTTACCCTTATCTCCTGCTGCTCAGACAAGCCCTGCTGCACTGCCAGTGTTCAATGCTAAAGATCTGAATCAGTATGACTTTCCAAGCTCTGATGATGAGCCCCTCTCACAGGTATATGTGCTGTTGTGTTTTAAAGCACTGGATGCCTTTTATTGGTTATAGTCAATACTATGCTAGCAACATTGAACTCTTGTGTTAAAGGGGTATTCCAGTTACATTGTTATCCCCTATCCAGAAGATGCGCAGCCGCCCTCCATTCATTTCTATGGGGCTACCAAAAATAGCTGAGCGCTGGCCATTTTCATTGGCCCCATATAAATAAATGGGAGCGGTGGCCAAACATGCGCAGTGCTCTCCCATTCAATCTATGGGGAGAGCACTTGGCCGCGGCCACCACCTTTCCCCCCCGCTCCATTCTCGGTGTAGGTGCGGGTCCCAGAGGTGGGACCCGCACATATTAGACAATGGGGGCATATCCTGGCGATATGCCCCCATTGTCTGAGATGGGAATACCTCTTTAATGTAACTAGTATACCCCTTTAAGGGTGCATATCTTTTACTAGTAAAACTGGTGTGGTTTGTTTTTTGTTTTATTTTATTTTTTCATCTGATTTAAAAGTGGCAAGGTATATTACCTGTGCTGTATCATCTGAATAAGTGTGTGTGTGTGTGTGTGTGTGTGTGTGTAATATATATGTGCAGGATTTAATTTTGTTTTCATACCAGACCTTTTGTCTTATTAGGTCATGTCTGGTTCATCAGAAGCTGAGGAAGAGAATGATCCAGATGGTCCCTTTTCTTTCCGTAGGAAAGCTGGCTGTCAATATTATGCTGTAAGTACGAAGACCATTGTTTTATTTCGTTTTTACTGAATTGTTTGTTACTTTGTCTTAACTACTCTTTTTTTTTTTTTTTTTTTTCTTTTTTTTTATAATTATTTTAGCCACATTTGGACCAAACTGGCAACTGGCCATGGTGTAGTCCAGAGCAAGGAGGATTAGGAGACATTCGCTATAGATACTGCCTCACTACCCTCACTGTTCCGCGCAAGTGCATTGGGTTTGCACGAAGACGGGTTGGGCGTGGAGGAAGGTGGGTTTGTGTTTTTTTGTTGGCAAGTTTTGTAGCTACAAATGTGTATGTATATTTTTAAGAGAATACTTTACTTTTTTAAATAATCTACATAAGTGTATTCTGTGATTACTATATTTAAGCAGTTAAGTATTCTTTTTGTTCTAAATGGGTTTTTTTTTTTTTTCTTTTTTCCTTGTCATTTTCAGGGTACTTATTGACAGAGCGCATTCTGACTACAACAGTGCTTTTCGTCAATTGGATGTTGATATGCTTTCCTCTCCAGAACACACTTCAATCAACTTATTTGCCAATACCTCAGAAACGAATACCTCGGATAAATGTTTCTCTAAAGACCTCAGCCAGATATTAGTCAATATAAAATCATGTAGGTGGCGCCATTTTAGGCCTCGGACAACATCCCTACATGACAGTGACATTGTTGACTTTTCCTGTAGAACGTTTCACAAGGGTATAACACGAACAGGCACAGCACAACCTGGGACCCAGAATTGCAGTACCTCGACATCAAGTAAAAGTAGCAGTGGTTCAGCACACTTTGGTATGTGGTCTGCTGCCTTTTATTATGTTTACATGGGGATGTCCCTCCAGGGATCGATGTGTTTGTATTATAGCAGTTTGTATAATAATAATAATTTTTAGACCATTTGCTAAAACTGGCATCTATTTGCTCACTTTATGAAGCATATTGTTATGTTTAAAGGGTACCCTATCATTTTCAAAAAATGTTGCCGTGTCATAGCAACATGTCATAAGCTTTCCTAAATCGTTAGTACTGGCGGTTCTCAGAAACTTTTATAAAATATCTTATCACTTGTCAGGCTTTTTCCTTCTCTCCTTTATATACTGTTCACTCACATTAAAGTCGCTGCTAAATTCTTTTTGGGATATGAGGTGAACTTCCTGCCCACTAAGGAATCGGACTACATGCTGCCCTTATAGTTTTATGGTGAGGAGAGAGGGTGTAGGAATTGAGAGAAAAGCAGAGAGACACAGATATTCTGCTACTGCAGCAAATGGTGACTTGTACATTGCTCAATATTTCTCTGTAATGTCATCCATGCTGATTCTGTATAGAGAAAGCAAGTGATAAAGGAGCAAAATCTCCTTTACTTTGTGTGCAGTTTGTAGGAAACATCATAGCGGCTATGCTTTAAGTGTTAAAGGGGTTTCCAGGAATTGCCAAATGACCCATCCTTAGAATCGGTCACCAATATCAGATTGATGGGATCCAACTCCTGGTATTCTAGCTTCTCAGGTGTTTTGGTGAGCTGTTGCACCTGAACCAGGCACTGGAACTGCACAGCTTTGTACAGGGTGTAGTGGCCGCGCCTGGTTATTGCAGTGCTGCTCCCACTCACATGAATTCATTTGAATGGGAGCAGCACTGTAGTAACCAGGCAGGCCAGTACACCGTGTACAGAGCTGCGTAGTTGCACCCAAGCGTGGGGTCCTGGGAGTCTGATCCCTGCAGACCTGATATTGATGACTTCTCCTAACTGTCAATAGTTCACTCTTGGAAAAAGCCCAAGACCACTACTGAACTGACCATTAATTGCTTGCTGTAACTGAGCTAAATAGCAAATAATGCTTAGCAGATAAGCCCGAATTATTTCACAAACTGTGCCAAAAAATCTGCATACATGCCATGTGCCAAATTATGTTTGACACTTTATTTTTTCACTAGACAATTTTGAAAAGTGTCTAGAAAAGGTGGCGTGTTTATGTGGAGTTTTTATGACGCGCCAGATTTAGTGATAGAATGTCCCATTGATTTGGCGCACAATTTATTGGTGTTAAGTAAATTAACCAAGGAGAAAAGGGTTTTGAGATGCATCAAATGGGTCTCCAGCGTCCTCTGCTGTGATAAATTTGCAACAGTTTCTGCTTGTCTGGTCTAATTTTTATGATGTCTAAATTAATGCCAGCATTGATAAATCTGCCCATCAGTATGTTCGATTTTATTTATTTGGAGGGCCCTCTGAAAATTGGTAGTTCATTCAGGAGCAATATTTATAGATTTTTATAAAAGCACGTATTCTGGAAATGCTGGGTGGAATTTTGTGCAGTCTTATATAACAAAAAACCTCAATCACTGTATTCTGAACAGTTATGCAGCTTCCTAATATATACTATTTTCAATTCCTCACCATTTTGAGGATCATGTTCTTCCCACTGTAGGTTGTTCAAGTCCGCTAAGAGGACAAGAGTCAAGAGCATGCAATTATGAGGTTTAGAGAAGAGCTGTCGCCTTGCTCCTGACATGTCTGTTTTAGTAAATACTTGCATTCCCCAAGAAATAATTCTGGACCATCTGTGTTTTGTACTGATAGGGCTCATTCCCGTTGCCCCTCCGTTGTCATATTGCGCCCTGCATACGGCGGGTCTGCAATAAACGGGGCACCGGCTGTGTGCATTCCGCATGCGGACCCATTCACTTGAATGGGTCCGGAAATGCTGAACAGAAGCACGGAACGGAACCCTACGGAAGCACTACGGGGTGCTTCCGTGTGTTCCGTTCCGTGCCTCCGAACTGCAAAAAGATAGAGCAAGTTCTATCTTTTTGCGGAACGGCGGATCGCGGACCCCATTCAAGTGAATGGGGTCGCGATCCGCATGCGGCAGCCCCACGGCCGGTGCCCATGCATTGCGGACCGCAATTTGCGGTCAACGGCACGGAGAGGTAACAGTCGTGTGAACAAGCCCTTACTCTGCTGTTCCTCTTAGGGTACTTTCACACTTAGGGAGCATTCACACGACCGTCTTGGTTTTGAGGTCCGCAAATCACGGATCCATGTGTTCTGTATGTCTTCAGTTATCTTTCCGTCTCTGTTCCGAAAGTCCGTATAATACAGACGTGGTGCTTCTGTGTGTCATCTGTTTTTCACGGTCCACAAAAAACTGAAATGGGACTAAAATGGGGTTTCCTAGAATGTTGTCTAAAAACGGATGACATACGGATGCATTTCCAATGACTTTCTATAGGGCCACGGACCGCAATTTGCTGCCAAGTATAGGACATGTTCTAAAATTAAAGCAACGGACACACGGAACGTACAGCACACGGGTGACAATGAAAGGCATTCCGCAATTTTTGCGGACCCATAGAAATGAATGGGTCCATGCATTGTCCGCAAAAATTGCGGAACAGACACAGAAAAAAAACACGGTCGTGTGAATGCTCCCTTACGTTAAAGTTTTCCGGTATTGAGTTCCGTCCTAGGGGCTCAATACCTGGAAAAAACACATCAGTTTTATCCGAATGCATTCTGAATGGAAAGCAATCCGTTCAGTATGCATCAGGATGTCTTCAGTTCAGTTCCTCTTGCGGTATTTTGGCCGGAGAAAATACTGCAGCAAATTGGCCAAATTTCCGGAACATTTGTATTAATGCATATTGTATTAATCCGGTACTAAGTGTTCCAGAAAACCGGATCCGGTTTCCCGATCTGCACATGCGCAGACCTTTTAAAAATAAAAAAAAAAAATACCGGAACATTTTTTTCCAGATGACACCAGAGAGACGGATCTGGTGTTTCAATGCCTTTGTCAGCCGGATCCGGCAGGAATCCAACAACGCAAGTGTCAAAGTACCCTTAGAAATGTGAATAATAAATTTGACAGCGGGAAAGAGTCTAACTGCTGGTGACCGTGAGGCTTCCAGAAGGAGGGACATTGGTGCTGTCCTTGAAAGATAATTTTTCTGGCAATAACTACTAGTCTGTGCTGGGACGTACCCACAACGGTAACAAACTTGTCACTTCATAAATGTCTAGAAGGAATAACAGCGGTTTGGCACAACAGAGTTTCAAGAAAAGATGATTCAAAAATGTTTGTTGAATGAAATAGTTACTAAAACGGACGGGTCCTCATTTTAACACCCCACTCCCATTCTGATCATGCACATCTGCATATCAGTCACATCTCTGCAATTATTTTAGTTTTTTGAGAATGATTTTCCCATAAGTGACTCATAAGAGAAACACGGAAAAGGCGTCAAACTATGAATATTCATGACATCAGGCAGGAACGTTCTGCCCAAGGGCAGACTGTACTGTAACATGGCCCATACTGGGCAGTGATGAAGTGAACACACAATTGTCCAAAACTGTGTGCAAGTTGAATTCTCACTATGTTGTAGATGGAGTTGCCTTTCTGTTACAGAGATGGACATTTTTTGAACAGTCAAAGGGGTTCATTTATGAAAGACTAGCGTTTTATGAGGCGCTGGGAGAATTGTGGGTCAGGTGTTTTTTGGGCTTTTCTAAAGTCTTTCTCAGCCATGTTGTCTCCTGTTTTCAGATGCACAGCTATAGAAGCTGGGGGCATCTCCCTTTTGTGCAATCTTCCAGCACTGTATTCCTGTGACCTCCTTTCTCTTACTTCCCACTGCTTGTTTTCAGCTCTGGATCTCACAGAACAGGCAAGGAGGGGGAAATCACATTTCCGCTGTTGCTTGGCCGTTCCGTGCATTGGGACCGCAATTTGCGGTTCCCAATGCATGGGCACTATCTATGCAGCTGCCTCGACAGATCTGTTCAACTTGAATGGGTCCGTGATCTATCCGCACCACAAAAAATTGAACATATTCTATTTTTTTTTGCAGTTCGGAGGCACGGAGAGAAACCCCATGGAAGCATTCCATAGTGCTTCCGATTCGTGCCTCCACATCTCCCAGATTGCGGACCCATTCAAGTGATGCGGCCGGTGCCCGTGTATTGTGGACCCTCTGTATGCGGGCCGTGTGCATGAGCCCTTATAATCTCAGCTAGCTCTAACATGCCCCCATTAACTGTGAGCCATCTTCTGACAACAAGCGGTGGACGGCAAATTAGGTAGAAGTGATTCCCCTAGTGGCCATGACTTTACAGCTTTTTTTTTTTTTTTTTTTTTTTTTTTTCAGTTGGATACAGACAGATAATTTTTTTTTTTAAATTAAGTGATTTAGAAATTTGCTAGTTACACCATTCTCTATTAAATGAAATTGTGTGAAAGTACAGGGACTCTGTAACATTTATAAAGCTCACGTTTGTAGCAAGAACCCTGCCTGTTACAAGGCAGTACGAGGGTTTGAAAGGTTTTTGTTGCTGACTTATTCCTCTTGGCAAAGCTGTGCGTACTGTGATTCTGAAGAATACAGGGAAACGAATCAGAAGCCAGAACTGGGAAAGGACAAATTTCCATTTTTGGATAAATATTTTACTTTCCAAAATGTTGTGGTTTTATACGCTATGGACATTTTGGCAGATTATAATTTTTTTTTTTTCCCCTTTGTTCATTTGTTTCCTAAATGCATAATTAAGCAACTTTCTAAATAATAATCAGTAATAATGTCTTGCTAATTTTACTGGTGTGCTAGTGTTCCTCTTATAGGTGTGGACAGCACTCTGCTCCAGGCTAGCACCGTGTTTTAGAGGCCAGCAGGGAGGACCCCCCTGATTTCAGTGCATGTGAATTTCAGTGGCACGTCAACAGTTAGCCACCCTGCAAATGAGTTACAGTACTTAAGGTGGAATATTGAGGATTAGCCTCATTGATTGACAGTAGGTGCTTATTCTCCTGCAGATCCAAGACATTGCAGCTGATTTTTGGGGAAATTTCATATATCTGAAAGATGTTTTAGTAGCAAGGCACAGAAATTCCTACAACTAATCTGCCATATTACAGATTCCTTTTTTTGTCTATTGAAAAAAAAAAAAAAAACATGCCAATACATCCGTACTGGGTACAGTTTTTATCCCATAGACCAGGGATGCCCAACCTGTGGCCCTCCAGCTCTTGAAAAAAACTACTACTCCCAGCATGCCCGGGCAGCCTACAGCTATCGGGGCCTGTTGAGAGTTGTAGTTTTGCAACAGCTGGAGGACCACAGGCTGGGCATCCCTGCCATAGACATCCTGGGAGAATTTAAAAACTCAAACTGTATTTGATCCATGTATCATATGCAAATGTAGAAAGTCAGGAGAGGACCCACAGCAGTGTCCCCTGTCCCCAGAGTCCCCTGGGGTAGGGAGAAAGTCACATACAGTCGTGGCCAAAAGTTTTGAGAATTACATAAATATTGGAAATTGGAAAAGTTGCTGCTTAAGTTTTTATAATAGCAATTTGCATATACTCCAGAATGTTATGAAGAGTGATCAGATGAATTGCATAGTCCTTCTTTGCCATGAAAATTAACTTAATCCCAAAAAAACCTTTCCACTGCATTTCATTGCTGTCATTAAAGGACCTGCTGAGATCATTTCAGTAATCGTCTTGTTAACTCAGGTGAGAATGTTGACGAGCACAAGGCTGGAGATCATTATGTCAGGCTGATTGGGTTAAAATGACAGACTTGACATGTTAAAAGGAGGGTGATGCTTGAAATCATTGTTCTTCCATTGTTAACCATGGTGACCTGCAAAGAAGCGCGTGCAGCCATCATTGCGTTGCATAAAAATGGCTTCACAGGCAAGGATATTGGGGCTACTAAGATTCCACCTCAATCAACAATTTATAGGATCATCAAGAACTTCAAGGAAAGAGGTTCAATTCTTGTTAAGAAGGCTTCAGGGCGTCCAAGAGAGTCCAGCAAGCGCCAGGATCGTCTCCTAAAGAGGATTCAGCTGCGGGATCGGAGTGCCACCAGTGCAGAGCTTGCTCAGGAATGGCAGCAGGCAGGTGTGAGCGCATCTGCACGCACAGTGAGGCGAAGACTTTTGGAAGATGGCCTGGTGTCAAGAAGGGCAGCAAAGAAGCCACTTCTCTCCAAAAAAAACATCAGGGAGAGATTGATCTTCTGCAGAAAGTTTGGTGAATGGACTGCTGAGGACTGGGGAAAAGTCATATTCTCTGATGAAGCCACTTTCCGATTGTTTGGGGCATCTGGAAAAAGGCTTGTCCGCAGAAGAAAAGGTGAGCGCTACCATCAGTCCTGTGTCATGCCAACAGTAAAGCATCCTGAGACCATTCATGTGTGGGGTTGCTTCTCATCCAAGGGAGTGGGCTCACTCACAATTTTGCCCAAAAACACAGCCATGAATAAAGAATGGTACCAAAACACCCTCCAACAGCAACTTCTTCCAACAATCCAACAGCAGTTTGGTGAAGAACAATGCATTTTCCAGCACGATGGAGCACCGTGCCATAAGGCAAAAGTGATAACTAAGTGGCTCGGGGACCAAAACGTTGACATTTTGGGTCCATGGCCTGTAAACTCCCCAGATCTTAATCCCATTAAGAACTTGTGGTCAATCCTCAAGAGGCGGGTGGACAAACAAAAACCCACTAATTCTGACAAACTCCAAGAAGTGATTATGAAAGAATGGGTTGCTATCAGCCAGGAATTGGCCCAGAAGTTGATTGAGAGCATGCCCAGTCGAATTGCAGAGGTCCTAAAAAGAAGGGCCAACACTGCAAATACTGACTCTTTGCATAAATGTCATGTAATTGTCGATAAAAGCCTTTGAAACGTATGAAGTGCGTGTAATTATATTTCACTACATCACAGAAACAACTGAAACAAAGATATAAATGCAGTTTAGCAGCAAACTTTGTGAAAACTAATATTTTTGTCATTCTCAAAACTTTTGGCCACGACTATAGACTCATTAACCCGAGGCAAGATCTCCAGTACTGAATGGGACACAACCACATGAGAGAAGTCTGAAACTAGGGGCAGGTTGCAAATGGAGTATCAGGGTTTAAAAATGAGGAAAGGCGTGAAGATTGCAGCCTGAAATACAAGGTTAACCCCTAACCTGAAAGAATAATGTTTCTATGACAAAGGTGTCCATAGGCTTTAAATGTGTATTATCCTTCCTTTGGCTAATATGTGGTCTCTACTAAATGTGTCCACCATCCTAGCAGGCCGCAGTAATGACCACGTTCAGCGCTGTAACTAGATGTACGACAATATAATGGGGAAACTGAGGAAACACTCAGCCTGGTTACCGCAACAATGTAAAATAACAGCCCCCTTAGTAATTTGAGATACCGACACGCATTCATGCCGTAATGCCACTCTTTTTCCAAAACTCCTCTTATTTTGTGAGTAGGGTCGTGCCCTGTTCTAGTTTTTGTTTAGTTAGTTTTAGGGCTGATTCACACAATCCAGGAAATGAGTGACTAGTGTTTCATGATACAGTCTGCTCCTGTGGTGGGTCTATTGTACTGTACTCATATCCTCACCGAGAGCTGATCGGGAATGAATGGTTGTTTGTCTGATTGTTGCCCTGTGTAAATTAGGCTTTAGTAAGGAGGTTCAGTGTATACAGTGACATATAGATTCAGTATTGTTGGGCGCATTGAAATAAATGTATTGACTGTTGCAAGGCTTTAAAGACTTCTGACCCACACATGTAACGAGCCGTGGTCCTGTGTGTCACTCCGCTGCAGCCAAGTAAACACAGACTGGCACAAAGGGGAGTTATCCATGGATTACGTTTTATTTTATAGCATTTGTTTGTGCAAATTTTCTAACAATTCTGAAAACCCCTTTTAGGGTCCATTCACACATCTGTGTGTGTTTTGCGGATCCGCAAAACACTGACACCGGCAATGTGCATTCTGCATTTTGCGGACCGCACATCGCCGGCACTTAATAGAAAATGCCCATTCTTGTCCGCAACTTGCGGACAAGAAGAAGACCTGTTCTATTTTTTTCGGGATCGGAAGTGCGGCCCCATAGAAATGAATGGGTCCGCAAAATGCGGAACGGAATTGCGAACGTGTGAATGGAGCCTTAATCTTGAAGATGCTTCAGTATCAGCATTAGAGAGTATTCCTATCTTTATTAGACCTACATTTTACTTAAATAATTGTCACTGAGTGTGTGAGCAGCATCTACCCTGCAGTGAACTGGCTTGATCCACGCCGAGTCCCATTATAGTCAATGGGGTTTGGCGGTGCTCTGACTGGGCCGGATATAATGAACTCTGCCGGATAATTTTCACACAGGTGTGAAACTACTGTTACATAAGTGTCAGTATCTTTTCTGCGGTGTGGCAACTGTGGCTAGAAGTACAACCATTATTTTAGTTTAGTGTTTTTTTTTGTTTTTGTTTTTTCTCCTACTACTGCTTGGACAGATATGCAGGAAGCAGGCGCAGCATATCGATTATACAGCGCATTGAGTAAAAGGTTATTTAGCTGATTCAGTCACCAGCATGCTTGTTGCATTCATCAAATGAAAACCGCTTTGCAATGCTAGGGAAATTGCGCCAGAAAAATGGCTTTCAAAAGTTGCATGCTGTGTTTGACTTTTTAAATAAGACGCAGGTGCCTCTTCTTTTTTTTTTCTTTTTTTTTTGCCACTTTCACCCTTGCCACTTTTCCAAAATAAAGGACAGAAAAGGAGCGTGGCCAACATCCAAGATAAATTTATATTCATTTGCAATAAAGCCAGAAATCTATGGCAGCTCAGAGCTGCTGTAAGGCTACTTTCAAATCTGCATTTTTAATTCCGCTATTGAGATCCGTCATAGGATCTCAATAGCGGAAGAAAACGCTTCAGTTTAGTCCCCATTCATTGTCAATGGGGACAAAACTGAACTGAATGAAACAGAGTGCATCAAAATGCATTCCGTTACGTTTGGATGCGGCCCCATCGCGGACAGAAAAACACTCCAAGCAGCATTTTTGTGTCCGCGATGTGGTGCGTAGCAAGACCGATCCGTCCTAACACACAATGTAAGTCAATGGGGATGGATCCGTTTTCTCTGACACAATAGAAAACGGGTCCGTCCCTCATTGATTTTCAATGGTGTTCATGACTGATCCATCATGGCTATAGAAGACCTAATACAACCAGATCCGTTCTTGACGTCAGCGCAGGAGATACCAAGACCAGTGCAGAAAGAACTGGTCTTGTTAAATCTCCCCCAAAGTGTGTGTGTGTGTGTGCTGCCCTGAGATGGTCTTGCACTCCTTGGTTTCGGGAAAGATTTTCCTACTTCTGCTTGATTTTGGCACAAAGAAGGAGCAAGTACCTTACTTACGGTCATGTCAGTGTCATTCAATATCCTATTTGTTTTAAGGGTTGCGATCATATAATTGACTTCTAAGACTAATAGACTCTTGTTCTGGTTAAGGAAAGAAGAATAAAGCTAATTTTCCTGTCATACTCTAATGCATACGACTTTCATTTTCAGTATTTACAGCCGAACAATACCAGCAACATCAACAACAACTGGCACTAATGCAGAAACAGCAACTTGCTCAAATCCATCAACAGCAGGCAAATAACTCATCTGCCAACACATCACAGGTAATGCCACACTCTTCAATATACTGATATAGTCTACAAATTTGTTTGTGCCTCCCTCACTTTTTTTTTTTTTTTACCACTTGAGAACCCAAAGAATTTTTTTGTTTTTTGCATTCCTACAGTTATAATGTACAGCATTTGTCACATAGCAGGATTAAAGGGATTTTCCAACATGAGAAATTTTAACAGTGGTACCTAAAAGATCCCCTGCTGCTTCTGTTCAATCGCTGCTTAGGTCCCTGCTGCTTTATACTTCCTTCTCCCTCCTTGACATGCAGGAAATACAGGCTCGGACAATCGGCGTATGAAGTGAGTTACTGCTGTGGCCAGGAATTGGCTGAGAGGGCATTTCCTTCATTT
The DNA here is from genome assembly GCF_905171765.1 of Bufo bufo. NCBI lineage: Eukaryota > Metazoa > Chordata > Amphibia > Anura > Bufonidae > Bufo > Bufo bufo. The sequence continues at coordinate 493,845,260 of NC_053393.1, read as the reverse complement.
CGTGACGAGAGCAGACGGAACTTGGGCAGTGACTGAACAGCAGCAGCACGGGATCGGTGACTTATCTGATCTTTTGTTTTTAACCACCTAACTGTTCTGCCGGAGCTCAGCCTCGGCTGTGGGAGAAGTGCTTAACTGAAGTGGAAGGGGGAGGACTGCTTTAGCTGCTGATATCTCCTGAATTGTAGCAGTTAGAGGCATGGAACTGGTCTTGTTTGAAAGCTGGCGTTTCAGGATGACCGCATTAGTCCAAGCAACAGAGGAGATATCACTGTTAGAAATTGAGTCAGGTAAAACCTGCTTTTACTTTAAGGCCTCTTTCCCCCGGCGCGAGATTTCCGCGTGGGTGCAATGCGTGAGGTGAACGCATTGCACCCGCACTGAATCCGGACCCATTCATTTCTATGGGGCTGTGCACATGAGTGGTGATTTTCACGCATCACTTGTGCGTTGTGTGAAAATCGCAGCATGCTGTATTTTGTGTGTTTTTCACGCAACACAGGCCCCATAGAAGTGAATGGGGCTGTGTGAAAATCGCAAGCAAGTGCAGATGTGGTGCGATTTTCACGTATGGTTGCTAGGAGACTATCCGGATGGGGACCCGATCATTATTATTTTCCCTTTTATAACATGTTTATAAGGGAAAATAATAGCATTCTTAATTCAGAATGCTTAGTAAAATAGTTATGGGAGGGGTTAAAAAAATAAAAATAAAAAATTTAACTCCCCTTAATCCACTTGTTCGCGCAGCGCGGCTTCTCTTCTTTCTTCTTCTTTGAGGAAAAGGACCTATGGAAACGTCACTGCGCTCATCACATGGTCCGTCACATGGTGATGGATCATGTGATGGGCGCAGTAACGTCACTATAGGTCCTTTTCCTCAAAGAAGAAGAAAGAAGAGAAGCCGCGCTGCGCGAACAAGTGGATTAAGGGGAGTTAAATTTTTTATTTTTATTTTTTTAACCCCTCCCATCACTATGTTATAAGGGAAAATAATAAAATCTACACAACACCTAACCCAAACCCAAACTTCTGTGTAGAGTTTCGGGTTTGGGTACCAAGCATGCCGATTTTTCTCACGTGCGTGCAAAACGCTTATTCACTGCATCCCGATTTCTATCCGTGATCTAGATGGTACCAAACCAGAGATATGAGCAGCTAAAGCAGTCTGGAGGGGGAGCATTTACAGAGCTGAAAGGCTGCAGGAGAAAAGGAGATATATATATATAAATAATATTATAGTGGTATTATCATCACCCAAATAATAAAGTTATGTTACTTTTACCACTAGGTGAACGCCATAAATAAATTCCACAAAATAATGTAAAAACTGCAGTTTTATTTTAAATAAAAAGTTATTTAATTCACTATATATACCCCAAAATGGTTCTTAAAAAACCTACGACTATTCCCGCAAAACAAACATTTTTTTAGAAGAAAAAATTTAAAGTTTTACCTGCTGGAACACAAAAGGGGAAAATATTGGTCCTTTAAGGTTAAAATGAATTATGTCTCTAAGGGGTTAAAAATGCAATCGTGTCCCCTAAGTTGTGCGCCAAAAGGATTTACTGCAGACACACATTAAAAATCTACAATAAAAAAGTGACATTTTTGGGAGGGTTTTTCCAAATTTAACATGACTGGTTTGCCCACTCTGAACCAGCTGCCACCAATTTTGTGACAAGTTGTTGTGTTTTTTTTTTTTTTTTTTTTTTTTTCTTTAAAGAGAAGCTTTCATTAAATAATTTGCAATATTATTTGAGGCAAAGGAGGATTTACATTCGTCCTCTGGCAGATTTGGTATTCTGTATCTGCTGGATTGTTTGATAGCCTTGACGCCCCCTTGCCTCTTTAGTTTCTATCTATCCATCACTTCCCACCAGTATTGTAGGCATTATCTATATACAGCCCTGTGTTTATGGAACTGCATTTCAAGCAGATATATTGCTAGACAGATTTTCTTTATAGATACCCTTGGGGTACAGCCACATGGGGCAGAATATCTTGTCGCATATTTCACCCTATGCATTGCAAGGGTGAAAACTGGTTGAATTAATTTCTATACTGCAGGTCAAGTTCTGCAGATTTGTTTTCACAGCGCTTGAATGTTTAAAGCTCATCCACTTTGCTGCTCCTGATGAAAACCCCCATGTGGCCAAACCCCTAAAGTAGATGTCTGCTCTTGAGCACCATTCAGTTTTCAATTTCATTTGTAGATCCACCACTCTCATACACATTATAGTGCTTAGAGCTCCATTTTTCCGATATGGAGCTCCAGCCCTCTTATTTGTTCTTCTCCAGACTGCACTAGAGGGGAGTTAATAATAAAACAGTACCTAATAAGCTCACCCTTGTAATGTCGTATTATTTAACCCTGTCTTTAGCTCTTGATACAGAGTTTCAGATCCCTTGCATAGACCTATTTAAAGGGGTTCTGCACTTTGTTTAAACTGGATAGATCATCAGCATCTGATCGGCGAGGGTTGACACCCGGGACCCCTGCCGATCAGCTGTTTGAGAAGGCAGCTGTGCTCCAGCAGCGACGGGGGGGGCCTTCTCACTGTTTACAGCAGGCCAAGTGACGTCACGACTAGTATCCCTGGCCTGGGCGCGACTAAGCTCCGTTCCCTTGAATGGAGCTTAGCCCCGCCCAGGCCAGTTGATACAAGTCGTGATGTCACTCGGCCAGCAGTAAACAGTGAGAAGGTCGCAGCGCTCCTGGAGCGCCGCTGCCTTCTCAAACAGCTGATCGGCGGGGGTCCCGGGTGTCGGACCCCCGCCGATCAGATGCTGAAGATCTATCCAGAGGATAGATCATCAGTTTAAACAAAGTGCAGAACCCCTTTAAAAAAAAGTGTTTAGACCTAAAAATTAATAAAAATGTTGACATTCACCTCAAAGAAAAGCAAGTGTGCAAACTAAAATTGGGAAGCTGCTGATGATCTTCTGGCTTAAGAGGCGCAGCAGTGTAGGATCTTGGTGAAATGACAGCAAAAGTGGAAGGAAGGGCATGATGCAGAGGTTTGTAGTTCTCAGCAGCCCTGTATAGTAATGGATTCCCTTTTAATGTTGAGGTTCATATTTATTGCGTTAGTTGCTTTCATATTTTCAGTAGTAGTTCATTTTTGTCTTTTTTATGAATATGCTCAAGTACTGTATTTTAAGACTCTCCCTTTAGCAAGAAAAAATCCTGCTAAAAAGTGCCTGCGTCTTATAGGCCACAGTCAGGCTGGTACTGCAGTGCCAGACCTCCCTGACTGCTCCCTTAGGCCTCTTTCACACTTGCGTTGTCCGGATCCGGCGTGTACTCCACTTGCAGGAATTACACGCCGGATCCGGAAAAACGCAAGTGTACTGAAAGCATTTGAAGACGGATCCGTCTTCAAAATGCTTTCAGTGTTACTATGGCAGCCAGGACGCTATTAAAGTCCTGGTTGCCATAGTAGGAGCGGGGGAGCGGTATACTTACAGTCCGTGCGGCTCCCGGGGCGCTCCAGAATGACGTCACAGCGCCCCATGCGCATGGATGATGTGATCCATGCGCTTGGGGCACCCTGACGTCACTCTGGAGCGCCCCGGGAGCCGCACGGACGGTAAGTATGCTGCTCCCCCGCTCCCCGCTCCACTTTACCATGGCTGCCAGGACTTTAGCGTCCCGGCAGCCATGGTAACCATTCAGAAAAAGCTAAACGTCGGATCCGGCAATGCGCCGAAACGATGTTTAGCTTAAGGCCGGATCCGGATCAATGCCTTTCAATGGGCATTAATTCTGGATCCGGCCTTGCGGCAAGTCTTCAGGATTTTTGGCCGGAGCAAAAAGCGCAGCATGCTGCGGTATTTTCTCCGGCCAAAAAACGTTCCGTTCCGGAACTGAAGACATCCTGATGCATCCTGAACGGATTTCTCTCCATTCAGAATGCATGGGGATAATCCTGATCAGGATTCTTCCGGCATAGAGCCCCGACGACGGAACTCTATGCCGGAAGAAAAGAACGCAGGTGTGAAAGAGCCCTTAAAAGGGTTGTATAACCTTGGGACATTGGGTGCATATCGCTAGGATATGTCCCCAATGTCTGTTAGGCGCAGTTCCCGGCCGGCTGCAGTGCTCGTCTGATGAGGAGATTGAGCGAAGTGCGCGCATGCGCACTTCGCTTAATGAGGCTGATTGTAAATGTCCGCACGGGCGCATCAGGCACAGGCCTGTGCGCACGCGCGGGATCTTTTAAAAGGAGGGGGCACTGAGCGAGAGCCGGAGGCGTATTTCATTATATTCAGGCGGCGCTGAAAGCATCAGGGGAGGAGCTGGGCACCAACAGCGGCGGCGGCGGGCGGCAGCTTGAGACCAACAGAAACGCCCTGGGCACCTTATCAAGAAGATTGACAGGTTAGATAAAAGCTCTTTTTATCAAAAGGAGACGGCGAATTTATCTTCTAACAACACCTTTGTAATCACAGGGGCGCCATGGAGATAACAATACTTTTAAAAGGGGGGGTTAGAAAGTGGTGACAGAGTCCCTTTAATACAGCACTTTGCTGGATAAATGAGAGAGCTGTGCGACTGCACACTTCTCTCTCCCTGCCTGACACTGATCTGTGTGATCGTTCAGCACATGGAAGGGACTGTTAGAAGCACAGCCCTCTCCATCTTGAAGGTCTCAATGCTGCAGTAAATGAACCAAAAAGCTGTGATTTAAACTGCAAGTGAAGGATCTTTAATGTTACAAGAGGGCAGGGCCAAACCAAGAAGACAGTACAGTGCTTGTAAGTGTCAAGAAATTAGTTTTATATTAAAGATAATGGGATATGTAAGGCCTGTTTCTAACAGCAGGCAGGCTGTTCCAGAATAGAATGCCGGGAATCGGCCGGACCAAAACCGCTTATTTTGTCATGCTGTCTATCGGCATATTTGCCAGATCAGGACCAGTACCCATTATAGTTAATGGGGCTGGATGATATTCTGGCAGCGTCCAGCAATGTTGTCTCTGGCAGGCTTTTCCCGTCCGGAACAGCCTGCTGATTTGGCAAACACAAGTATGCAACAAGCCTCAGATAATATATATATATTATCTGTGTCTAATGTATGTATTGCAGAGCTGTGTGTGTATAATGTGCGTACTACACTGCTGTGTCTGTAGTAGGAGTGCTGTACAGCTGTGTGCCTGTACTTGTATAAGCTCATGATCATGGAGAATAAAAACAAAAAACCTAAAAATTAGCGGGACACTACAGAGCAACGACAGGAGACTCATTTACTTGAATACATTTAATGAGGTGACCACATGCACCATTGCTTTTTTTTTTTTTCAGTGCTTGGCAGATGACACACTAAGGCTCCCTTCACACGTCCGTATAATGGGAACTCATCCGTTCTGCAAATTGTGGAACGGGTGTGGACCCATTCATTCTCTATGGGGACGGAATGGATGCAGAGAGCACACTAAGTGCTCTCCGCATTTTCGGAACGCGCCCCTGATCTTCCGGTCTGTGGAACATGTACTATTCTTGTCCGCAATTACGGACAAGAATAGGCAGTTCTATGGGGGTGCTGGCTGGGTGTATTGCGGATCCGCAATTTGCAGATCTGCAATACACTACGGACGTGTGAATGGACCCGAAGGTTAAAAGGAGCTGACCTAAACTATTAACCACCTCTATGCTAGATCCTAAAGTTAGTGACCTTGACCCCCTCCACTTCATTTAACCACTAGGGAAAGTTGAAGTAGAATTTTTTTCTAATTTTCTGTAGACTTGTGGTGCCCCTTTTTAGTCTATAAAATTTGGCATTTATCTTTTTCTCTCTATATTAGGGTTTTGTTTCGAAGACATTGGACTCTGCGAGCGCTCAGTTTGCAGTCACAGCATTGGTAACATCTGAACAACTGATGGCCATCAAAATGAAGGATGATGTTGTCCTTGGAATTGGAGTAAATGGCATTCTTCAAGCCTCAGGTTTGACACGATTGCTGAAGTCTTAAAATGTTGTTGTATCATACGTGTCTAATTGCTTACACTGTTTGCCCTTTCTTCACAGGAGTATACAAGGGCTTACACCTCAGTAGTAATACGCCTGCAGCACTCGTACACACAAGTTCATCATCAACATCATCGACTGGTTCAGCCTTGCTACAGCCTTCCAATATAACACAGACTGCTACTTCCCACAGCACTCTGAGTCACCAAGTAACTGCTGCCAATTCTGCAACAACTCAGGTTCTGATTGGGAATAACATCCGATTAACTGTACCCTCCTCCGTTGCCACTGTAAACTCTATAAACACCCTCAATGCACGCCATTTACCCAGGACTTTAAGTGCTGTTCCCCCATCTGCCTTAAAGCTCGCTGCAGCAGCAGCAGCGAACTGTCAGGTACCCAAGATTCCAGCAGCATCTTCTGTGGATGGAGTACCGAGGTAAGAATTGCTGAGCATTTGCCAGAAAATAATTAACTGTGGTTTTGTAAATTTCAATCAACTTCGGTGTCCGTTTATCACAGGTTCATACTGTTCTTGTTAGAGCGTAACTTTAATATGGCAACAGACGTAACATTTGCCATGACTTTGCCATTGTCTCTGCAGGGTTGCTTAAAGATACAGTTTACTGTATTTTGGTATAAAAAATGGATGAAAGCGGTTCTGACCTGCACTTCATGGATATGAGTTATAAATTACATGCTCAATAAGCTTCTTATAATTTGTAGAGGTTGTGCACTAACTCAATAAAACATTTGGAAAATGACTTCTGTATGGAACCTAGCAGCATATCCTCAGGATAGCCCAAAACGATCAGATCATTGGGCTTCCAACTCCTGCCAATCATTGGCTGTCTGAAGGGGCTCGCACGAGTGCTGCATCCTCTTCAGTTTATACCTGCATGTTGTCTACAGTGGTGTAGTGATAATGCCGGGTAATTGCAGCTTCCTCTTCCATTCAAGTGCATGGGACAAAAAGCTGTAATTACACTGCACTACTGATATAACGTTCAGTAGATGCATGCCGAGGACACAGCACTCAAACAACTTACTGGTGGGGATGCTGGGAGTCGATCCCCCAATGATCTGATATTGATGACCTTGGTATTGCGAAACTGAAATACCAAGCTGGAACACAAGCTAAATGAGTGGGGGGGGGGAAAAGGCCCAAATCTGACCCTAGACCAATTTGGACCTTGCAGTACTATGAAAGAGGCTAGTTCATATTTGTGGTTTTCTCATGGTCTTGTAGATTTCCTGGTCTCCAGGTTTCCTCCTACACTCCTGTAACATACTGATCGGTATAGAGTCTCTCACCCCCCCAAAAAAAAATAAAACTTTAGGAACCAATGTGTTGTATTATACAGTATTGAGGAATACATTTACACTATCCAAAGTGTAATAATAAGCACTAAACGACCATAAGGGAGTTCTCAGGCTCCCAAAAATAAATTAGTGACTGGCAGGAAACCGCTAAAAATGAAAAATCTAATTAAGCCCCTCCATTCCGGCTCCATGTTTCTCTTCTCGGATGTTTCTGGTTCCTGGAATATGTCGTAATATGACTGCTGCAGGCAAAGAGTGGCCTCCACAGTGAAGCCTGGGCATGTACTAGTGCACACTGAGCCCAGTGATTGGCAGCAGTAGTTACATGACCACAGACTTTCTACCAGAAACAGCAGGGATGGGAGCAGGGTCTCTAGAATGAAAGGGTTTTCAAAAGACTTGCGTTTAGTTTTTTTATGTTTCTAGCCTGCAACTCTTTGCAATCTAAGGATACCTGTGCACAGGTGCATTTTTACAGATTCTCTGCATTTTGACGGGGATTTGCAGCGATCTCACCTTTTTACATTTCAAAGGGTGAAATGCACAGAAACAATTGACGTGCTACAGATTTCAAAATCCGCACGGCAGTTCTATTCCTGAATGTAAAAAATAAGCAGAGTACAAAGATTTGTCGAATCTCAGTTCCTTTTGCTGGTACTGTATTACGCTGCACCTTTCCTTACCTGAAAATTCACACGGAAAAACTGCACCTAATCCGCAACATGTGCTGTTTCTGCTGCATTTATGTTGGCCTGTATCGCCAGTTTCATCGTTTTTTTTTTTGTTTTTTTTTTGTGTGTGTATTATTTAATTTGTGAAATTTATAAAAAACATAATTTCATTTATTATTTTTGTCTTACAGGGAAAACCATGAAACAGAAAAGCCAGCATTGAACAGTATAGCAGACAACACAGTAGCTATGGAAGTGACGTAGTTTTGGCAGGAATGGGACTGCAGCCTTGGGAACTTGTTTAGGTGCTATGCATCAGTAGCATTATGAATGCAAGGGATGACGGGAAGCGGCACACTGCGTTTCCTCGGCAGCTGTGGGGACTCAACAGCAATGCACATCTCTCATGCTTTGATTTCTTTTCTCTTTTTTTGTACTGTTAATAGGAAAGAATAAACATCTGTAAATTATGAATACAGCAATTATCTGTACAGTACTGCATATTTGTAATACCCTTGTATATATGTTACTTGAATACAGAACTGTTCATTTGTGATGCTTTGCACTGGGGGGGAGGGGAAATGGGGAATACAAAAAACTGCAACAAAGTAAGAGTGTGAGATTGTATAGAGATGAGAAGTGTCATCACATCATGTGCATGGTGCGGAACCTGCTGTTTTATCTATTTATTGTGCCGTGTTTACAGTTTTTTGTACACTGTACCTTCATTGGTTCCTGTGCTGTAGTAAATGTGCTAGGTAGCTGTGGACTCCTTGGTATTTTGTAAATGGTATAACATAACTTGGTTCCCCACCGGGTCCCTGAGTTCTCTGTATCATGTGAAGAAATGGTGACATAATACAGAATCTTAAGAAAAAAAGGCATCAGTTTTTTGTTTTTTTTTGAATAATGGGAATGTACTAATGCGGATCTTCCTGTTCCAATATCAGAAGTGACAAGATAATAATGAAGTCTCTTGAATCTTCCCTTTCCCCGTTCACCTGTACGTCATGTGGGTGGTTACTGGTACTTCAGGCACTAAGGTTTTGTTGCTGCTTTACAAATGCCCCCCACCCCTCCCCTCCTGCCCCATCTCCTCCTACACCAAAAAAGTGTTAAATCAAGTATGCAAATGGAGTCCATTCAACTGGAGTTTTTTTTTATTTTTATGTTGTCTGCCCTTTTTTTTTTTTTTTTTTTAAAGAAAAAAAAAACACTTTAAAAAAAAATTGTATTTTTTTATGGTGTAATTGTTAAAGACTTCATTCTTTACTTGTTCTTAAGAAAACAAAAGGACATAAGGGAGAGGAATGCAGTAATTGCTGTACGTGTATCATCATTCCAGTTTCTAGAACAGCCAGCTTTTTTTTTCCTTTTTCCGAATTTTCTCCAGAAGGCTGCAGGGCCAGAACCACAACTATCGGGTGCCTTCCTTTGGAAATATGAGCTCTCTTCTGTGAAGAGCATGGTACTTTACAGACTACTAATGCTTTGTCAGTACCGAAGTCTGAATGCCCAGTCCACTGGCATACATTATCCTTGAGGTTTTTTAATCCCACTTGGAAATACATTGTGAATGATTTCTCACAAGATAAACCCAGGGCATTACATGTTGACAGACGAAAATGTGTGGTGATGTTTCTTCTTTTTTTTCTTTTCTGTATTAATTTCCGCTCTAAGTTCATTGTCAATTTCAATTCAATGTTCTGCACTTGTTTCTTAAATGGAAGGAAAGAAAAGCTCCCACTAAATTAAGGAAATATTAAAATACATAAAAAAAATATATATACTGGCTCGTTGTGATTTCAGTGTGGTTTTCTTTAAATATTTTACAGGGATCACAGGTGCATGGTACGTACTGCAGTGTGTGTGTGTGTGTATATGTCACGTTCCCATTTTAGCCAATGGTTTATTGGGAGGAGGGGAGAGGGGGTTGAAGATATCTTCCAGGAGTACACCCTATGGTAGGACGTGTGGGTTCAACCATCAGAACCTTATCAGCAGAACATAGGCATAGCAGTGACTCCGTACATGCAGCCTCACCTAGTATTACTCAGCCCTTCTCACTTGAATGGCCACCTTGTTCTGCTGGTCAGTTGTGCAGCAGGGGTCAGACTTTTTTGGGACTGCTGTGCTTGATAAATTCAAGAGGTGCATCCAGCAAGGTTCATAATGCATCTGGTTATTTTAGTGGGCTATCCTGTCATGCTGTGTATGACGTGAAGCATTGAGTCATGGAGTCATCATTAAAGAGGAGCTGTCACCTCTCCTGACATGTCTGTTTTAGCAACTACTTGTATCCCCCATGCAATGGCAATTCTGGAGCATCTATCTTTGTCTTCATGATGTGCTTTCCTGCTGGAAGTTATGAATGAATTACTAGCAGTTTTTAAGGTCCCAATGGGTGTTACCAGTTGGGGATGTGTCCCTGCACAGTCTGACATTATCCAGTCTCCAGAATTATTACATGGGGCATGCAAATAGTTACTAAAACAGACACGACATTAGAGGTGACATCTCCTCCTCAGAGGGGTTGTCTGAGAATTACAGAAATTACATTTGTTGCAGAAGAAAAAGGAAAAAAACATTTGCTGTGACATCCACCGCCGCTCCAGTAACCGTTTTACAGTCATCCCTGCTGTGTGAACTGCTGCAGCCCATCTCTTGCCGGAGTCATCCTGTGCCCTACAAGCTATTGTCAGTGCTGAGGCCAGAGTTTAGCAGGCATGTGGGTCTTCGGCTTATCACTGCAGGAAAGTACAAGACCGGCGGGGACCACTGGAGTGGTGAAGGATTTATCAGGTAATGTTTGGTTTTATTTTATATAGTTTCCTGTAAAAAAAAAAAATAAAAATCTGAAAACCTTGAGCAACCCCTTTGACATTGCTTTTTACATAGATGCAGCAACATGACTTTAGCCAATAGGCTTCTGGCAAAGAACAGCAGTTTGAAACTAGGCAAGTTCTAAAACTTTCTTAAGGGGTTCTCCAGCCATGAAAAATTATCTTGAATACTGCTTAGAGTGTTATAACAGACTGGGCCATGTCCACCTTAGCATAGGGTCACATCTGCGGCAGGGAAATACGGTAGTCTGTTCTGGCAGAGAAGCAAACTGCCGGAGTTACTGTATCTGGCATAACCGGATCCCCATTAACTATAATGGGATCTGGCGAGTCACCAGCAGAATGCCACATAACCATTCGATCTCATTCTAGTGAATGGGGATCTGGTGGTGTGCTCCTCTCCCAAAACAGACCTCTTACCACAGATCTAAACTACCCTTACTTATTCCATCTGCAAGTTTATACATCCAGATCCTTCTTGACACAGACGTGAACATTGCAGCTAATCACTGGATATACAAGGTTATCGCTGAAGGTGATTGGTTGTCCCTGTCACATGTCTGTGTGGAGAGGGATCAGAAAGTAGAGACCAATAGGGGAACCCAAGCAGTAGGTATTGGGCAAGGTGAGTAAGGCTTTGGTGAGTTATTTTGTAACATTGTAAGCAGTGTTTCTTTCTTTTCCCAGTTCTGCTGAATTCAATATAACCTACACTCCAGTATGTGACATTGAGTTCTTAGGGTGCCTTCACATACAACTGATTTTGTAGCAGAAAATTTCTGCAAGTGAAAATGTTCCATTTTTCTGAATGTGGCATGCAGAAATGTTTGCTGCCAAAACAACTCTATTAGTATAAATGGAACTTATTTGCAGTTGTAGAAATTTCTGCTAAAGGCCAGAGTGATAAAGTTCAAATAGAAACAAAAGGGCAGGAAATGTTCCACTTGTTCCAAGTGCAGTAAGCCGGATTGGGGTTATCCACTCTGGCGCTATAATATGCAATGACTGGTCAGGTGTAGGTTATAGTTAATAGTTTTGTTCGTGACGCCAATTGCAGCATGCGCAGGGTACAGTCTCAGGGCCCTTTAAGGTGTTGCAACTCACGTACCAGGTTAGGAATGTCAGAGTGGGGTAATGTCTCTGTGTAGTAGTAGGTATAGTGTCAACGGTGTCTCCTACCTAGGTACGGCTGGACTCCTGGATCCTGGCTCACTTGCAATAAATGAGTGCGTTGCTAGTAGGAGTAATTGAGGGATTTGGTAGCAATGAATGAGATCCAGACTTGGGATATAATTCAACTTGTCTTTACTGGAGGCAGCATTAATCCGTATGAGATACAGCAATAATCTTGGGTCCCAGCAGGTATTGGCAATATGTGTCAGGGATCAATAGCTCCTCTGCTTCTATCATGTGCCCGGAGAATATGGCAGGAATCTGTCTTCTGCTCTTTCTATCTTCTGCGGTGTATGGGACTGACTAGCTGAGGAGGAATCTGGCTTCTCCTGGTCTCTGAATAGTACTCAGTTAGCTCACAGGGAATGGCTCTTCCTGGAGTTCTGGAGGTGCTGCTTGCTTGTTACCAGTTGAGGCTGAAGGCTCAGACTGGGAATGGTGATCTTTGGTTTCAACGAGACAAGATCCTGGGTTGGGATCCCTATTTCTGGGAGCTCCTACCAGCACAGCCTTCCCCTAGCCGGGGTGGCTGACACACTCAACTGAACTTCCTTCCCTCCCCATGAGACAGGACATGGGCCAGCCCACTTCTGCTCATAGAGGGGGAGCTAAACTGGAATGCACTATTCCAGTCTAGAAACACTAAACTGAACTAAGGCCCTGATAACACATTGCTGCCACCTGCTGGTGTACATGGAACAGGCTTAGAATATGCACATTTGTGAGGATTATTAAATAAAATCACATTAGATGACAAGGCACATGTTACCAACAAATAGTAGCGGGGAGAAAGAGTTTAGTAACATAACTCTGGGATGTTACACAAGCGTTTACAGGACGCCTGTAATGAAAGGTTCTCTCTGGACTGTATAGCAAGAGTAGTTAAGGAAAAGCAGCCCTCCTGCCAATCAGATCTGAGGCTGATGTTCCAGGTAGAGGTACAGGTGTCTATGTCTATTTTGGCTTCCCAGGCCAGCTCCACCACCTCGAGCGAAAAGCTAGACCAGAACTAGAAGGTGAGATGGAAGGTCACTACTTCTCTGAAGGGCAGTTAGAAGAAGAGGAAGGAGTGTTCCCTTCGGCAGAATGAGAGCAAGATATTCATTCTCAGAATCCATAGACAATCTGTTATCTGCAATTGGAGAAACTGGATAAATAAGTGACCCAACCGAAATCTGTACACGACTAAATGTGTGTACGATAGACTTCAGAGACATACTACTGTCCGTCCAGATTTTCAACAGTTTCTTCATTTTGTGTTCCAAGAAGGGGACAAGATCGATCATTTTTAGTTTGTGTCTCCCATTGTGGACCTCCTCTGCTCCCCATCTATTTACAAAGTTGGTATTGGAAATTATGTCCTTCCTCAGGCCAAAACAGATAATCCTTGTTCCATACTTGGATGATTTTATCTCAATAGTGGAATCTTCCTCATGTCTTCAGACCCACCCTCAGTTGGTTCTTGAATCGATTTCGGAATTGGGCTGGATTATAAACGCAGAAAAATTGGACTTTATCCCAGATACCAAAAATTCTAGGCACTCTGCTAGACTCAAAAACTTAAACACTCCTTGCTGCAAACCGAGAAACAAGTGTCCTTCAGAAGAAGAATCCCTTGCATCCCTTGGAGTCAACATCATTCTTGGACCCTTCAGAGGTTAATATCCTCCTGAAATGTAGACCACAGGACTATGAAACTTCCGGGAACTCCAACCAGTATGGAAGTCCACAAAACAGTGGGAATCAGTTTTGAAAGGTTGCCATCTAGAAATATCATCAAATGTGAAAATGGTGCCTTTCCTCAGACATCACCATATTCTGACCCTTTTTTACTTTTATGTGTACGTTGCCGTGTGAGGGCTCATTTTTTGCGGGGCAATCTGTACTTTTCATTGCAACACATTTTGGGTGTGTTTATTTTATATTTTTTATTTTTTTTTGTGGTAGGTAAAGCGACCAAAAAATGGCGAATCAGCCATTTTGACATTTATTTATTTTTTGCTGTTTGCCATATGGGATAAATATTTTTTTATCTTAATAGTATGGGCATTTTTTTCTTTTTACACTTTTTACTAGTTCCTATAGGGAACTATAACAAGCAATCATTAGATCCTGCCACAAGCAGGAGCTCTGTAGGAACTAATGGGTGTCAGGCACCTGGCGGCTATGGTGCTCGCAAGTGGGCGTTAGCTTTAAAGTCCCAACTGCTGATGTATATATGCATACGGCGGTCGGGAACAGGTTAAGGGAACAGAAATTGACAGGGTGGATTCTGAGAGGGAAATCTTAAAGGCCTAGAGCCTCTCGGACACTGTAAATTTTTACCATACAACACAGTCAGAAATAAGTTTCTGGTGTCTTTCAAAAAACCAAGATCAATTCTCTTCTAAAATCTGTGATATTTTGGACTTTGTTCAAGCAGGGTACCCTAAAGATACAGATTTCAGCTTTTTGGATCTGCCGCTTGCAGGAGACGGGTTTATAAAAATTAAAAAAAAAGGTTTATAAAAGCCATGGTTCGCATCAGACCAACCATATGTATCACCAGTCTATCCCCTCCTGGGACTTGACAGTGGTACTCAATGGCTTTTGTAATCCTCCCTCTGAATCTAAGGGCTGTATTACACAGCCTGATTCTGCAGGCGATTGTTGGGAGGGAAGCATTCCTTCCAGGCAATCGCCTGCTTGCTAGCGGAGTAGACCGCTGCTATGGGATGCAGCAATCTCCTCCACAGCATGGGGAGAAGCGATCGTTATGCCATTGCTTGTGCTCATGCTGTGTAGTAGTTTGCCAGCAGAAGATCATTAGACACCACAATCTGCCACCTTCAAACAAAGATTTTTAAGCATGCTGAAAGATTCCGATTGCCCGATGAATGGTAATCTGTGGCAATATTAGACTGGCAGATCATCCCTAACGAGCGTTCCTGCGAAAGATAAACTGGCCAACAATTGGCCACTCTAATACAGGCTTAAGACTCTTATCTCTAAAAACGGCCTTCTAAGGCTAGTTTCACACTAGCGGCAAGGAACTCCGGCAGGTGAACAGCCTGTCAGATCCGTGCTGCCGCTAGTGCACATGTGCCCCCGGACTACCTCTCCGGCCCCATTGACTATAATGTGGGCGGGCCGGAGTTCCGGCGGCAGCACGGCAAACATGCCGAGAGGCGGCCGTTATAAAACTACGAGAGCCATGGCAGTCTCGTGGGTAGAGCGAGCAGAAGCCTTTTGCAGACATTATAGACTGGACATTCTTTCCTCTCAGAACTCAACATTTCGATGGAAAGTCCTTCAGGCAGTAGTCCCAACCTAACTGTTGGTTTAATTTGGTATCGCACCTGTGGTGCTGTCATGGAGGACATCCTGGAAAGTAAGAGTTAATCCTACCGTTAATTGGTTTTACAGGTGTTAGACACGGTAGTACTCTTATTACCTTTCCCATGGTTTTTATTCTTTGGCTTGTGAATTAACAATGCTAAAAATTAATAAAAAAGTTTCATCCATCCTGGTGTAGTAATTAGGAAAACACTGGTGAGTGGTGGTGGTGGGAGGGGTCTTTTAACCTCTCTCGTGTTCCTGTCCCTACAGAGAATTAGAAATAACAACCTCCTGTGGTGCCGTCACGTTGGACTCATAAAAAACCAATTACCAGTTGGACTGATTCC
The DNA here is from genome assembly GCF_905171765.1 of Bufo bufo. NCBI lineage: Eukaryota > Metazoa > Chordata > Amphibia > Anura > Bufonidae > Bufo > Bufo bufo. Next base: position 493,829,614 of record NC_053393.1, on the reverse strand, counting down.
TACTTTTGAGCCTCTGTAGCAAATTCTAGCAAATTTCATGGGAAATATAGAGCTACATGCAGAACAATTCTTCCTGTAAAATGATGGAACCTAAATGACTCCAACAGAATTTAAGCTAAAGGACCTAAATGTTTGTGAGAGTTTGAGTGATCGCTCAGCTCTGATCTAAGTCCTTTTCCTGTGTTGGGTGATCACTAAATACAGGGCAACGAGTGGAAACCAATAGGTTGAAGCTGCCCCCCCCCCCAACTCCCAACAGTTTTGGTTTACTTCTACTGAGTGCAGGTATGTGACATGATGTTGAGTGGTTTATCTTTATGATTTCCTTCTATTAGGGCTCATGCACTCAACCGTTGGATGTTTTGCGGTCATCAAATTGCGGATCCACAAAACACGGATACCGGCTATGTGCATTGCATATTTTTCAGAAAGGAGCAGCTGGCCCCTAATAGAACAGTCCTATCCTTGTCTGTAATGCGGACAATAATAAGACATGTTCTATTTTTTGGTGGAACGGCCATATGGACATACGGAAACAGAATTCACACAGTCATTTCAGTTTTTTTGCGGCCCCATTGAAGTGAATGGTTCCGCATAAGGGCCACAAAAATCCCAAGGTGCCTGCTCAATGATTTGAGCAGGCACCTTGTTCCGATCACCGCCCGCCGCGGTGATCGGAAATACACAGGGCGTACAGGTACGCCTTGTGTCCTTAAGTACCAGGACATCAGGGCGTACCTGTACGCCCTATGTCCGTAACAGGTTAAGGGCTCATCAAAACAATTTTTTTTTTCCGTGTCCATTCAGGTTTTTTTGTGGCCCTTATGCGGAACCATTCACTTCAATGGGGCCGCAAAAAAACTGAAATGACTGTGTGCATTCTGTTTCCGTATGTCCATATGGCTGTTCCACCAAAAAATAGAACATGTGGTCCTGTGACCCGCCGTGTCGGCGATCGCAGCAAACCGCAGGTCGATTCTGACCTGCGGTTTGCTGCGTTTCCGGGTTATTCGGGTCTCTGGTGACCCGATAACCCGGAATAGGATGGTGCTCGTTGTGGTATAATACACCACCAATCACTGTCCTGCGATCCTGAGAGGTGGCGGTCACGCCACCTCTCAGGATCGCTGCTGATTGGTCGGCTGGGCACGTGGGCGGGCGGAGCGGCAGTTTTGAATTGCCGGAGCTCCTCTCCCCGCTCATACCGGTCCGTGGAGCGGCAGAGAGAGGAGCCCGGCTGTTGTGTGAGTTTTTTTTGTGCCATCAGGCACACATAGGTGATTTTTTTTGTGAGGTAAGGAGAGGTAGATTAGGCAGGGAGAGTTAGGGGGGAAAATTTAATTTTTTTTTTTTTACTGTGGTGTAGCTGACCCTAGACCCCCCAGGTGTGCTGCAGCTTGCCCCCCCCCCCCCCCCCCCCCCTTCCACCCCCTCCACACATGTTTTTGGGGCGCAAGTTTTTTTTCCTTTTTTTTTTCCATGCGCTGACTGTGGCCGGCACTCTTAGCGCATCGCCCACCCCTGATCAGCGCGTTTGAATCTTTTTTATTTTTTATTTTTTTTACTTTTTGGGATCTTTTTAGTTATTTTTTATTTATTTTTTTCTGTTAGGTCTAGGGCAAAGTCCGTGTACACCAATCCCCCCCACACACACACGCGCACACACACACTCCCCTATAGCCCGCCAGACGTTCTCGGCCGAGGAGGCATACGGCCTGCTTGTCTCCGACTCCGAGAGCCCCAGTGAGGACGAGGATGACCCCACTTTCCTTTTGTCATCCGCGTCCTCCTCATCATCTAGCGATGAGACGCCGCCAGACAGAGCAAGGGGACCGCCATGCTAGGGACCCTGTGTCCCACACTAGTAAGAGAAGCTCTGGGGCTCGTTCTAGTTTTCCTGCCCACCAATTAAGTCCACCTGAGCCCCCTACCGGTGAACTTGTCTGGTGTACCCCAGAGCATTTTGAGCCTGTGATTCCTGATTTTGTTGGCCAAGCAGGAATCCAGATTCCCACAGTGGGCTTCACTGAATATGACTATTGTAGTCTTTTTTTCAGTGACCACTTAGTGAACCTGATGGTGGAGCAAACGAACCTGTACGCCCAACAGTTCATTGCTCAACACCCGGGCTCCTTTTTGGCTAGGGCCGGTGGCTGGACTCCGGACAGTGCAGCCGAGATGAGGACGTTTTGGGGCCTCATGCTGCACATGGGCCTAGTCAAAAAACCTAGTGTCAGGCATTACTGGAGTGGGGACGTCCCCTACCAGACCCCACTTTACAGTACGGCTATGACACGTACCTGGTTTGAGGCCAGATAATGCAGCATGTCCCCCCCCAAATTTGGGGCCAAATTTTTGGAGGCCTATGTACCTGGAAGGGAGGTCGCGGTTGATGAGTCTCTCATTGCTTTCAAGGGGAGACTCCTTTTCTGCCAGTATGTTCCCTCTAAGCGGGGGAGGTATGGCGTGAAGCTGTACAAACTTTGTGAGAGTACCTCAGGGTACACTTACAAGTTTTGTGTGTACAAGGGGCGAGATTCCCGTATTCAACCCCCAGAATGTCCCCCCACTCTGGGTGTTAGCGGGAAACTTGTGTGGGACCTTATGCACCCACTGCTAGATAAAGGTTACCACCTGTATGTGGATAACTTTTATACTAGTATCCCCTTGTTCCAGTCCCTCGCTGCCAGATCCACGTTCGCTTGTGGGACCGTGCAGAAAAATCAACGCGGCCTCCCTACCCACCCCCTCCAGGTACCTATCCCCAGGGGTGAGACCTGTGCACTTACCAGTGGAAACCTGTTGCTGGTCAGATATAAGGACAAGAGGGATGTCCTTGTACTGTCCACAATTCACAGTAACGGCATCACCCCTGTCCCTGTGCGAGGTACCGCGGCAACGGTCCTCAAGCCCGATTGTATCGTCGACTACAATCGGTATATGGGAGGAGTTGATTTCTCTGATCAAGTCCTCAAGCCATATAATGCCATGCGCAAAACCTGGGCATGGTACAAAAAATTTGCGGTCTACTTGGTACAGGTTGCCTTGTACAACTCTTTTGTACTGTCCCGGAGCCCTGGCAACACAGGGAAATTCCTGCAGTTCTATGAGGCAGTCCTCAAGGCCCTGATCTTTTCTGACCGGGAAAGAGCAGGCCGGAGTACCTCGGGAACTGGAGGCACCTGGCCAACACTTTCCAGGTATTGTCCCCCATACTGGAAAGAAGGGACGGTCCCAAAAAAAAGTGAGTGTGTAACAGGAGGGGGATACGGAAGGACACCACCACTCAGTATGACACGTGCCCTAATCATCCTGGCCTCTGCATTATTTGTTGCATCAAAGAGTACCACACTTCCATGGAGTACAAAATTTATATTCCCCTTCCCCAATTTAGCCACTGACAATCGGAAAAAAAAAAAACTGACTCTTAGACTATGGAGATACAAAGATTATTATTTTTTGTTTATAAAAGGATAATATAGTGTAAAACCTAAATAAATAAAAAAAAGTAGACATATTAGGTATTGCCGCGTCCGTAAGAATCTGCTCTAATAAAATACCCCATGACCTAACCCCTCCGATGAACACGGTCAAAAAAATAAAATAAAAACGGTGCATAAAAAGTTTTTTTTCGACACAAGCGAATCTACATTTTGGCCTCCCCCCCCCCCATCATTTCACATTTCTGCCCCTCATAATTCATGTCCATTTCTTGCCCCCCCCCATCATTTCACATTTCTGCCCCTCATGATTCATGTCCATTTCTTGCCCCCCCCATATGCTAATATCATAGTGCCATCCTCTCCCCTTGCCCCCTAATGTGCCAGTATCAAGTGCCTCTCTCCTCCCCCCTCCATGTGCCAGTATCATGGTGCCAATAGCCCCCCCCCTCCCCCGTGGCAGTAAAGTAACAGTCCGGTATTTATTTACCTCCATGTCAGCGATACGATGCAGGCCTCTTCCGGCCTGTGTTCACACCAGCCTCTAGTGTTGAAGATTTGGTGCTCGTGTTCTTATTTAGCCTGTCTTTCAGAAAAGTTTAGGCTGGGATTCGAACCCATGACCTTCTGTAGCAGAGGCAAAGCACTTACCCACACAGCTATGAGAGCTGTATAGCCAGTTACTTTATAAAAAAAAAAATAAGACTTCTACTGTAGATAGCTTTGATACCTAGTGTACATCCATACACATGACAGCTGCCCCAGTACACTGTCTATGGATGTAGCAGAGCTGAGTGTGTTGGGGCAGCTGTCATGTGTATGAATGTACACTAGGGTTCAAAGTTACCTACAGTAGAAGTCTTATATTTATTTATTTATTTATTTATTTTTTAAGCAACTGGCTATACAGCTCTCATAGCTGTGTGGGTAAGTGCCTTGCCTCTGATGTAAAAGGTTGCGAGTTCGAATCCCAGGAGAAACCTTTCTGAAAGACATGCTAAATGAGATATATTTAACACCAGGGTCTCGTAGCTCACAGTGTGTGTGTTTTGTGTTGCTGCGGCTGCTGCCTCAGCCTGTCAGCTGCGTGCCACTTGCTCTGTGACTGAGACAGTGAGGGCCGAGGGGCGGTGGCTGCATGGCACACAGGCTCAGCGGGGCAAGTGTAGGTTAGCTAGCTAATTGTTTTCCGCCCCCCCCCTTCTCTGCAGCCGCTTGGGCTGCCTTATGATAGAGCCGGCCCTGTCAGGGGGGCTTCAAATGGGACATGGTGCAAAAAAAAAAAGGTCATCAAAATCTGCCTTCTGAAAACCACACAGCGCTCTTTTCCCTCTACGCCCTACCGTGTGCCCGTACAGTAGTTTACGGCCACATATGGGGTGTTTCTGCAAACTACAGAATCAGGGCAATAAATATTGCTTTGTTTGGCTGTTAACCCTTGCTTTGCTACTGGGAAAAAATGGATTAACATGGAAAAATTGCCAAAGAATCGAAATTCTAAAATTTTATCTCCATTTGCCATTAACTCTTGTGGAACACCTAAAGGGTTAACGATGTTTGTAAAATCAGTTTTGAATACCTTGAGGGGTGTAGTTTCTAGAATGGGGTCATTTTTGGGTGGTTTCTATTATGTAAGCCTCACAAAGTGACTTCAGACCTGAACTGGTCCTTAAAAAGTGGGTTTTTGAAAATTTCTGAAAAATTTCACGATTTGCTTCTAAACTTCTAAGCCTTGTAACGTCCCCAAAAAATAAAATGTCATTCACAAAATGATCCAAACATGAAGTAGACATATGGGGAATGTAAAGTAATAACTATTTTTGGAGGTATTACTATGTATTATAGAAGTAGAGAAATTGAAACTTTGCTAATTTTTGGTAAATTTGTTTGGTTTTTTTTAATAAAAAAGATTATTTTTTTTGCTCCATTTTACCAGTGTCATGAAGTACAATATGTGACGAAAAAACAATCTCAGAGTGGCTTGGATAAGTCAAAGCGTTTTAAAGTCATCACCACATAAAGTGACACTGGTCAGATTTGCAAAAAATGGCCTTAAGGTGAAAATGAGCCCGGTCCTTAAGGAGTTAAAGAGTGTATTAAAGAGAACCTGCCACCACAAAAATGCAGTGCAATCTGCAGACAGCATGTTATAGAACAGGAGGAGCTGAGCAGATTGATATATAATTTTGTGAGAAAAGAGTCAATAAAACTTGTAATTTATACATTTAAACCTCTTTCTGGGCCATGTGGGTGGTCTTATCAGTGATTGACAGTGATCTATGTATACACTTTATACAGGAAAGCTGTCAATCAATAAGATCATCTACTTGGCAACTGAGCTCAGAAAGAGCAGAGTTTTACTAAATCATTTCTCATACAAATGGGTATCAATCTGCTCAGCTCCTTCTGCTCTGTAACATCCTGTAGCTTGCACTGCATTTTCATGGTAATAGGTTCTCTTTAAAGCGGTTGTTCTATGAAAAACACCTCCTACCTACAGGATAGGGGATAAGTGTCTAGTAAGGCTACTTTCACACCTGCGTTCGGGTGTCCGCTCGTGAGCTCCGTTTGAAGGGGCTCACAAGTGGCCCTGAACGCAACCGTCTGGCCCTAATACATTCTCAGTGGATGCGGATCCGCTCAGAATGCATCAGTCTGGCAGCGTTCAGCCTCCGCTCAGCAAGTGGACACCTGAACGCTGCTTGCAGCGTTCGGGTGTCCGCCTGGCCGTGCGGAGGCAAGCGGATCCGTCCAGACTTACAATGTAAGTCAATGGGGACGGATTTGTTTGAAGATGACACCATATGGCTCAATCTTCAAACGGATCCGTCCCCCATTGACTTTCAATGTAAAGTCTGGACGGATCCGCTCAGGCTACTTTCACACTTAGAAATTTTTCTAAGTTATAATGCAGACGGATCCGTTCTGAACGGATACAAACGTCTGCATTATAGGAGCGGATCCGTCTGATGAAACATCAGACGGACCCGCTCCGAACGCTAGTGTGAAAGTAGCCTAAGCAGGGGTCCGACATGCTTAACACAAGAACAAAAGACACATTTTCCCCTGCCCCTCCATTCAACTCTATAAGATTGCTGGAGATAGCCGAGCACTTATCTCCGACAGTGTGCATGTATGAACACCACTCCATTCAAACGTGGGAACACAGGGCCCGTTCTCGTGATTGCCCCAGCGGTCGGAACCCCACTGATCAGTCTATTATTGCATGGTCAAGCGCACAACATTGAACAGCTATATCTTTTATCAGCATATGAAGCATGTTCTCTGGATATGATTGTGTTGCGTTCAAAAGATATTCTGGGGAGGGCTCTGGTGTTTCTAGAGATCCCACTAACAATCTGTAAGCCAAAGCAAAGAGGGTATTCATATACAATCTGACACAAATACATACTATATAAGTTACATGGTGAACAGCACCACCATGGGGAAGATGTCTGTATTTTCCTGGAAATGCACTCCATCAAAATGATCCCTTTGAGATATACAGAGAACTGACATGACACTGGTTTACTGGAATTGATGTGTCAGTTTGAAAGGCAGAGAATAACTTTCTCAGTTTTCTTTCATCCTGCATGTCATTAGATGTATATTTCTATGTTAGTAGCTGCCTCCTAAACCAACTATGATAAGTGTGTGGTAGCATTCTTTATACTTTGACATTTTACTTTTTGTCAAATTGGATATTCCCTCTAGACCTATTTCCTACTACTGTGTGGACAATACTGAGGGATGAGAGAGTCTTTATTTTCTAGGACTATTGTGTGTATCGGTTTTATTTATTTTTTACTATGAAAACTGATTCATCCAACTTTATGGTAGTGACGTCTTTTAGGAAAGATGATGTGTGCATGGACTCTATGTGTATACAAGGTTAGTGCATCACTAGTTTTACTCAGTCGACAGATTTCCTATTTTAGGGGTATTCCCATAGAAAACACTAATAGCATATCCACAGAATAGATGCAAAGGAGTAAAAAGTGATCAAAAAGTCATATGTATCCCATAATGGCACATATTGAAAACTACAGCTTCTCCTGCATATCCAAGTCACACACAGCTCCACCAATAGATAAAAAAAAGTTACCAGTCTCAGAATACGACGACAAAAACAAAAAAAAATATTTTTTAGTTTAAAAGTTGATTGTATTGTGCAAAAGTAGTGACACTATTATGACCAAAATAAGTGACGTCCTGAAGGGTTAAATAGGATTCCAATTAGTGAAGATAGTTTCCCTTTAAGAAATAAAGTTGCAGTAACTATGAGAGGTGATGTTGTTATAGCAACCACTCTGTTCTATTGTCGTGTATTAGGTCCTAGAACACGAACACCTAGAACGTATGGGAATTACACGCAGCTTTTCCTCACATTTCACACATTACAGGTGAAGTGAACATTTACCTACCGTGAGATTACTACTACTACTAATATTAGCGGAAGGGAAATTACTAAAACAGATCTCCAGAGCTGAAAAGGTAAAGTATAATAAGTGTAAAGTACCGTCATATATAATCAGATATTGGGGAAAATGTATTAAGGTTGGTGTTTCATACGCTGGTATTAATATGTAATGTAGATGCCTCTTCTAGCATCTTTTCATGTTGCAGAGAAAAAGCTATGCCGCTTATCAGCTGGTGTAGATTTGCTCTATATTTTAAGCCAATTTATGGAGCAAATTAAAAATCTCTGGGAGGCCACATCCCACCCAATTTTTTAGTCCCTGTTTTGGATGATTCTTGGACAATCAGGGACTGTAAATATGATCTGACCGCACACTGCTGACCTGCAGTCATAGCTTTTGAGGTCTTATACTACATTCACAGTAGCGTTATGTGCAACCATTTGTCCATCTAAAAGCCATTATTATGCCGCAAAGCAGCCGGATCTCATTGTAGTCAATGGGATCTGGAAGTTTGTAGCATTATCTGGCTATGCCGGATACGGTGAACGTTGTCAGGCTGTTCCTCTGCGGGAGGAGCATGCCAGACTTCATGATGCTACTGTGAACGTGGCCTTAGACAGAACTAGATTATATGGTGCATTATTTTTAGTGTATAATGTGCTCTGCCACCAAAATGCCCAAATGCACATTTTCAGAAGTCTGGCCCCTTTATTATTTAAAAACCAGAGGTAAAAGCCCCATTTGATTGTGCAGGAAAGGTGGTGTTGCCGTGACAACCAGATCAATCGCTATTGTTTTATACCCGGTTCTAACTGGTTTACACTGGGGTTAAACGTTATGTAAATGAGAGACATTCATTCTATAATAAAAAGTTATACAATTTTTCAGTATATTGCTGTCATTCACACAGCTCTCTCATATATGTATGTATCATGTGTCCAGGACAGGTTTTATTCCCTGAAAGTAAGCAATAAGGGGAACATTTATCATTTGTGGTTGTTTTTGTCTCAGTTTTAAGTCTGGCTTTGTGTTGTGTGTCTGCTCCAAATTTATGAACTGGTGCACCTTGATAACATATTTGTCTTGAGTGTAAAACTAGACCAGGGGGTTGCCTGGCGTTGGTTGTCACTTTTTTGCGACTTTTGCACAAGGGGCACATAGTAAATGAGCCATAATCCAGGTCTAATCTCACTTTTAGCTCTTAAAAATAGACCACTTTGAGAAATGGCGAGGAACATCAAAATGTTGTATAAATTGATGAAATGTTGCAGAAAACAGCACAATCTCCATGACTTGCGAATTATTTAAGCCACAAAACTGATATATCTGATTTGATAAATGTCCCCCTAAGTGTGTATTCACACAGCAATGGTTTTATTGTAATTGGCTGAGGTTTTGCAATGTGATAATTGGCTGTGCAATTTTCAGAGTTCAAGCATCGATAAAAATAAGTAAATAAAATAAATTAATTTCACCTGTAAAAAAACCAGAAGGCCAATAACTGCCTTGCAAAACTGCATCTTTTTAATGCAGTTTTGACACTTCTCTAACTATATGTGCCAGTTGTGCCACATTTTTTGCTGTGTTTCTAAAACCCTCATCAAATAAAGTGTGATAGGTTAGGGGACATGCCTGGGCCGGTACCAGTCTCAAGAATGTAGCCTTGTCTTGCGGCCGCAGTGAATGGAGAGGTGGCCATGCATTTCCTAGTCTCTCCATTCATTTCTATGGGAGTTCCAAAAATAGCCAAACACATTCACTCAACTAATTTTGAAACTACCATAGAAGTGAATGAAGCGAGATGTGCATGCATGGCCACGTCTACATTCTCTGTGCATGCAAGATGGGGCCTCTTTCTTGAATAAGGTGTAGGGCCCAATGGTGACACCCGCACCTATCAGCATTTATGGCATATCCTGTGAAAACATCATAAATGTTCATATGGAAATACTTCTTTAATGTATACTAGAAACCAAGACTCATAAATGAATTGTTCACATAATGGTTACCACTGACAGGTCTGACAGACCTTAATGAGTCCATCACGTTCCATTGAGGTCCTGTAATTTTATCAGGGAGAGCAGCGTTGTATGGGTTATGTGACTAGAGCCTTACTTGGTATTTCATTGTCTGGAATGTATTGGCTTGTGAGGGTTATATTGTTTATATTGGATTTTTCTCTTTGAAGGGAGTGTGAGCTTCTAATATAACCATGGTGAAGAGACGCCACTGTTGTCCCGACTTACCAGCCAAACGGCGTCTGATTGACCCTGCACAATCATCTCAGAGGCGTCTTGTGCTCTACACCCCGTCCAGTGAGCTCCTGAGGTGTCTCGGACTATTTCTACATGGGAGGTGCTATAAGCTTGATCTTTCCCCTACACAGGCTATAGGATGGCTGAGAAATATTGACAACTATCTCCTTATTATGGGTTACCAACCCGTAAGCTTCCTGAGCTCAGGCAGCGTGGTCTTCCTCTATATGCTGTGCCGGGACCTCATCTCCCCAGAGGCAGACAGTATAGAACAGCTTCAAATGTCGCTCCTGACCTGCTACTTCATCACCCACTGCTACACCGGCAATGAGAATGGGTATCCAGAAACACCATTCCTGGTGGGCTCAAGGACGGCCTTTTGGGACCGATGCCTGTCATACATCAACATTATGAGCTCCAAGATGATGCAGATCAATTCCAACCGCCAGATTTATAGCGAGACACTTGCTGAGCTGAAAGCTATAGGGCGATAAGACTCAACCTGTGACCTGCCTTTAATATCAAGATGTATGCTGTATGAATTCCTAGTTTATACATGCCCCCCTCACAAGACGCTCTGGATCTCCGAGGACTTTTTATATTGATATCTCTTAGAGATGATACAATATGGCTCTCAGAGCAGACAATTTTTTTTCACATTGCTGCACTAAGGTGCAATGACATAAGTGATCAGACTGGACTTTGCAATTAAATGCATGATTTTTGTTTGGCTGGGAGCATTTCTTTGTAGTTGATAGCTGGAGAATCCCAGGGACCAAGTTTTTAATTTTGTAATTAACTTTTATTACAAAATTGTTCCCTGTTACGAGCACTCAGTCATGTGATCCTGGAAGCACTGTTGTGATCTGGTAGTGATGACCTTTTTTTTCCCACTGGTCACATGTTCCAGGCTCATAAATCATGCCCTGTGGACAGCACATCACCACTTTTGGGCTGGTGCTCTGTGCTGTGTGCAAGGTGCATGCGATGGCCAAGCATACAATAGCTGGATCCATGCATGCGCAGAGAAAAGAAGAGCTTGTCCTCTTCTACAATAAAGATGGCAGAGAAGTGAGAGGAAGTAGACAGCGACATTTGGCCCAAAAACACTGAAGCGCAGACAAGGAAATGTAGTTTTGTAACTACTGACATACTTTACAACTTCAGCTCCTTAATGTCAACAAACTGCGCATGACAAGGAGGTGGAAAACAGCAGAAACATCAATTTCAACAAGTGAAAATCAACACATGGCCTTCTGAACAAAAGATAGAAGTAGAAGCTTTGCTGAGATTTGAACTGTTTCCTATATACACCCAGTGGACTTAAGTTACTTAGGTAACTTTGCTTTTGAAGCATGCTGAATTTTCTTCTATTAAATAAACCGAATTTTACCATTTAGTTGTTTCTATTTTCTATAATTTTAAGGTTTCTGAGTAGTAAAGATAAGAGATAAAAAAACACAAACTATATAATAAATCCTGGATATGTAGTGCAATCAGGCCGAGTCTGCCAGAAAAGTTGTAAGAAAACTCCTGCTAAAAAGTGAGTTCTTCATGGGGGCTCTCTGGGACAAGGGAGAAGGAGAATTAATTTAATGCTGTAGGCTTGAGAAAATAGGGTTCGGATTGCTCTATCTGAACCCGATTCGGTTGAAAACTTTGTTTATAATATCTCCTCCATAGCGCACTAAAATGTATGGGTTCTGCCGAGGACTTGAAAATCTTGCTGTAAATAACGGGAGACTTGCTTCGTCTTACGTCTATGCTGTTACATTTCGCTTATACGCGTATAAATTATTTGAAATACTCTTTCAAAATCTCATTAACGAAGCGGAGTTCAGCTTTGGAATTTGAAACACTAATTTCTGCACATAACCGGAGTCTAACGTCATAGACGTGAGACAAAACAAGTCTTGTGTTATTTGCAGCAAAATTTTAGAAGCCTCAGCGGAGCCTATACATTTTAGCTCGCTACAGATGAGATATTGTAAACGAAGATTGCTGTATCCAAACCCAATTCGCTCAACACTATAAGGCTGTATGAAGTGGAGTACAAGTACAAGTGCTTTCATCACTTATAAAGGGCCATATTCATAGCTGATGCCACCCTAGGCACCAAGTCTTAATACTCCCTATCAGGGCTAGAATGAGGGGAGTTCTAGACGGAGTAGAAGCTCAAAGTGACAGACTATGGGGCTGACACAAGTATGGTCAAGTAGGTGGAGACAAATACTACTGTGCACCACCAGCCCCCTTTGACTATAATGGTATTTAGTGGTGTTTCGGCCGTATTCCAGCGGGATCCCAATATAGTCAATAGGGTCTGGCGGTGCACAGCAGTATCTGGCTAGGCCGGATATGGTGAACTTTAGTAGGCTGTTCCTCTGCCAGAACAGCCTGCCAGATAGATTTACCGCATGTGTGAAACTAGCCTTATTTCTATAAACTGGCTGTCGATGCCTCCAAAATATTACACTATGGGGAGATTTACTAACATATAGTATACCAGCCATTGTGTTAATGCCTGTGGGAATATGGCGCTATCTCATAAATCTGCTCATGCTCCCTTGAATCTATTACCTTTTCCTGAATATTAGATCAGACTACATAGAGTTTGTTTGTAGTCTGTTACCATGGAAAAATATAGGTTTGAACAGGGGCGTAGATAATGGCTCATGGGCCCTGGTGCAAGAGTTCTGCTTGGGCACCCCTCTTCCCTCAGTGCTTGTGCACCTAGCTTTTCTGCTGCCGGAGGCAAAAATTATCCTCAGGACAGGTCATCAATATCAGATCGGTAGGGGTCCAACACCCGGCAACCCCGCCGATCAGCTGTTTGAAGAGTAGCGATTGTATGAGAGTTGCTTTCTCTACTCTGTTTACCTGCTCGCCGTAGCATTTGCAGTGATGAGCAGGTAAACAGAGCAGAGAAGGCAGTACTCTTACGGAAAAAAAAAGGGACAAAGCCTTTGAAGACATACTTGGAACACATTACATACAGCGCTACAGAACATACAGGATAATACAGCCCCACATATGTACCTCTTACATCCAGTGACTTCTCTTCTCTGATGTAGATATTCTCTTTCCTCTTCTTCTCCTGTCAAACCAGACCGCCATGGTGACTTCCATCAGCCACACCTCGTCTCTGCAGAGTTTAAGAGACATATTATTTTCCTACTTTTCCATCATCCTCCTCACCTTCTCAACACCCCATCCTGCCACCCCCAATACTGTGTCCGCTATGCCCCAATACTATCCTACAGAAACAGACCCCCCTTTCAGATCAGACCCCCATATAAAACTCTAAATAAGCCCCCCCACTCAGACCAGACCCCCATTAGACCTCTATGTCAGACCCCATATAAGACCCCAGTTTTAGACCTCAGATCAGACCCCCATTAGACCTCCACGTCAGACCCCGACCCAATATCAGACCCCATATAAGATCCCCATTAGACCTTCAGGCCCCCCTATAAGACACCCATTAAACCTCCTGACCAGACCTGCAGAGCCCCATTACAACTCAGACCAGACCTCCAGACCCCATTACACCTCCAGACTCCCACTAGACCTTCATTAGACCTCCAGACCCCCAATCAGACCTCCATAGCCCCCATTAGACCTCTCCAGACCGCCAGTCAGACCTCCCCATTAGACCACTCCATACCCCCATTAGACCTCTCCAAACCACCAGTCAGACCTCCAGACCCCCCCATTAGACTTCTCCAGACCCCCAGTCAGAACTTCACAGACCCCCCAGTCAGACCTCCAGACCCCCCATTAGACCTCTCCAGACCCTTAGTCAGACCTCCCATTAGAACTCTCCAGACCCCCCCATTAGACCTCTCCAGACCCCCAGTCAGTCCTCCAGAGCCCCCATTAGACCTATTCAGACCCCCATTAGACCTCTCCAGACCTCTAGTCAGACCACTCCAGACCCCCTTATTAGACCTCTCCAGACCCCCAGTCAGACCTCCAGACACCACATTATACCTCTCCAGACCCCCAGTCAGACCCCACCATTAGACCTCTCCAGATCCCCAGTCAGACCACTCCAGACCCCAAATTAGACCTCACCAGACCCCCCATTAGACTTCTCCAGACCCCAGTCAGAGCTCCACAGACCCCCCATTAGAACTCCAGAACCCCATTAGACCTCTCCAGACCCCCCATTAGACCCTTCACACGCCCCCATATCAGACCTCAGATCAGACTGTAAAATAATAAAGTAACTTACGTCCTGTCCTGGCTCTCTTCCTTTCTCACGGCACAGTCACCCGACCTTCTGCAGCGTCAGGTCAGAGTGCGTTCTGTACGTCCTGACGCTGCAGGCAGCAAAGACACCGCAGTACCTGAGAAGAGCGAGAAGGAGGAGGGGTAAGTACAGCGCTCACAGCCCTTCCCTCTCCGCCTCCTGCATTCTATTGAGTGCTTCCATGAAAGCTCTCACTAGTATTCCCTTTATAAGATGCACTGCATCTTATAAAGGGAAAAGTACAGTACCACTGGTAAGGGGGGCCCTCTGGATCCCCCTGGCTTAGAGGCCCGGTCGCAACTGTGACCCTTTATAGTTACGCTAGTGACGGAGGCTATAGAAACAAAACTGTAGGAGATTTGAATTTAGGCAAAATGCAAACTTGTTTTATTTCTCATTAGATGCTTTGGAGAAGTAAAGTTAAAGTATAACTGTCGTATTGGATTGTGGTGATTAATATCTCCTTGGTGGCCCTATTTAAATTTTTCACTGTGTATTCAATTACCCCTTAATTCCACAGTTTTGTTCCCTGTACTGCCTACTTTTTCCTGTGCTTAAAATAAGGTTGCTAGGCATGGTCTGTCCTCTGTTGAAGGACGGAGGACACTGCGTGCAAGGTCAGATTACTGACAGCCAGGGACTGTAAGTAAATGATTAAAGCCAGGTCCTCCCCAGCAGCTGATAACAGTGCCTGGGCTGTGTGCACTTCTCTCTGTCCCTGCGCTTGGCAGACGCTCCCTCACTCAGCAGAGCTGGAGAATGCAGAGTTGGAGCAGCGCAGACCAGGGAAGGGAGATCTGCCATCTGCTCAGTGTATAAATGAAAGCAACATGTGGTAAGAGGACCCCTTTGTGCTGCAGGAGATTAACCCTTTAGGGGGGAGGGCTCTGGTTACTGAAACTTTTTGGGGGCTATTGTTACTGGCTAGTGAGGGCAGGCGGGATTAGCCTCAGGGTGAGGGCAGTGGCGGCCTTCTTAACTCAATAGTGAAATTGCAGTTTTATGCAGACTGGTTGCTAAGGGATGAATCTTATTAAATATGGGGTAAGTCAGTCTAATAGTAACTGATTCTGGAATATCATGTTATTAGTAACTACATATATGAAAATTTAAATTAGGGTCTGAAAGGAATCCATGTTTCTTTTTATGTCAAAACCAATTCTGCTTTTTGCTGAAGTTTCATTTCTCTGTTAGAAAATTACTCTGATTGCTGTTATACTAATTGCTGGTAAGTTTATTTTCTCTGTAACCCTGAATTTTATCTCTTTGGCACTACTCCCGGACAATATTCCTAATATGGAAGTTCCGTTTTTGTTTCTCATTTTCTGTCTGTAGAATAGAACTTGTTAATATGATAGGTTGAATACATAGCTTACGATGATATGCTAATAAAGGGGGTAAAGCCCCCTCTATATAACCTGTGTGCATTAAAAATAAACCTCAGAGTGTTCATTCAGTACATCACTGTTGTGTCATTTATTACCTACTGAGTGAAGCGCTCTCCTGACGTCAGAAAGGGACTCAAACCAAGCCGATACTAGAAGTTTGGTGCCAGGGGTACCAAGTGGAACGTTGAGATTCCTATCAGTTTGGGGGCTCGTGTCCGGGGATTGAGAAGGTCATCCTCGGGTTCGGTAAGAAAGGCATCTGTTATTGTCCTCTAGCCGATCCGAGGACCACGTCTCGATCTAGTAAGTAGAACCTACAACTTCTAGTATAATTACTGTATCAGGGATACAGGGAACAGACTCCGGGAGTCTGGGGGAGTGACCCGGGGACTCCGGGAGTCCGCCGTGAGGATCACTCAGAGAAAATATAGTGCGCACTAGATAATATTGTCTCAGGGAGACAAAGACGGAGCTTGGTTTGACTCTTTTTAAAGTTGTTTTAAAGCTGTTTTAAAGTATAAGAATATTAGAGTTGAGATAAGGATACTGATGTCCGGGTGGTAAGTGTACGGACTGAAGTTCACTATTTGCATATAGTTACAAAGCTACTGTAAAACCAGGTGTCATTTCAGTGTTCCAGAAACAATACCTACTGCCAAAAGAGAAACTCGATGGACTTAGGCCAATGATAAAAGAATTCCTACAAAAGGGGAATCCTGGAAGAGGTGATTTCACCCTACAACACGCCTGTAAATCCAGTGACAAAGGCAGATGGTACTACCCGCTTTGTACAGGATTTAAGGGCCATCAACAACATCATTGTGCCTAAAGCCCCTATTGTACCTGACATCACTCAATTACTATCTGCCATTCCAGCAGACGCTGTTTGGTTCAGTGTGAAAGATCTGAAAAATGCATTCTTTTCTATCCCAGTTGACAAGAAGACCAGACTACTTTTTGCTTCTTCCTTTGACAGACGTCAACTGACCTGGGGCAGAATGCCCCAGGGATGTGCTGATTCACCTGTAGTGTACAGCATAGTCCTCCAAGCCACGTTAGAACCATGGTACCCCCCCCCCCCCAAGGTTCTGTGCTGCTGCAATATGTCGATGATTTGTTACTGTGTAGCATGTCAGCGGAGGCCAGCATTCAGGAGGGTTTATCACTGTTACAATGGTTGTCAGGATGTGGTCACAAAGTGGCACTTAGGAAAATGCAATGGTGTAAACAGCAAGTCGAATACTTGGGGTTTGTCCTCACAAAGGGGGAAAGAAGGATCAGTCCAGGGAGAGTTCAGTCTGTAGCGGGCCTGGTCACCCCGCTCTCCAAGAAGGAAATGCTATCCTTCCTTGGAATGATAAACTACTGCAGACAATGGATCCCAGACTGTTCCTACTATGACAATATCTTGAGGCAGGCAACACTACAGGACAAACCTGATTTAATAAGATGGTCTTCAGAAATGTACAATGCATTTGATTATCTGAAATGTTCATTAATGTCAAGTCCAGGATTGGGCCTCCCTGACTACAAACTGCCCTTCCACATGTTTGCACGACAAAATTGTAAAACCATGGCGGGTGTACTGACACAAGAACACGGAGGCAAGTTGCGTCCTTGTGTATTTTTCTCGAAGGTAATGCCCACCCCTGTTCAAGGGATGCCGGCATGTCTGTGTTCTCTTGCAGCCTGTGCTATGATGGTAGAGTTGGCAGCTCCTTTCACAATGTGACTTTACACCATTTTTGCACACTACACATGATGTTGTAGGCCTACTCAAGGGCATCCACACTCAACACAGCAGGCAGCTGAGCTCATTGCACTCACTAGAGCATGTATTCTACATGCTGGCAGACCTGTGACCATCTATACTGATAGTAGATACGCACATGGGGTAGTGTGGGACCATGGTATGATTTGACAGAGGAGAGGATTCATGGCAGCAGATGGTAAGGATCATGTCTCACAGGGCAATGCGCTGGCAGATAAGGTGGCGAAACGAGTGGCCAAATGCAACCCCACCGGTCCATGTAACTATTGGGAGATGCCATGTTTGGCACCTCCAACCCCTGAGATGTCACAAATGCTTACTGATCTTCAAAGATATGCCACTGAACAGGAACAGCAAGACTGGTGTTATCCAGTATTGCAGAAAAATCCTAAGACAGGATTAGTCTGCAAAGAGGGGTAGGATATAACAGCATTGAGATTCCTTACAGATACTCATCGGAAGGCCTTTCCCCACCCCCTGGGCAAGACACCCAACAATAGTGCAGGAAGGAGACCTTGATTTAATAAGGGAAGAATATGTCAACAAATTGATACAGGTACTTAATAAAACTGAGGAAAAAGTTGCTTGTAAGTCTCCCTCTCTTCCACAGGAACCCACCCACCCATATAGGGTGGGGGATGAGGTAGTGATCAAAACACTGAAGAAAGGAAAATCCCAAGGTGACTTCGCATATGGCCCATCCACTACCATGGTCACAGTAACCAGAACAGCCGTGCTGACTGAACAGTCTCCAACTTGGATCCACACCACCCGAGTGAAGCTTGTGAGAGCAAGAGAGGAGGCAGAAACGGAGGCAGACAGCCTTGGCCTTGAAGAAGGACGAGAGGTACTAACGGGGGCAGACAGCCCTGACCTCCAACGAGGCCCAGAGGTACTATTGGGGGCAGACAGCCCTGACCTCCAACATGATGAGCTCCTCACTCTTTTCTGGAAAATGGTTGAATGTACTGACTAAGATTGCTTCAATAATCTTGTTGATTTTACCAATTAGCAGTATGGGAAAAGTAGCCGCAACTAGTAAGGGCGGCGTCATCACCTTTTGATATAATTAATCTAACACTCACGTAGCTACCTACACCTTTTGTCTTTGTGATATATTAAAAACATGTTCATATTATAACTACTGTTCCAACAACTATGTAGAAGGACAGGCCTATATATGTGTAACAGACTCATACTGGGGAAAAGGTTGTGAATATTGGGGATCAGTGTGATGGAATACAGGGACATAATGGGGATATAAACCAGAAAGCACCCTCAAAAGGAGGGATAAAAATTCTAAGTCCCTTTTGACTAGAATGACACTCCTTGAGAGAGGGACATTTTATGTGGACACCTCCTCATTGAATTATTCAGCGGAAATGAAAATTGTATTGACAATAGAAAACCCTGGTAAATATGATGAAGGAGATTATGTACTGGGATGGTACTTCCATAAAATGTGGGGAGCTGCGACTTCACGGGTAACACAAATGTTCAGACTTAGAGATATGTATAAGTCTAAGGAATACCAACCCATCACAGGTGTCCCCAAAAACCCACTAGCCCCACATATAGTTTCTCTAAAAAACCTAAGGGCCATATCTGATCCCACATATGAGGATACTTTCGCCATGGAGACGGGTTTTTCTGATGCTAATTTGTGGCTGGAGTGGATGAAGTATAGTGCAGCCTCTGTGAATAAAAGTAACTGTTACATATGCGGTGCTGCCTAGCCACACCTAGGTCGTACCCCTAGTGTTTGTAGCAAAATTCAAGGTTTAGGTTTATGCAACGCAATGATGGCTGCACGCGTTTCTTTGCAGGTCACCATGGTTAATGTCATGGTCTTACCTTCTTGCTGTTCTCCTTCGTTTGACATGTGCTGGCGGCCATCTTGGTTTCTGGGTTTCTTGTAGCCTTCCACCCTGCGGCTCCTCCTTCCCACTGGGAGGAGCTGGATGCCTAGCTCATATATATAGGAGGTCTGTGGCTTCAGTTCCTTGTTTGGTCCTCCTGTGTTCACATGCTTCTAAGACTGCTGCTGCTTCTGGTTCCTGATCCTGGCTTCGTCTGACTACCCTGCTGGTTCCTGATCCTGGCTTCGTCTGACTACCCTGCTGGTTCCTGATCCTGGCTTCGTCTGACTACCCTTCTGGTTCCTGATCTCTGGCCTCTCAAAGACTCTGCTTCGGTTTCACCATTCGTTTGGACTTTTGCTTTACAGCTTTATTTTCAATAAAGCCTTCTTATTTTCACTTATCTCTTGTTGTACGTCTGGTTCATGGTTCCGTGACATTAGGACCAAGCCATGAGTTCTGACGGTACAGGGCCATCCTTGCTACCCATGCTGGTTGCCAGACTTGATCAGCAGGATCACCTGTTGGGTCGGTTCGCTGTGGCGTTGCAAACCCTGCTTGAACGCACGGCTCATTTCGCTCCCGTTGCCGATGGGTCGGTTGTCGCTCCTACTGCCGCTCCGGTTGTTGCGCCAGAGTCTACCCCGACACCTGTTGTTGCGCCTGCGGTGTTTCGGGGTATGACCGGTTCTGCCCCTCTTCCACAGCGCTTTGGGGGAGAGCCAACTCAGTGCCGAGGTTTCCTTAACCAGGTGGGCATTTATTTCGAGTTGCTGCCACATGCCTTTCCTACTGAGAGATCAAAGGTGGGCTTCTTGATCTCGCTGCTCTCGGACAAGGCCTTGGCCTGGGCCAGCCCTTTATGGGAGAACAACAATCCGGTGGTTGCCGAGTTTTCCGGTTTTGTTGCTTCTCTTCGGAAGGTATTCGATGTGCCGGCTCGTGCTGCCTCTGCCGCGAAGCTCCTTATGTCCATCAGACAGGGTTCACGATCCGTAGCTGAATACGCCATTGAGTTTCATACCCTGGCAGCAGAGGTGGGCTGGAATAATGAGGCTCTGGTCGCTGCTTTCTCTCATGGTCTCTCGGATGCCTTGAAGGATGAGGTTGCAGCTAAGGACCTACCAGTGGAGCTCGAGTCTCTTATTTCTTTCCTGATTTTGATTGACACCAGACTCAGGGAGAGACCTTCCTTTAAGGAGAGCCTGCGGAGGTCTTCTAACAGATTGGCGCCTACGTTTGCTGTCCCACCCGTGCCTCCCTCTCCTCCCACGCCTCCTGGGGATGACTTGTCTGGGGGTGAACCCATGCAGCTGGGGTTTGCTCGCCTGTCCGGGGGGGAGAGGGTACTCCGGAGACGCGAGGGCCGATGCATGTACTGTGGTCTCGGTGGGCATTTTCGGTTGGCATGTCCGAACCGTCCGGGAAACGCTCGTACCTGAGATCCTGTCGGGGGCAGATCTTGGGTGGAGTCTCCTCGTCCCCGGTTTCCCGTGTTGACAAACCACTGATCACTGTTGTCCTCTCCTGGGTCGGGGGCTCGGTGACGACCCAGGCGTTGGTGGACTCTGGTGCTGGTGGTTTGTTCATTGATAGTGTGTTCGCTGCCGCCAATTCCATTCCTCTGCAGGCTCGAGGTTCCCCACTGGCTCTTGAGGCGATAGACGGCAGACCCCTTCTACCGCCACACGTGACTCATGAGACCCTTCCAGTGGGGATAGCCATTGGTGCCGTTCACAGAGAGTCGGTCTGCCTCCAGGTTATTTCGTCTCCACACTACTCGGTGGTCTTGGGGTACCCCTGGCTCCAGAAGCATAATCCGACTTTCGATTGGAGATCGGCCGAGATCCTCTCGTGGTCACCGCAGTGTGGGGCTAGTTGCATCCATGGGTCTGTCAAGTTGCTGTGTACTTCCTCGGACTCTCTGTTGCCTCCTGAATACGAGGAGTACCGGGATGTATTCGATAAGGTGCGCGCGGTTGCCCTACCTCCGCACCGCCCATACGATTGTGCCATAGAGTTACAACCTGGTGCCGTTCCTCCTCGTGGCTATCCACTGTCGGTAGCGGAGAATGAGGCCATGGAGGAGTACGTGAGGGAGGCGCTTTCACGCGGACACATTCGCAAATCCTCGTCCCCGGCAGGGGCTGGATTTTTCTTTGTGAAAAAGAAGGGCGGTGAGTTGAGGCCTTGCATCGATTACAGGGGTCTCAATCGCATCACGATCAAGAACGCTTACCCGATACCCTTGATTTCCGAGCTGTTCGATCGCCTTAAAGGGGCCACGGTCTTTACCAAACTCGACCTGAGGGCGGCATATAACCTGGTAAGGATCAAGGCGGGCGATGAGTGGAAGACCGCGTTTAACACCAGGACCGGTCATTATGAATCCTTGGTTATGCCCTTTGGGTTGTGCAATGCGCCCGCAGTCTTTCAGGAATTCATCAACGATGTTTTCCGTGACCTGTTGCAGCAGTGTGTGGTGGTCTATTTGGATGACATCTTGGTATATTCTGAATCCATGGAGGCCCACATTCTGGATGTCAGACGAGTGTTGCAACGGTTACGAGAGAACAAGCTGTTCGGTAAGCTTGAGAAATGCGAATTTCACCGATCCCAGGTAACCTTCTTAGGTTACATCATTTCCGCTGAGGGGTTCTCCATGGATCCTGAGAAGGTTTCGGCTGTCTTACAGTGGCCCCAGCCCAGTGGTCTTCGTTCCCTGCAGCGCTTTTTGGGCTTCGCCAATTATTATCGGAAGTTCATCAGGGACTTTTCCATGCTGGCCAAGCCTCTCACGGATCTGACCAGGAAGGGCAGTAATTCCCAGGTCTGGCCGCTCGAGGCCATCCGAGCTTTTGAGGCCCTAAAGTCCGCTTTTGTGTCGGCTCCGATTCTGTCGCATCCCAACCCTGGGTTGCCCTTTGTCCTCGAGGTGGACGCGTCTGAGACGGGAGTAGGCGCCCTTCTGTCTCAGCGTAGAACACCAGAGGGTCCTCTGCTTCCTTGTGGGTTTTACTCCCGGAAACTGTCTTCCGCGGAGTGCAACTATCAGATTGGTGACAGGGAGTTATTGGCCATCGTGCAGGCCCTTAAAGAATGGAGGCACTTGCTCGAGGGTTCGGTGGTTCCGGTTCTCATCCTGACGGACCATAAGAATCTGACCTACCTTTCTGAGGCCAAGAGATTGACACCACGTCAGGCCAGATGGGCTCTGTTCTTGTCACGTTTTAATTACGTGGTCTCCTACCTACCCGGTTCCAAGAACATCAGGGCGGATGCCCTATCACGGCAGTACTCCGAGCTGTCCAGGGAGGAGTCGATTCCGACTTCGGTCATACCTCCGAATCAGATCCTGGCCGCCATTCGCACCAGCCTGACCTCTCCCCTGGGTGAGCAGATTTTGGCGGCTCAATCTGGTGCTCCCTCTGGGAGACCCAACGGCAGATGTTTTGTGCCTGAGGAGTTGCGCACTCGGTTGTTGCGAACCTACCATAACTCCAAGACCGCGGGGCATCCTGGAAAGAATCAGCTGTCCTGGGCTGTTTCACGTCTGTTCTGGTGGCCTTCCCTACGTTCCGACATCGCCGCATATGTAGCGGCATGCTCCGTTTGTGCCCAGAGTAAATCCCCTCGGCACCTTCCGTTGGGCCTTCTGCAACCCATAGCCACCGGGGAGCGCCCATGGTCACACCTGGGGATGGATTTCATTGTGGACCTCCCTGCATCCCGAGGCCATACGGTCATTCTCATGATTGTGGATCGGTTTTCCAAAATGTGCCACTGTGTTCCTCTCAAGAAGTTACCCTCTGCACAAGAGTTGGCCACGATTTTTGCCAGGGAGGTCTTCCGGTTGCACGGTTTGCCCAAGGAGATTGTGTCGGATCGGGGGAGTCAGTTTGTGTCCAGGTTCTGGCGCGCCTTTTGCTCCCAGTTGGGGATTCATCTCTCCTTCTCCTCGGCCTACCACCCTCAGTCCAATGGGGCCGCAGAACGATCCAATCAGGCCTTGGAGCAATTCCTTCGTTGCTATGTCTCCGATCACCAAGACAATTGGGTTGACCTTCTGCCTTGGGCTGAGTTTGCCAGGAACACGGCGGTGAACTCTTCCTCTGGGACGTCTCCCTTCATGGCCAATTATGGGTTCCAACCTGCCGTGTTACCGGAGGTATTCTCTCCCCAGGATATTCCGGCTGTGGAGGATCACCTTTCCGTCCTACGTGCTTCTTGGGTACAGATCCAGAAGTCCCTTGAGGCCTCTGCGCAGCGCCAGAGACTCCAGGCTGATCGCAGACGAGCGCCTGCTCCTTCCTACCAGGTCGGAGACCGTATATGGTTGTCCACCCGCAACCTCAACCTTCGAGTGCCCACTCCCAAGCTGGCGCCTCGCTTTGTTGGTCCCTTCCGAGTGCTTCGCAGGGTAAACCCGGTAGCCTATGCCCTTGCGCTTCCTCCTGGCATGCGGATCTCTAACGTGTTTCATGTCTCCCTGTTGAAGCCACTGGTGTGTAATCGTTTCACTTCCTCGGTTCCTCGGCCTCGTCCGGTCCGAGTGGGCAATCATGAGGAGTATGAGGTGAGCAATATCCTGGACTCACGCCTGGTCCGCGGTCGGGTGCAGTTTTTGGTCCATTGGCGTGGTTATGGTCCAGAGGAGCGTTCCTGGGTTTCCTCCGCAGATGTCCATGCTCCTGTCTTGCTCCGAGCCTTCCACGCACGCTTCCCTCAGAAACCGTTTTTTGCTCCGCGGAGGAGGAGCCTTTGAGGGGGAGGTACTGTCATGGTCTTACCTTCTTGCTGTTCTCCTTCGTTTGACATGTGCTGGCGGCCATCTTGGTTTCTGGGTTTCTTGTAGCCTTCCACCCTGCGGCTCCTCCTTCCCACTGGGAGGAGCTGGATGCCTAGCTCATATATATAGGAGGTCTGTGGCTTCAGTTCCTTGCTTGGTCCTCCTGTGTTCACATGCTTCTAAGACTGCTGCTGCTTCTGGTTCCTGATCCTGGCTTCGTCTGACTACCCTGCTGGTTCCTGATCCTGGCTTCGTCTGACTACCCTGCTGGTTCCTGATCCTGGCTTCGTCTGACTACCCTTCTGGTTCCTGATCTCTGGCCTCTCAAAGACTCTGCTTCGGTTTCACCATTCAATTGGACTTTTGCTTTACAGCTTTATTTTCAATAAAGCCTTCTTATTTTCACTTATCTCTTGTTGTACGTCTGGTTCATGGTTCCGTGACAGTTAACAATGGAAGAACAATGATTTCAAGCATCACCCTCCTGTTACCAGAAAGTGTTGAAGAATGTTTTTTGACTCTTTTTGTTAATGTCTTATAACCACAGTGTATGTACAGAATGGAAATCAAAATACCCTCTGTTGTTAAAAAATCCTTGCTCTGGGGCAGGAATCCAGGTATATCCAGGTAACTACATATGTTACAAAGGGAGTACACATGGGAGGAATGTACAGAATTTCACCAAAGGTTATTGTCACAAATACAGCAATCTGAACATATCCCTCACTCAGAACCAAGTATACTCCATAGGAGATGTGTACTGGATCTGTGGAGATGGAAAAATAAGATCCAGATTGGAAGGTGCCTGGAAAGGTGAATGTGCGCTTGCCAAAGTTATAATGAACATACACATTTTTACTGAATCAGATATTATAGAAAAAGGGGTGCTAAAGATAAACAAAAGAAGCAGCCCCCTTTCAAGTTTTGATCCCCATGTGTATATAGATGCAATAGGTGTTCCAAGAGGGGTCCCAGATGAGTTCAAAGCTAGAGATCAAGTAGCTGCCGGATTTGAATCAATATTTCCCATCATTACTGTGAATAAAAATGTGGATTGGATAAATTACATATACTACAATCAGCAAAGGTTTGTAAACTATACCAGAGATGCATTACAAGGGGTAGCAGAAGAACTACAAGCAGACTCAATCATGACATTCCAGAATCGAATGGTGTTGGATATGATTCTTGCAGAGAAGGGCGGAGTGTGCCGAGTATTGACTGATCCAACCTCCTGTTGCACATACATACCAAATAATACTGGCCCCACTGGTAAGGTCACAATAGCTATAAAAAAGCTTGAAGATCTGTCAATAGAACTGAAAAAGAACTCAGGTATAAATAATCCATGGGATCAATACTTTGGGTGGTTCACAAGTTGGAAACAAGGTCTCATGCAACTAGGGATTGTCATACTAATAGTAATTGTAGTAATAGGTGTAGTAGCATTATGTGTTATTCCTTGTGTGAGACGAATGCTAGAAAAAGGGCTCTCTAATATGTCATTATATCAGACTACTCTACCCCAGGAGGATCGAAGCCCAGATGGGTATAAGAATTACCTAATATCATATAGAGAGAAAAATGACAAGAAAGGAAAGAACCATGTAGTGTGATACACTAAAGGTTCTTAAGAGGGGATTTGAAAGGAATCCATGTTTCTTTTTATGTCAAAACCAATTCTGCTTTTTGCTGAAGTTTCATTTCTCTGTTAGAAAATAACTCTGATTGCTGTTATATTAATTGCTGGTAAGTTTCTTTTCTCTGTAACCCTGAATTTTATCTCTTTGGCACTACTCCCGGACAATATTCCTAATATGGAAGTTCCATTTTTGTTTCTCATTTTCTGTCTGTAGAATAGAACGTGTTAATATGATAGGTTGAATACATAACTTACGATGATATGCTAATAAAGGGGGTAAAGCCCCCTCTATATAACCTGTGTGCATTAAAAATAAACCTCAGAGTGTTCTTTCAGTACATCACTGTTGTGTCATTTATTACCTACTGAGTGAAGCGCTCTCCTGACGTCAGAAAGGGACTCAAACCAAGCCGATACTAGAAGTTTGGTGCCAGGGGTACCAAGTGGGACGTTAAGATTCCTATCAGGGTCTAAGTGTGACAGTTATCCTTTAAGTATTTCTACGTTATTTTTGAGAGAAAAAAAAAAAACCTCTGTAATGTTATAAATACTCACCATACTCCTGTTGGTTTTCAGGTTTTCCAGTACCCCAGAACAGGCTCTTTATTTTATGTTATTTAATCTGTTCATGCTTTATATTACGCTTCGTATTCTTAAAAGCTCTCTGTAGGTGGCACTCTTTAGTTAATTATTTCCTGACTTAGCAGAGGGAAGTAGCTTTCCTCTCTGACAGAGGAGTTTTCTTGTGAGTACTGCATCAGCCAATTAAGTTTTAGCTCTGCCTGCTGTTCAGGAAAGATATGAGTTTAGCTCCAGGATCAGGGAGTGTACCGGGAGAAGAAGGGGTGCACCCTCGTGTCACTGCCCGGCCCTAGAGAGTATGGGTGTGAGGATTGCCACTGTGAATAATTATTTCAGCCACTTCCACTCCCATTCTCTGCTCCTCCAGGGCTTGCGGCATTTCTTCAATGAGAAACACTATTCGCCCTGAATACACATTACCATATGCACATACAGTCGTGGCCAAAATTTTGAGAATTACATAAATATTGGAAATTGGAAAAGTTGCTGCTGTTTTTATAATAGCAATTTGCATATACTCCAGAATGTTATGAAGAGTGATCAGATGAATTGCATAGTCCTTCTTTGCCATGAAAATTAACTTAATCCCAAAAAAACCTTACCACTGCATTTCATTGCTGTCATTAAAGGACCTGCTGAGATCATTTCAGTAATCGTCTTGTTAACTCAGGTGAGAATGTTGACGAGCACAAGGCTGGAGATCATTATGTCAGGCTGATTGGGTTAAAATGGCAGAATTGACATGTTAAAAGGAGGGTGATGCTTGAAATCATTGTTCTTCCATTGTTAACCATGGTGACCTACAAAGAAACGCGTGCAGCCATCATTGCGTTGCATAAAAATGGCTTTACAGGCAAGGATATTGTGGCTACTAAGATTGCACCTCAATCAACAATTTATAGGATCATCAAGAACTTCAAGGAAAGAGGTTAAATTCTTGTTAAGAAGGCTTCAGGGCGTCCAAGAAAGTCCAGCAAGCGCCAGGATCGTCTCCTAAAGAGGATTCAGCTGCGGGATCGGAGTGCCACCAGTGCAGAGCTTGCTCAGCAATGGCAGCAGGCAGGTGTGAGCGCATCTGCACGCACAGTGAGGCGAAGACTTTTGGAAGTTGGCCTGGTGTCAAGAAGGCCAGCAAAGAAGCCACTTCTCTCCAAAAAAACATCAGGGACAGATTGATCTTCTGCAGAAAGTATGGTGAATGGACTGCTGAGGACTGGGGCAAAGTCATATTCTCCGATGAAGCCTCTTTCCGATTGTTTGGGGCATCTGGAAAAAGGCTTGTCCGGAGAAGAAAAGGTGAGCGCTACCATCAGTCCTGTGTCATGCCAACAGTAAAGCATCCTGAGACCATTCATGTGTGGGGTTGCTTCTCATCCAAGAGAGTGGGCTCACTCACAATTTTGCCCAAAAACACAGCCATGAATAAAGAATGGTACCGAAACACCCTCCAACAGCAACTTCTTCCAACAATCCAACAACAGTTTGGTGAAAAACAATGCATTTTCCAGCACGATGGAACACCGTGCCATAAGGCAAAAGTGATAACTAAGTGGCTCGGGGACCAAAACATTGACATTTTGGGTCCATGGCCTGGAAACTCCCAGAAGTGATTATGAAAGAATGGGTTGCTATCAGTCAGGAATTGGCCCAGAAGTTGATTGAGAGCATGCCCAGTCGAATTGCAGAGGTCCTGAAAAAGAAGGGCCAACACTGCAAATACTGACTCTTTGCATAAATGTCATGTAATTGTCAATAAAAGCCTTTGAAACGTATGAAGTGTGTGTAATTATATTTCACTACATCACAGAAACAACTGAAACAAAGATCTAAAAGCAGTTTAGCAGCAAACTTTGTGAAAACTAATATTTGTGTCATTCTCAAAACTTTTGTCTACGACTGTACATTAGACACACAAACACACTACACACACACGGTAAATATATACAGTCAGGTCCTTAAATATTGGGACATCGACACAATTAGAACATTCTTGGCTCTATACACCACCACAATGGATTTGAAATGAAACGAACAAGATGTGCTTTAACTGCAGACTGTCAGCTTTCATTTGAGAGTATTTACATCCAAATCAGGTGAACGGTGTAGGGATTACAACAGTTTGCATATGTGCCTCCTACTTGTTAAGGAACCAAAAGTAAATGGGACAGAATAATAATCATACATCAAACTTTCACTTTTTAATACTTGGTTGCAAATCCTTTGCAGTCCTATACAGCTTGAAGTCTGGAACGCTTAGACATCACCAGACGCTGGGTTTCATCCCTGGTGATGCTCTGCCAGGCCTCTACTGCAACTGTCCTCAGTTCCTGCTTGTTCTTGGGGCATTTTACCTTCAGTTTTGTCTTCAGCAAGTGAAATGCATGCTCAATCGGATTCAGGTCAGGTGATTGACTTGGCCATTGCATAACATTCCACTTCTTTCCCTTAGAAAACTCTTTAGTTGCTTTTGCAGTATGCTATGGGTCATTGTCCATCTGCACTGTGAAGCGCCGTCCAATGAGTTCTGAAGCATTTGGCTGAATATGAGCAGATAATATTGCCCGAAACACTTCAGAATTCATCCTGCTGCTTTTCTCAGCAGTCACATCATCAATAAATACAAGAGAACCAGTACCATTGGCAACCATACATGCCCATGCCATGACACTACCACCACCATGCTTCACTGATGAGGTGGTATGCTTAGGATCATGAACAGTTCTTTTCCTTCTCCATACTCTTCTCTTCCCATCACTCTGGTACAAGTTGATCTTGGTCTCATCTGTCCATAGGATGTGGTTCCAGAACTGTGAAGGCTTTTTTTAGATGTCGTTTGGCAAACTCTAATCTGGCCTTCCTGTTTTTGAGGCTCACCAATGGTTTACATCTTGTGGTGAACCCTCTGTATTCACTCTGGTGAAGTCTTCTCTTGATTGTTGACTTTGACACACATACACCTAACTCCTGGAGAGTTCTCTTGATCTGGCCAACTGTTGTGAAGGGTGTTTTCTTCACCAGGGAAAGAATTCTTCAGTCATCCACCACAGTTGTTTTCCGGGTCTTTTGGTGTTGCTGATCTCACCGATGCAATCCTTCTTTCTAAGAATGTTCCAAACAGTTGTTTTGGCCACGCCTAATGTTTTTGCTATCTCTCTGATGGGTTTGTTTTGTTTTTTTCAGCCTAAAGATGGCTTGCTTCACTGATAGTGACAGCTCTTTGGATCTCATCTTGAGAGTTGACAGCAACAGATTCCAAATGCAAAAAGAACACTTGAAATGAACTCTGGACCTTTTATCTGCTCATTGTAATTGGGATAATGAGGGAATAACACACAACTGGCCAGGGAACACCTGAGAAGCCAATTGTCCCATTACTTTTGGTTCCTTAACAAGTGGGAGGCACATATGAAAACTGTTGTAATTCCTACACTGTTCACCTGATTTGGATGCAAATACCCTCAAATTAAAGCGGACAGTCTGCAGTTAAAGCACATCTTGTTCGATTCATTTCAAATCCATTGTGGTGGTGTATAGAGCCACAAATGTTAAAATTGTTTCGATGTCCCAATATTTATGGACCTGACTGTACATACACTTACTTTTTGTGCAGACTACTTGTAACGGATCTCCTGGGTACCTCCGTTGATGGATGCTCCTAGTGCTTCCCGAGGACTCCAAGCACTCCGCTCTACACCGTAACCACCACAGGAACAAGAACAGCTCTTACAAGAGCTAGGGGTTATAGCCAGGGGAGTATACAGCGTATAGCAATCCCCACACACATGAGACGAGGCTCTATGTTGAAGGCAAAACAGAAAAACTTTTTAATGGGTTATTTTTCAGCCTTTTATGCAGGTCTCCTAGCAAGGGACACCTTGTAGAAGACTGTGACAGTTTATATTTTAGCCAATCACATGCATTTACAGTATTGAGCCCAGATGCCAGCTCTTCCACTGGGGTAGCCTGTGGGGAGTCAGGCTCTGGACAAGAGGATAGGGGAGGGCAGAGGCCGACTGCACTCTGCCCAGATGCCAGCTCTTCCGCTGGGATGTGGTCAGGGAATCCTACCCCCAGGACCTTGTTGCAGATCGGCTGCGGAGAGGAGGAATCGCTTACCTCCTCCTCCTGGCATTCCTGCGGGGTTGGTGGGGGATCTGTACCGGCCGTCCAGCATCCCGGTAGGCCTAGTGAAGAGACTGCAGTCCCATCTGCACCATCTCTACCTGCCGTTGGGAGGTCTTCCCAGAACCAGTCGATGAAGTTCCCTACTTTGGGAGTTGGTAGGGAAGCAGGGGGTATCGCCGCCAAGTCTTCCCAGTTGTAGGGGGGCAGATCTGGCTCTGCTTGTCGGGTAGGTTGGGGATGAATGTAGCTGAGCAGGTGTTGGTAGGTCTGCTCCAGCTCCCACTCCCTTGTTACCAGGTGGGTCATGTCTTTGCTCACCTCCCATCCGTCAGCATAAACATGCATGCCCATCCGGTAGTCATAGATGTACCAAAATCTAGACTCCTCCATGCTGCCAAGATCAATGTCCTCCTCCAAGGCCTCCCATAGTAACCCAGGTCCATTATAGTAGTTCCCTTCAGGTAAGTCGTGCTCGGCCGTCCAGGGGGAACGTTGAATGACATGCCACCTTAGGGCCCGGTAAGCGTCCTCTACCCAAAGCTCCTTACATACCAGGCTCTGGTGCTCTGTTACCCACTCGTCCAGGGGCTGCTCTACCAAGAGACCCATCCGCATCGCCATACGCTTCTGTAGCCGCTGCTCATAACTGGGGAGGCGCTCACCTCGCCGCCGCTGGGCATTTTCCAGGGCATCATACCAGACTTCCTTTCTGTCTGCATCCCTGTAGTCCGCAGCTGCCTCCTCCTCCTCGTCATGGAACACTGTCCGAAGACTAGCCGATTCCATCCTGCTGTATCCAGGGGCGCTCTACGAATACTAGCATTTCCTTCAATTTTGTAAATCCACGAACGGTGTCTCCGAGCTGCTTCTCCTCCTCTCACTAGGAGGCCATCCCACTGCTGCCACCAATGTAACTGATCTCCTGGCACCCTGACTGGGTACCTCCGTTGATGGATGCTCCTAGTGCTTCCTGAGGACTCCAAGCACTCCGCTCTACACCGTAACCACCACAGGAACAAGGAACAGCTCTTACAAGAGCTAGGGGTTATAGCCAGGGGAGTATACAGCGTATAGCAATCCCCACACACATGAGACGAGGCTCTATGTTTAAGGCAAAACAGGAAAACTTTTTAATGGGGTATTTTTCTGCCTTTTATGCAGGTCTCCTAGCAAGGGACACTCCCCCTGGGGCCCTTGTAGAAGACTGTGACAGTTTATATTTTAGCCAATCACATGCATTTACAGTATTGAAACCTTCCCAGCAATTGTACACGAAAAACCCTTTCCTCTGTCTGTAACGCAATCAACAAGATACAATGGGCATGGTCTTTGACGCAATCAACAAAATACAATTACCAAAACACATTGGGCTCTGCCTGTGATACAATTACCAAACATAATGGGCTAACTTAATCAATCACAGGCAGAAAACACAAATTTTTCCCAAAACACAGAAAACACCTCTTAACCCCACATATCCCCATAATATATATATACATCCATGCATAGCTCTGATCTGGGTGAACAACATATCCCAAAATTACCCAGATCCGAGCAGGGGTTCCCGAATTCCATGGAAGTCACATTTGGCCGACCGCAAGCATGGCTTTCCTTCCCAAAACAGTTCCACAGATTTAAGCTGTGCGGCCGGTCTGTCTTCTCCTGTAAAGTTAGAATATGGGCCATAATCCTGAGGCAAGAGGCTGGCAAACAGGCCCCTCCAAAACCCAGTGGCGAGGTTATTTTCGCCACACATCTCCCCCTCCCAGGGAATACTAACCAGATACCTGACCTCACGCCGAAAACACTAGGGAGAGGTGCAGAGTACGACAGGACTTTCCTCAGGATTGTCCTCAGCCCAGCGTTGCAGAGCAGATACCTTCTCCATTCCTCTCACCTTTACTGCCGCCAGTTCATATTACAGCCATCCTGGAAGTTCTGGCTGTTACAGAACTCCCAATCATCCTGGATCCAGCAGGACAATCCTGGATTTCAGGTGCTGCCCCAATGTTCAGAGAAGTCAGCTTTATGTCCCACTCTAGAGCCCTACCCCCTTCTATATACAGCTCTTCTACACATATCAAGTATTCCATATAGTCCATAGGTGATTGGAAAGCACTTGGATCTCCTTCATTTTCCAAAACGTCATATGGAAAGTGCTTGTACTTCCCCAGCAGCGTCTCCATGCACCATCCAACCTCCTATGGACTATATGGACTGCTTGATTACTGAACACCTATAAATGAATATTTCTTGAATCCATCACCGATTGTGTATTGAACTGAATTTCCTACTACTGTGTGGACAATACTGAGGGATGAGAGAGTCCTTATTTTCTAGGACTATTGCGTGTATCGGTTTTATTTCATTTTTACTATGAAAACTGATTCATCCAACTTTATTGTAGTGACGTCTTTTAGGAAATGATGTGTGCATGGGCTCTATGTGTATACAAGGTTAGTGCATCACCAGTATTACTCAGTCGACAGCTTTCCCATTTTAGGGGTATTCCCATAAAAAAACACTAATACCATATCCACAGAATAGATGCAAAGGAGTAAAAAGTAATCAAAAAGTCATTCTCAGAATACGGCGACAAAAACAAATAATTTTTTATTTTATTTAAAAGTGATTGTTTTGTGCAAAAGTAATGACACTATTATGACCAAAATAAGTGATGTCCTGAAGGGGTTAAAAAGGATTCCAATTAGTGAAGATAGTTTCCCTTTAAGAAATAAAGTTGCAGTAACTATGAGAGGTGATGTTGTTATAGCAACCACTCTGTTCTATTGTCGTGTATTAGGTTCTAGAACACGAACACCTAGAACGTATGGGAATTACACGCAGCTTTTCCTCACATTTCACACATTACAGGTGAAGTGAACATTTACCTACCGTGCGATTACTACTACTACTAATATTAGCGGAAGGGAAATTACTAAAACAGATCTCCAGAGCTGAAAAGGTAAAGTATAATAAGTGTAAAGTACCGTCATATATAATCAGATATTGGGGAAAATGTATTAAGGTTGGTGTTTCATACGCTGGTATTAATATGTAATGTAGATGCCTCTTCTAGCATCTTTTCATGTTGCAGAGAAAAAGCTATGCCGCTTATCAGCTGGTGTAGATTTGCTCTATATTTTAAGCCAATTTATGGAGCAAATTAAAAATCTCTGGGAGGCCACATCCCACCCAATTTTTTAGTCCCTGTTTTGGATGATTCTTGGACAATCAGGGACTGTAAATATGATCTGACCGCACACTGCTGACCTGCAGTCATAGCTTTTGAGGTCTTATACTACATTCACAGTAGCGTTATGTGCAACTATTTGTCCATCTAAAAGCCATTATTACGCCGCAAAGCAGCTGGATCTCATTGTAGTCAATGGGATCTGGAAGTTTGTAGCATTATCTGGCTATGCCGGATACGGTGAACGTTGTCAGGCTGTTCCTCTGCGGGAGGAGCATGCCAGACTTCATGATGCTACTGTGAACGTGGCCTTAGACAGAACTAGATTATATGGTGCATTATTTTTAGTGTATTATGTGCTCTGCCACCAAAATGCCCAAATGCACATTTTCAGAAGTCTGGCCCCTTTATTATTTAAAAACCAGAGGTAAAAGCCCCATTTGATTGTGCAGGAAAGGTGGTGTTGCCGTGACAACCAGATCAATCGCTATTGTTTTATACCCAGTTCTAACTGGTTTACACTGGGGTTAAACGTTATGTAAATGAGAGACATTCATTCTATAATAAAAAGTTATACAATTTTTCAGTAAATTGCTGTCATTCACACAGCTCTCTCATATATGTATGTATCATGTGTCCAGGACAGGTTTTATTCCCTGAAAGTAAGCAATAAGGGGGACATTTATCATTTGTAGTTGTTTTTGTCTCAGTTTTAAGTCTGGCTTTGTGTTGTGTGTCTGCTCCAAATTTATGAACTGGTGCACCTTGATAACATATTTGGCTTGAGTGTAAAACTAGACCAGGGGGTTGCCTGGCGCTGGTTGTCACTTTTTTGCGACTTTTGCACAAAGGGCACATAGTAAATGAGCCATAATCTAGGTCTAATCTCACTTTTAGTTCTTAAAAATAGACCCCTTTGAGAAATGGCGAAGAACACCAAATGTTGTATAAATTGATGAAATGTTGCAGAAAACAGCACAATCTCCATGATTTGCGAATTATTTAAGCCACAAAACTGATATATCTGATTTGATAAATGTCCCCCTAAGTGTGTATTCACACAGAAATGGTTTTATTGTAATTGGCTGAGGTTTTGCAATGTGATAATTGGCTGTGCAATTTTCAGAGTTCAAGCATCGATAAAAATAAGTAAATAAAATATATAAAATAAAATAAATTCATTTCACCTTTAAAAAAAACAGAAGGCCAATAACTGCCTTGCAAAACTGCATCTTTTTAATGCAGTTTTGACACTTCTCTAACTATATGTGCCAGTTGTGCCACATTTTTTGCTGTGTTTCTAAAACCCTCATCAAATAAAGTGTGATAGGTTAGGGGACATGCCTGGGACCGGTACCAGTCTCAAGAATGTAGCCTTGTCTTGCGGCCGCAGTGAATGGAGAGGTGGCCATGCATTTCCTAGTCTCTCCATTCATTTCTATGGGAGTTCCAAAAATAGCCAAACACATTCACTCAACTAATTTTGAAACTACCATAGAAGTGAATGAAGCGAGATGTGCGTGCATGGCCCCGTCTACATTCTCTGTGCATGCAAGATGGGGCCTCTTTCTTGAATAAGGTGTAGGGCCCAATGGTGACACCCGTGCCTATTGGCAATCATGGCATATCCTGTGAAAACATCATAAATGTTCATATGGAAATACTTCTTTAATGTATACTAGAAACCAAGGCTCATAAATGAATTGTTCACATAATGGTTACCACTGACAGGTCTGACAGACCTTAATGAGTCCATCACGTTCCATTGAGGTCCTGTAATTTTATCAGGGAGAGCAGCGTTGTATGGGTTAAGTGACTAGAGCCTTACTTGGTATTTCATTGTCTGGAATGTATTGG
Organism: Bufo bufo; assembly: GCF_905171765.1. NCBI lineage: Eukaryota > Metazoa > Chordata > Amphibia > Anura > Bufonidae > Bufo > Bufo bufo. The sequence goes on along the minus strand of NC_053393.1, from coordinate 493,794,037 downwards.
CTTGTGAGGGTTATATTGTTTATATTGGATTTTTGTCTTTGAAGGGAGTGTGAGCTTCTAATATAACCATGGTGAAGAGACGCCACTGTTGTCCCGACTTACCAGCCAAACGGCGTCTGATTGACCCTGCACAATCATCTCAGAGGCGTCTTGTGCTCTACACCCCGTCCAGTGAGCTCCTGAGGTGTCTTGGACTATTTCTACATGGGAGGTGCTATAAACTTGATCTTTCGCCTACACAGGCTATAGGATGGCTGAGAAATATTGACAACTATCTCCTTATTATGGGTTACCAACCTGTAAGCTTCCTGAGCTCAGGCAGCGTGGTCTTCCTCTATATGCTGTGCCGGGACCTCATCTCCCCAGAGGCAGACAGTATAGAACAGCTTCAAATGTCGCTCCTGACCTGCTACTTCATCACCCACTGCTACACCGGCAATGAGAATGGGTATCCAGAAACACCATTCCTGGTGGGCTCAAGGACGGCCTTTTGGGACCGATGCCTGTCATACATCAACATTATGAGCTCCAAGATGATGCAGATCAATTCCAATCGCCAGATTTATAGCGAGACACTCACTGAGCTGAAAGCTATAGGGCGATAAGACTCAACCTGTGACCTGCCTTTAATATCAAGATGTATGCTGTATGAATTCCTAGTTTATACATGCCCCCCTCACAAGACGCTCTGGATCTCCGAGGACTTTTTATGTTGATATCTCTTAGAGATGATACAATATGGCTCTCAGAGCAGACAATTTATTTCACATTGCTGCACTAAGGTGCAATGACATAAGTGATCAGACTGGACTTTGCAATTAAATGCATGATTTTTATTTGGCTGGGAGCATTTCTTTGTAGTTGATAACTGGAGAATCCCAGGGACCAAGTTTTTAATTTTGTAATTAACTTTTATTACAAAATTGTTCCCTGTTACGAGCACTCAGTCATGTGATCCTGGAAGCACTGTTGTGATCTGGTAGTGATGACCTTTTTTTCCCACTGGTCACATGTTCCAGGCTCATAAATCATGCCCTGTGGACAGCACATCACCACTTTTGGGCTGGTGCTCTGTGCTGTGTGCAAGGTGCATGCGATGGCCAAGCATACAATAGCTGGATCCATGCATGCGCAGAGAAAAGAAGAGCTTGTCCTCTTCTACAATAAAGATGGCAGAGAAGTGAGAGGAAGTAGACAGCGACATTTGGCCCAAAAACACTGAAGCGCACACAAGGAAATGTAGTTTTGTAACTACTGACATACTTTACAACTTCAGCTCCTTAATGTCAACAAATTGCGCATGACAAGGAGGTGGAAAACAGCAGAAACATCAATTTCAACAAGTGAAAATCAACACATGGCCTTCTGAACAGCAGATAGAAGTAGAAGCTTTGCTGAGATTTGAACTGTTTCCTATATACAACCAGTGGACTTAAGTTACTTAGGTAACTTTGCTTTTGAAACATGCTGAATTTTCTTCTATTAAACAAACCGAATTTTACCATTTAGTTGTTTCTATTTTCTATAATTTTAGGGCTTCTGAGTAGTAAAGATAAGAGATAATACACAAACTATATAATAAATCCTGGATATGTAGTGCAAACAGGCTGAGTCTGCCAGAAAAGTTGTTGTAAGAAAACTCCTGCTAATAAGTGAACTCGTCATGGGAAATCTCTGTAGGCTTGAGCAAATAGGGTTCGGATTGCTCCATCCAAACACAATTCGTTTCAAAACTTCGTTTACAATATCTCCTCTATAGCACACTTAAATGTATGGGCTCCACTGAGGCCTTAAATCTTGCTGCAAATAACATGAGATTTGCTTCGGCTTGTGAATATAACATTATATAATTTATACGCGCAGAAGCGAAATGTAAATTACTGTTTTAAAATCTCATTAACGAAGCGGAGTTCCGTTCGGATTTTGAAACAGTAATTTATGCGCATAACCGAAGTGTAACTTCATAGACTTGAGACAAAGCAAGTCTTGTGTTATTTGTAGCAAGATTTTCCAGGCCTCAGCAGAGCCTATACATTTTAGCATGCTACAGAGCAGATATGGTAAACATTTTCAAATGAATCGGGTTAGGATACATCAATCCGAACCCGATTCACTCAAAACTATAAGGCCTCTTTCACACGGGCGTGTGCGCCCCGTGGTCTTGCTGCAGCATGCAAAATGCAGGCCACAATGCACAAGCACAGTCCGTGGGGCAGCCGCAGTGGATCGCAGACCCATTCACTTGAAAGAGTCCGCGATCCAGCCGTTCCGCAAAAAGATAAGACATGTTCTATCTTTTTGCGGAACTGAAGTACGGGACGAAACCCCACGGAAGCACTCCGTAGTGCTTCCATAGGGTTCCGTTCCGCACCATTCCGCATCTCTGGATTTGCGGACCCATTAAGGTGAATGGGTCCGCATCCGTGATGCGGAATGCCCACGGAACAACACCCGTGTATTGCGGATCCGCAAATGTGGTCCGCAATACGGCAACAGGGCGCACACACCCGTGTGAAAGAGGCCTAAGGCTGTATCAAGTGGAGTACAAGCAGCATTTTGCAGAAAAAAAATGCAAATTCATAAACTTTCAGTTTTTCGCTGCTTTTATCACTTATCCCGTATTTATAGCTGGTGCCACCCTAGGCACCAAGTCTGAATACTCCCTATCAGGGCCAGGATGAGGGGAGTTGTAGACAGAGTAGCGGCTCAAAGTGACAGACCACGGGGCCGACACAAGTAGGGTCAAGTCCAGTAGGTGGAGCTTACATACGTGCATGGAGTAGAGGGTCAGGATTTTGTGCACTTTGGTATTTAGTTCTGCAGCATACCAAAGTGCAGCACAATATACTGCCCCAGCAAAATCAAATACCACAGTGTAGCACAATATACTGCCCCAGCAGTACCAAGTACCACAATACAGAACAATATACTCCCCCAAAGAAACCAAATACCACAATCCAGCACAATACAGATCCCCAGCAAAACTTCATGTTCAGCTGCGGTATTAAAATGCCCCAATGCCTCCAGTTATATCCCCTATATTGTCCCCAGTAATGTCCCCTATAGTGCACACATATTGCAATAGTGATGTCTCCTACAGTGCCTCAGTAGTAAAAATGCCCGCAGTGAAGACCCCTATTGTGTCCAAGTATTAAAAGTCCCCAGTGATGCCCCCTATAGTGCTGTCAGTAAGGTCCAACAGTGCCACAACAGTAATGCCCCCCTAAAATAACATCCCCCAACAATAATGGCCCCCCATAGTAACATCTCCCCCACAGTGCCCCCTAACAGTAATATCATCCTAAAATAACATCCCCCAACAATAATGGCCCCCCACAGTAACATCTCCCCCACAGTGCCCTGAACAATAATGTAGCCCCCAAAATGCCTCCATATATAATGTCATCAAGTAGCCAGGTACAGCCTAGAACGATGGGGTGCAGGCGTCCAATCGCGATGACGTGACAAACACTACAAATTTACAATGGTAAATGCAATTTTTGAAATGTAAAGTGATTGAACTACATACTCTTTTTTTTTTTAACTTGTTTTATTAAAAGAGAATGACACAAGTATGGCGTACATAAGGCAGCATGATAACCCACGCAGGGGCTATTTAGAAATGCAAGGATAGCACTGTTACACAAGGACATTGATATATACCGGGAGTCCCGGGTGAGAGATTACATGATATTGACTTGGGAGGTACACATTTTCCATGAAGCAAACATAGTGCATACATAAAGGGCTTAACGTCAGTAGCTACACCATCAACACTGCAAAGTTCCTGCTCATGGGGTAAATGATCAGAGAGGACCGTCAGCTGTCGAGTGCAAATGCGAAGTATGCAAGGTGAGTGGAGATACACACCAGTCTCCCCAGACCTTATCAAATTTTTGTGGACACCCCCTGTGTTTATAGACAATATTCACCATGGAGACTGCATGGTTTACTAGAGAGAGCCACTGTCCCTTTGGGGCGGGGGCGGGGGGGGGGGGGAATCTCCCATCCATCTTAAGGCTATCGCTTTTCTGGCCAGAAATAATGTTTCCGCTAGGAAGATTCTGTGGTAATGCGACCACGACTCCTCATCTATAACTCCTAAAATACACATCTTGGGACATAATGGCAGTCTCACAGGAACCATGGTTGCGAGGACTTCCAGCACTAAAACCCAGTACTGGCGAATGATCTCACATTCCCACATCATATGCCAAAAATTAGCTCCCTCCGCATCGCACCTATGGCACCTGGAGTGATTAATCCTACCCATCTTTTGTCTAGTGGGTGTGAGGTAGCTGTAATGAAGGATAAAAAGCTGAATCATCTTATTGTTTATAGAGGGTGATACTTTGGTCGGGGCTATTAACGCCTCCTCCCATTCCTCAGAAGATAAAGAGGGTATTAGCAACTTCCACTTATCCTCGACAGCCAACCGGGTCACCGACATGCGGCAGTTAAGCAAGTGTGTATACAGAGCAGACACTATACCTCTAGGCCCCTGTGATTTCAAAACCCCAATGATGGGATATTTAGACATACTCCTGTTCCCACTTCGGAATTGGGCCTGCAGTGCGTGCCTCAGTTGAAGGTATCTGAAGAAAAGAGCGCGCGGCACCTGGAATTTATCTTGGATCTGGGAGAATGAACTTAGCTGCCCACTCTCATATAAGTCTCCCAACGTCAATATCCCGTACCTTTTCCACTCAGACACCCTTTCCAACTGTACTAAGTGAGGAAACATACAGTTGTCCCATATGGGGACTTCACTGGGTAAATCCTTGTAGGTATTTAATTTAGATGCCTGCCATATCTGATGGGCTAGTTTGTGTATTGGAAGGAGGCCCCTTTGTATATGGCGAGAGCCTTCCAGGACAAGCCACAGCGTGGATACCTGCAAGTAATCATGTAAATAGGATTCTGCGTTTGGCCTTGAAGCCTCAGTGACCCAGTATCTCAGAAATCTCAACTGACTTGCTATAAAATAAAGAAAAAAGTCAGGAAGAGAAGCGCCTCCCTGCAGCTTCGATCTTTGCAGAACCGACAGTGAGAGCTTCCTCCTAGATTTACCCCAAACAAATAAGGTTATCAGAGCATGGATGCACTTGAAAAAGCCCCGGGGAACCGGTGTACAAGCGTGGGACAATAGGTACAGACCTTTAGGCAATAGCACCATCTTTGGAGGATGACGGCACGGTCCACATGCACCACAAAAGGCATCCTATACACAACGAGGCATTGTTTGGATGAAATTATAATCATATACATCACAGAAAAAAGGCACCAAACGGATATGCCACTGACTATACTGGCTAGTCATAAATACAGATATTAAAAGCTGAGACTTTTGCCAATATATTCCTGTCAGGAAAATATCGAAGCCCATTATGCACCACGTCACGGTCTCTCAGCATGGCAAAGGGTCCTACCACTACGCTAACTATGGTGTGAACACGGTCTGAAGGTGATGAAATCCAGCTTGGGGTTTGAGCAGTTCCCCCATATTTGCCACTATATTTTTGTGATTTTGTTTTATATGTATTGAATGTGCCTTCACCTGGCATTTAAACATTCTTTTGCACCTGGTAGCCTCCATCACACAGTCTGATATGGGTGTGGCTTACAGTCTTGCTTTGTTCACATTGCATTAGTTGTCCTGCTATGCGGTTGTGTGGAAGCTTGGCTGTGAGCTGGATTACATCACCTTCAGACCTTGTTCACACCATAGTTAGCGTAGTGGTAGGACCCCTTGCCATGCTGAGTGACCGTGACGTGGTGCATAATGGGCTCCGATATTATCCTGACAGGAATATATTGGCAAAAGTCTCAGCTTTTAATATCTACTTGTATGACTAGCCAGTATAGTCAGTGGCATATCCGTTTGGTGCATTTTTTCTGTGATTTATATAATAGCACCATCTTTACCAGATTCAGTCTTCCCATAACTGACAATGGGAGAGCCTCCCATGTTTTCAACTTATCTTGAAACATGGACTCTAAGGGTTCAATATTCAAAACATAGGAGAGCTGAGGCTCTTTGGTGATTATTACTCCTAGATATTTAAACCTGTCAACTACAGGCAAGTTATACCGACATTCAGGCCAATCATGCATCCAAAGGGGCATGATGGCAGACTTGCCCCAATTTATGTGTAGTCCGGAGTATTGCCCAAAGCGCTCTATGATTTCAATTGCTCTTGAGATAGACACTTCCGGATCCGACATAAACAAGATCAGGTCGTCTGCATACAGTCCTATCCTCTCTACCTCCCACACTTACCCCTGCATATACCTGATCCTGTCTAAATCTGATGGCCAGATGCTCTATTGCTATCGCAAACAGCAAGGGCGAGAGTGGGCAACCTTGCCTTGTGCCTCTAAGTAAAGGGAGCTTGTCAGAGTGAGAACCATTAGGCTGAATACTGGCAGTGGGGTTCTTATATAGTATTTCTATTCCACTTAATGAATTTGGGACCAAAGCCAAAGCTCCCCAGCACAGTTACCAAAAAGGGCCATTCTAGCAAATCGAAAGCTTTAGCCGTGTCTAGCGAGGCCAGTGCCCACCTCACTTTCTCAGCAGTGCCTACCTGCGCAACCACTTGAGCTCTCCTAATATTGTCCGAAGTGGACCTTCCGGGCATAAAGCCCGATTGATCAGAATGGATTACTGACGTGATTACCTTGTTCAACCTGTTGGCTAGAATTCTGGTCAGGATTTCATAGTCCAAGTTCAAAAGAGAAATTGGACGATAAGATCCACAGTCCAACGGGTCCTTGCCGGGTTTCAAGATCACAACAATGGAAGCATCGTACATGGAATCCGACAAGGAGCCACGGGAATGCGCCGCCCGATACAAATTCAATAGCTGAGGGCTCAGATTTTCCCCATATCTAGAGTAGACCTCTACCGGGATGCCATCCAGGCCGGGAGCTTTCCCTAGCGGTAAATCCTTGATAGCTCGCTCCACCTCCTCTAGCGTAACATCCTCCTCCATGAGACCTTTATCCAGATCTCCTAGCCGAGGATGGGACACTTCACCGAGGTAAGACTCTAAATCTTGCCCTACATTTCAATATGTCTTGCACCGACTCCACTAAGTGACCATCAGCCTCTTGTAGGCGGAGTACGGGTGGAGCCATATTGTTGGTATGTGCGATATGCGCAAGTAGCTTCCCTGTCTGGTTACCTGTTTCAAACGCCTGCTGCTTAAGGAAAAAGAGCTTCCTTTTGCTCTTTTCTTCCAAATGCAGTATATACATTCTCCCTCTGGACAACCACTCCACTCTGCGCTCCTCAGAGGGGGATTCAGTAAACGCCTTCTCTGCCTCCCTACAGTTGGCATGCAAGTCATTCTCCTTACGCTGCGTGTCCCTCTTAACATAAGAAATGGAGGATTTGATACACCCCCTGAGGTACGCCTTTAATGTCTCCCACAGGAGCAGAGCGTCAGTAGAATCGCCCTGTACTTCAAAAAACATCTTCAATTGATCAGGAATTCTGTCATTTAAACCGAACAGGGACAGCCAGAAAGGATGTATACGCATCTTACTGCTAGTGCTAACATAATCAGTCAGGGCCAGTTCCGCCAATACTGGGGCATGATCGGAAGGTCCCTGAGGCCCGTAGTGGATATCCACCAGGTCAGTATACACTGTGGCGTTACCGAACAGGTAGTCGATTCTAGATAGAGCTCCTCTGGCTGGGGTGAAGAAGGAGTACTCCCTTGTGTGTGGATTCCTGGCTCTCCACATGTCTATCCAGCCCATCTCCTGAGAAATTCTGGCAAGGATCGTGGTATCCCTTCCTAGCCCCCCTCTGTCGGCTCTACAGCTAAACCTATCTAAGTCCTCACTCACTACTTGATTGAAATCCCCCATACAGAGGAAGCGGGTAGTGGGGTAGTTAGCCACGAAACCCGCGACTGCTTGTAGCAGGGAAAGAGATGCAGGAGGGGAATTATACAAGTTAACAATCACATAGGGGACGCAGTTGATATGAGCATGAATGAAGATGTACTGTCCTCCTTGATCCACAGCTGAATAGTGAATCTCGCATCTGAGGCTTCTATGGAACAACAGGGTGACTCCTCTGGAATGGGAAGTGCCGTAGGCATTGAATAAGTGTTGGGCCCAGGGCTTCTTTAGCCTATTCCCCGTTTCCGGGGTGAGATGGGTTTCCTGAAGGCCCAGTATATGTGGGTTAAAGGAACGGATTTGGGAGAACACCGCCATGCTCTTTTTAGGATCACCCAATCCCCTCACATTCCATGACATCACTCTTATGGAAGCCATGGTAGCGCTAGTTTTGAATCAAGGACATATGCCCACACCCATAATGAATGTACTGGCGGTTCAGATATTTGATCTATATGAAGCAAAGACTCCCTTGCTGCTATCATGAAGGAATATAACCATACTTGAGACATATAAGCTTGAGCATACAAAAACATAATGCAGAACATTAACATTGATAACCTGAAAGTGTCGGAACCAGAACCGACTAACTTGGTGGCCCTTAACTCGGGGACCTGCATAGTGTAGCTAGATGTTATATCCATACAGGAGGTGCTCCTACCCTCTTTTCAGCATAGATATGATAAACTGCTAGTATTGATACATGACAGTGGGACATATTAATAAGACGTCCAGGGCTGCATACAGGGAAACCCCCTATAATTAAGTGAGTTCCATCATAAGTCCAACAATAATGAACGACATCGTTAAACTGTGGCCGAGAATAACTATACCGCATATTAAACAACATCAGACTCAGGGGGTCCTCGGTCAAATCCCATTAGAAGTAGGCATGAGGGGTGATTAATACTTGCTGTGAACAAACAGTAAGGAGTTCAGCGTGGTCCAGGGCGCGCAGACTTCCTTGAGGCCCAGTCCTCAGCTTCTCTGGGGTCACTGAAGAAAACGGCTTTATCGCCATCTATGACTCTGAGGCGAGCCAGGTAAGCCATTGAGTACTGAAAATGTAAATCCCGGAGGCGACGTTTAACCGCAACAAATGTGGCTCTCCTCTTCTGGAGATCAGCAGAGAAATCCGGGAAAAGGGAGACCCATGCATTGTCATGCCTGATGTCTTGCTTGCTTCTGGCCTGGCTAAGGATAAGATCCCGGTCTCTCCAGTTCAAAAGGCGCGCTAACAGGGGTCTTGGAGGAGCCCCAGGTGGGGGGTATCTGGCTGGAACATGATGTGCCCTCTCCACAGCATACGCAGGAGAGAAGGGCGCCTCAGGAAGTTGCTCTTTGAACCAAGCCTCTAAGAAGACCGCAGGATCTCTGCCTTCAACCTTTTCTGGTAGGCCCAGGATCCTTACATTATTGCGACGCAATCTATTTTCCAGGTCGTCACATTTCCGTTGCCACTGACCCACGAATCGCTCCAAATCTTGCAGCTTCCCAGACATTGGTCTGGTCAGGTCTTCCAGCTCAGACACTCGGTCTTCAGTGTTCTTGATCCGGACTCTCAGCTGTTGCATGTCATGGCGGAGCAGGCTCACATCCACTCTCACCTCCTCCAGCTTCCCGGTGAGTGAGGACTGGCATTATGATATCACCACCAGCAGCTGTTCATAAGCGGCTTTAAGAGTAAACTCTGGCTCGGTGCTGTCTTCAGCTTCAGCCTGCTGGGCAGCCTGCCCGCGGGTAACAGCCGCGCGCGTTGGAGTTGCGGTCGCGGCGCCATTTTGGGCCTCTGATCGGGCGAACTCTTTTAGCCTCTCAGCAGCCGTTTGCGCTTTGCTGGGCCCCATATTCGGTGTGCGGGGTCTCCTCCTGCGTCTACACACCGTCCACTCTGTGCCTGGAGTCGGCAGTTTGTCAGGATGGTGCAGGATCGTTGAGGGTAAGCGGAGCTGCTCTCAGACGCGTGCTTACATGCCGGCTGCTGGCCACGCCCCCCCGAACTACATACTCTAATGCAGAAATATTGGCCCTTCAAACACTTGGGTGTGACAATTTTTGCGCAGTAATAAACGCCTATTCAACTAGATGCTGTGATGCAGTATGCCTTCACTAACAAGTTGCAATTTGCGTTACAGCTGTGGAATGAGGTAGAATTATTGAAAGCTTTTCTCACAGCATAACACGCATTCACTAAAACTCATGAAAGATTTTTGCAGTGAAAAAGTGATACATGACGCGTCTTTTCAACTGGACACTGTGATGCAGTGTGCCTTCACTAACAGTTGTGAAAGAGATGCTTTTCAAAAAAATAAAAATAAAAAATTTGGCAGGAATCTAATGTAGAACTAGTTGCCAGAAGATAAGCTGACAGTAACCTGCCAGCAAATACACCTGACAGTGGCCAGTTCCCACTCCCTCCCTCTATAATCTTCTTACGCTGCCCCTTCCTATCAAATAATTCTCTCTATATAATTTTCTTATACTGTCTCTAGGTAGGATGCTCAGCCTGCAGAGCCACAACACTGCTTCCTGCCAGGTCACAATTACACAGCAGAATGGCATTCTGCACAGGCACCTTCATGTCTGCTGCCCACTGCCAGGGTGGTCTAGACTGCCCGGTAGCCTGCTAGCCAATCAGGGTAAGCCCTACCCGCCACTTCCTCTCATTGTCATGTGAGCATTATTCTTTCCCTGTGATTTTCCCAAATTCCCACAGTAAAATGAAGCTGCATGCTGTTTTAAGTTATTAATCAGAAGCAAATCACAAAAATAAAAAATTTGAGATGCAAAAGTATTCACCCCCCTTGACTGGTATTTTGTTACATTACAGCCTTAAGTTCAATGTTTTGGTAATCTGAATTGTATGTGATGGATCAGAACACAATAGTCTAAGTTGGTGAAGTGAAATTAGAAAAATATATAAATAAAACTATTGTTTAGAAATAGAAAACAGAACATTGGCATGTGCGTATGTATTCACCCCCTTTGTTAGGAAGCCCATAGAAAGCTCTGGTGCAACCAATTACCTTCAGAAGTCACATAATTAGTAAAATGATGTCCACCTATGTGCAATCTAAGTGTCACATGATCTGTCATTACATATAAAACACCTTTTTGGAAAGGCCTCAGAGGCTGCAACACCTAAGCAAGAGGCATCACTAACCAAACACGGCCATGAAGACCAAGGAACTCTCCAAGCAAGTAAGGGACAATGTTGTTGAGAAGTACAAGTCAGGGTTAGGTTATGAAAAAATATCCAAATCTTTGATGATCCCCAGGAGCACCATCAAATCATAACCAAATGGAAAGAACATGGCACAACAGCATACCTGCCGAGAGACGGCCTCCCACCAAAACTCATGGAAAAGGCAAGGAGGGCATTAATCAGAGAGGCAGCACAGAGACCTAAGGTAACCCTGGACAAGCTACAGAGTTCAACAGCAGAGACTGGAGTATCTGTACATAGGACGACAATAAGCCGTACGCTCCATAGAATAGGGCTTTATGGCAGAGTGGCCAGAAGAAAGCCATTACTTCCAGCTAAAAACAAAAAGTCACGTTGTGAGTTTGTTAAAAGGCACGTGGGAGACTCCCAAAATGTATGGAGGAAGGTGCTCTGGTCTGATGAAAATTTTACTTTTCGGCCATGAAAGAAAACGCTATGTCTGGCGCAAACCCAACACATCACATCACCCAAAGAACACCATCCCCACAGTGAGACATGGTGGTGGCAGCATCATGCTGTTGGGATGTTTTTCAGTAGCCGGGACTGGGAAACTGGTCAGAGTTGAGGGAAAGATGGATGGTGCTAAATACAGGGATATTCTTGAGCAAAACCTGTACCACTCTGTGCGTGATTTGAGGCTAGGACGGAGGGAGGTTCACCTTCCAGCAGGACAATGACCCCAAACACACTGCTAAAGCAACACTTGACTGGTTTAGGGGGAAACGTGTAAATAGTCAAAGCTCATATCTCAATCCAATAAAAAAAAATCTGTGGTCACACTTAAAGATTGCTGTTGTTAACAAGCACAAACCATCAAACTTGAAGGAGCTGGAGTAGTTTTGCAAGGAGGAATGGGCAAAAATCCCAGTGGTAGGATGTGGCAAGCTCATAGAGACTTATCTAAAGCGACTTGGATGGCTCTACAAAGTACTGACTTTAGGGGGGTGAACAGTTATGCACATTGACTTTTTCTGTTATTTTGTCCTATTTGTTGTTTGCTTCACAATAAAAAACAAACCAACATCTTCATAGTTGTGGGCATGTTCTGTAAATTAAATTATGCAAATCCTCAAACAATCCATGTTAATTCCAGGTTGTGAGGCACCAAAATACAAACAAAGTCAAGGCGGTGAATACATTTGCTAGGCATTGTATTTGAGAAAAAAAAAAAAGCTAGCCACTATTTTTTCCCCACCCACTGCACATTCTTACCCTTGCAGCGTGCTCAATTCTACACTGCTGGATATAGTGTCGATGAAAAAATAAGGACAGAACAGACAGGTCTCCACAGCAAAAACACTTTATCCTCCTGGTCAAGTAGCGATCAGTGTAGGTCACGAGTCCGATCCAGCCCCCAGGTCACAGTATGTGATGTGTAGGACGTGGATTAAGCATCACACCACTAGCTCCACCTGACCTCTTGTTCTGATCTGAACAAAGTGGAGCTAGTGGTGTGATGCAGGCATCCGCCACCCGAGTCCTGCCTCTGCTCCACTGGCTCTATTGACAGGAGGGCCCAGCTGCTGAGTAGCAGTGACAGGGGAGGGCCCCTTTTCAGGATGGTGGCAGGATGCCGCCACCAATCTTAGCCCTGCATGGCACAGGTTTTGGCCCACAACGTCTCATTTAAACACAGCTAGAAAAGTCGGAAAAAGGAGATTTTTGTATAACTTACCAGTAAAATCTTTCTCGCTCTTCATTCGGGGACACAGGAACCGTGGGTATAGCTATGTCCTTTAGGAGGCGTTGACACTTGTAAAAGCTGTTAGCTCCTCCCCTGGCAGCTATACCCCCTCCAGCCTGGAGAGAGAGCTTCAGTTTGTGTACAAGCAGCAGGAGAAGCAAGCCAACCAAAGAAAAAAAACATGGAACACCAACCATGCCAAAAGACCCAACGGGGCTCAAACCAGCAATAGCCACAACTGTGGTCGAACAACAATACTGGGTGGGTGCTGTGTCCCCCAATGAAGAGTGAGAAAGAGATTTTACTGGTAAGTTATACAAAAATCTCCTTTTCTCGCCCATATTCATTGGGGGACACAGGAACCGTGGGACGTCCGAAAGCAGTCCACAGGGAGGGAAAAACCACAGACCCACAGAAGCAAGCGTCCCTGCAGACATCTAAGAACTGTCGCCTGCAAGACCACGTGGCCCAATGCCGGGACCGCCGATGCATAAGTATGCACCTGGTAATTTTTTGTGAACGTATTTAAGGAGAACCAGTAGCCACCTTACCCAACTGAACAGCCGAAGCGCGATGCCCCCAAGCCCAAGAAGCGCCCACCGCTCTGTGGAGTGAGCTGTGACACCTAAGAGCGGAACCCTGCTCCGGGCGCGGTATGTTTTAGCACTTGCAGATCGAATCCAACGTGCAATCGCCACCTTGGAGGCCGCCAATTGCTAGCGAGGACCCTTAGGAAGACAAAAAGGGGTTCCGTACGCTGGAAGAGACTGGAGGCTGCCAAATAATGATCGGAGCTCTGACAACGTCAATTATGTAACTCACTTCCGTAGGGTGTGAAGCGGAGGAACAGTGAAGGAAGAACAATGTCCCCATTGACATGGAAGCCAGAGACCACCTTCGGGAGAAGAAGGAATGAGCCGGAGAACCACCTTATCCTTGTGAAGAACCAGGAAGGGCTTCTGCAAGAGAGCGCCCCCAACCCGGACTCCCGACTGATGGATGTGATAGCCACAAGAAAAGACCACCTTCTAGGACCGGAGCCAGAGTGAGATCTTCCGCAAGGGCTCAAAGGGAGAAGACTGGAACGCTGAGAGAACTATATTCGGATCCCAAGGCGGTAAAGGACGGTACGGAGGAACCGTATGTGCCACTCTCTAAAGGAAGCCTCCGTGGAACCAGGGAGATCAGAGTACACTGGAAGCTGCCCCAGGATAGAAGCACCAACACCGGTCCCATAAAGGACTAAGGGCTAAACCAGGTAAAACCCTGATTGTAGAAAGGATAGGACCGTGGGGAGAGAAAAGACGGAGTGAGGGGATGTCCCGGCTTCACAGAAGCCCAGGAAGGACCTCCAGGTCCTAATAGAGCCTGGGCGATGCAGGCTTCCTGGCCTGAAACATAGTGCGGATGACGTCCGCCGAAAACCCTCTCCATGTCAGAATGGCGGATTAAACAGCCACGCCGTCAACCAAAGACCCTAATGCTGATGTAAGACGGGACCCTGTGAAAGAAGGTCGTCTCTGAGTGGCATTGACCAAGGGACATCTCCTAGAAGGAGACCGAGGCCAGCGTGCCACGCGCGACGGCCAATCCAGAGCGACTAGGATTCATTGGAATGCCCTCCCTCTTGATCTTCCCAAGAACCTGGGTAGGAGGGCCAGGAGAACAAAAAACACGTAAGGAGGGAAAACTTCCGCCAAGGAGATATCAGGGCGTCCACGCCGCATGCTTCCGGAACTCTTGCTCGGGATAGAAAAGTGGGAAGCTTTTGTGTAGATACTGTTAGCACACCCGGACCAATGGAAGAAGTCCCTGTTGAAGGAGGGATGAGGAGGACGCCACAGTCCACCAGTCGGACCGGAACGAGTCTGGAAATGGAAGGCCACCAAACGAATGCCCCGTGCAAATGCAGAGGAGGGAAGGTAGTAACATGGGAACTACCAAGGCCTGTGGGGTGGGTATGAACCATGAGCCAGAGGAGGAAAAAGACAGGAGAAGAATAGGTCTAAGTCCATTCCCCGTATGAGACCGGCACTATACAGAAGTAGCCAAGGATTAGGAGGCTGTGCAAAAACAAAAACTCTGCCTGAGGATGAAAACCAGGCAAGGGGAGTCACACTGTATTGCTAGCCCCATACCCCGGCAGAGGAGGGGGCCACCCTCAGAGGCCACCAATGAAATGCTAGAAGAGTCCACTACCTGAAGAGTGAGCTGAAGAAGAACCTAAGTATGTAGTGGTAACACAAATACCACTCGCACAGTAGTAGCCAGCGCTTGCCCGTGAGAGCAAAACCGAGGGGGGAAGCCTGAGACTATCTGTAGAAGCCACGTACCATAACGCCCGTGTCAAGTAGAGCAAACTTAAAAACCCTACCCGGGAGGGCGCTGGACAGGAGCAACCACCAAGCTAGCGCCAGGGTAAGGCCCCTAACTGAGGGGGAAGTCCCACTGCGGCGACTACGAACTCATTAGCAAAAAAGCTGCATCTGTGGAGAGTGCCAGCATAACCACTTCCCAGAGAAGGAGGAGTGGTGGATAGAGAATACAGAGTCAGTGAAACACTCGACTCGCTGGAACGTACTCACCAAATATGTGCACTGGTGCACGCACTACGCATTGATGCAGATAATATCATGACCGACAGGAATGGTGGAGGCCCATGGAGATTGGGGGGGGGTGTCTCTGGGACACATATGTGATGCTAGGCAACCCCCTGAAGACAGAGGATGAACATGTCCAAAACCCGCACCAAAAGAAGGAAGGAATAGCCACCGTATCCACTGGCGGCACCAGTATACTACTAGAGTAAAAGTACTGACTGCTGCCACGCCCCTTTGTGAAAAGCGAAGGCACCTAGAGCCGTGGCGTAGTTGAAATGCAACATCCGAGACGTTTAGATATTCCCCGCTAGTGGATCACTTGCGAAAGGGGCTAATGCAACAGGAAGCACAGTGAAGTGCAACACTCCGCCCCTTGGCAAGGGATAGCGCGAAGTCGGGACCGTATGCAATGGCAGTGCAATTACTCTACCTATGGAAGGTGGAATGCATACGGCAAGCACTTAAGCCAGTGGTAGGGAAAATACTCCACCTATGAAGGGGGGGTTAATGCCCACGGCGGAAACTAGTGCATATGGCGAGTCCTGTACCCCGTGGGAGTGCAATTATTGCACCTAAGTAAGGGTGTAACGCCTACAGCACACAATGGAACTAGATATGTCAGCGCGCAACCTAAGGAAGGGCTAATGCATACGGCAGGTACTGAACCCAGTGGAGATGCAATTTCACCACCTACAGAAGGGGGAAAGTATACTCCCGGCCCTGAAACCAGTGTCCCGGTACTTAGTCCGGGACACTAGATGTCCTGCTGTGGTCCGCTTGCGCGTAGGACTACCCTTTAGAATCTCGCCCCTGGCAGTTGTGGACTGCGCAGGTGGGGACTATCAACCAAACTACCCAGGGGGTGGAGTGGGAACTTCTAGAGGTCCGTCCACCGGATTGCGCAGGCGGTGCATTATCAACCAAACAACCCCGGAGGGAGGATTGGGAAGTTCCAGAGGTCCTCTGCTGGATAGCGCAGTTGGAGAATTATCAACCAAACGATCCGGGAGGGCGGATTGTAATATCAGAGGTCCTTATTGAATTGCACAGGTGGAGAATTATCAACCAAACGACCCAGGAGGGTGGATTGGGAAGTCAGAGGTCCTCTATTGAATTGCGCAGGGGGAGAATATAGACCAAACGACCCAGGAACGTCAGAGATCCTCCTTGATTGCGCAGGTGGAGGATTGTCAGCCAACGGCCCCGGAGAACGTATTGGGAATCCTGCAGGGTTCCCTGTATTGCGCAGGTGCACGCAGAAGTATCAACCAAGCGGCCGAGTAGGGCGGATTGGGACTGAGAGGTCCTCCTGACCGGAACAGGGTACGGGCCCAGTCTGTACCGCACGGTCATTATATGTGCTGAGGGGGACCGTATTAAATGCTCCCTTTTTGTTTTTATTTTATTTGTATGGAGAAGTATTTAGGGTTACTTCCATAGTAAGAGACCGCACTTATATCCAACCCTTAGATGACCCAGCTCCGGCCTAAGAAAAGGCTGGCCAGGAAGGGTTAAAAAGTGCCTGAGACAGGGGCAGTGCTCAGCTGGCTTCTGGGGGAGGGGATCAGCTAGGCGGGAGAATTCACGCCAGTCCGCCGTGCCCCCGCCCGCCCCTGCACCAGCAGGGATGAGTTTTGGCCTAGTCTTTGCAAAACGCGGGCCTAAATTTACACACGCGGCCGACCGGGGGAAAAAAAAAGGAGGCTGGAGCGGGGAGTGAGCGCATCGCCCCCGCCGGCCGGGGGTGCTCCGGGAGGAACAGACACTGCCGCTGGATCCACACTCCTCGGGTATTCACCCCCGCAGCCAGAGAGAGCTCCACTCATAGGAGTGTACCCTTTAGGCTATGCAAATCTCAGGTTGACCAGGAGGGGCGATATGGAGGATTGCATTGCTTTATTTTTAATGTGGAATGTGTACTGTTATTCCTGTATATTCCTCCGCCATTTTCTAGCACTGTCCTGACTCAGGCGCTTGCATTTACGTCTTCACTGTCGCACTTACATATACTGATGCTTGGAGACTTTAATAACTTTGCAAATAAAGTACTGGATACATTTCCTGAGAGGCAGGGGCCACCTGGCGACCCAAGCACTCCCTTTGGCAGGTTATTGGACGAGCTGGGGTTGGTAGATATTTGGAGGATCAGGAATCCAGATGAGAGATGTTTTTCTTGCGATTCAGGGACATACGCTTCTCTCTCACGTATTGATTTAGCGTTAAGTAATCATGTAATGCTACCATGGGTGGGACAGGTGTCGTATGCCCCTAGGGTGATCTCAGACCACTCTATCCTGTCAGTAAGTCTGTGTATGGAGGGGGGAGGGGGGGGAGATGGAGGAATGGAGGTTGGAAAATGAACCCATTCTGGATTAAACTCATGAAGATAGGGGAGATCCGAACACAGGTAGAAGAATTTTTGAGGATTAATGAGGGCTCAGCTGGCATGGGGGTGTTGTGGGATGCCCTAAAGGCGTTTTTGAGAGGCATCTTTATTGCACAGATCTCCAAGATTAAAAAACAAACGAAAGCCATGGGGAAGGAGCTTAGCCGCAGGTTGACAGAAAAAGAGATGCTGCATGTCCAAAACCCTACTCCAACATCAATGGCGAATTGGAAGGAGGCACAGGAGGCATTTAATGCATACAGTTTAGAGCAGGCGAGCAACAGACGCTTCTTCATGAGGCAAAAATATTTTGAGGAAGGTGAACAGGCAGGACATATGTTGGCAAAAATAGCTAGGGCGCAGTCGGAGTCTTCATATGTGCACAAGATGCGAACCGGGTCAGGGATGGTGGTCACTAAGACCGCGGACATTCTAAAGGTGTTTCAGCAGTTTTACAAAGAGCTCTACACTTCAAAATGTAGATATAATGAGGAAGGCCTGATACAATATTTGAGTCATGTGACCTTACCAGAACTATCGCAGGAGGAGAGAGAGAGTCTAGAATTACCCATCACATTAGAGGAGCTGAAAATAGCCTTAAGTAGTATGGCAAATGAAAAGGCACCTGATCCAGACGGACTGCTGGTGGAAATGTTCAAGTCCCTGGGAGAGAAATTACTGCCAACAATGCTAAATGTCTATGAAAAAACACTAGAAGTAGGTCAGCTACCAGACTCCCTTTATGATGCCATCATAGTAGTCATTCCTAAGCTAGGGAAGGATCCTGATCTCCCAGAATCATATAGACCTATTTCTCTACTAACAGCAGATGTAAAGATCCTGGCAAAAGTACTTGCCAATAGGCTGGCGAGGGTAATTTCATCTGTTATACACCCAGAACAATCAGGGTTCATACCGTCTAAATCTACTGCTATTAATCTGAGAAGGCTGTTCCTAAATATGCAGGCAATTCCAGGGGGCCCAGCGGGTAAGGCAGTGATGACATTGGATGCTGCAAAAGCGTTCGATAGTGTTGAGTGGGGATACTTATGGGCTGTTCTGCGGCGTATGGGATTTGGGCCAGTATTCCTTTCATGGGTTTGGTTATTATATGTGGTGCCTAGAGCCAAAATTAGAGTAAATAATGAAATATCCGATAGCTTTGACCTGGAGAGAGGGACGCGGCAGGGGTGTCCGCTATCACCACTCCTATTTGCAGTGGCTATAGAGCCATTGGCTGCGCTTATTAGGCAGGATTCTCAGATTAAGGGCTTTAAATACGCAGAGTCTGAGGAAAAGATGGCATTATATGCCGACGACATGCTATTATTTTTGGATGATGTGAGAATCTCTGTGGGTCGGGTTATGGAGATTATAGATCTGTTTGGCAGCTACTCAGGGTTATCTATTAACTGGACCAAATCGGCAATTATGCTGATGTCTCCGCAAGAAGATAAGAGGTGGGTGGAGAAGATCCCAATCCTGAGTGTAGATACCTTTAAATATTTAGGCATTTGGATAACCCGTAATGCACAAGATTACTGTGTTTATAATATTCTTCCGATACTGGGTAAAATGAAACAAAAGATACAGTCTTGGCTCAAACTGCCTCTTTCAATGATGAGACGGGCTAATCTGGCTAAAATGATTTTAATGCCACAATTATTATATGTCTTACATAATGCACCAGTATGGGTTCCAGGTTACCTACAGTGGCGGAAATAATTATTTGACCCCTCACTGATTTTGTAAGTTTGTCCAATGACAAAGAAATGAAAAGTCTCAGAACAGTATCATTTCAATGGTAGGTTTATTGTAACAGTGGCAGATAGCACATCAAAAGGAAAATCGAAAAAATAACTTTAAATAAAAGATAGCAACTGATTTGCATTTCATTGAGTGAAATAAGTATTTGAACCCTCTAACAAAAAAAGACTTAATACTTGGTGGAAAAACCCTTGTTTGCAAGCACAGAGGTCAAACGTTTCTTGTAATTGATGACCAAGTTTGCGCACATTTTAGGAGGAATGTTGGTCCACTCCTCTTTGCAGATCATCTCTAAATCCCTAAGGTTTCGAGGCTGTCTCTGTGCAACTCTGAGCTTGAGCTCCCTCCATAGGTTTTCGATTGGATTAAGGTCCGGAGACTGACTAGGCCACTCCATGACCTTAATGTGCTTCTTCTTGAGCTACTCCTTTGTTGCCTTTGCTGTATGTTTTGGGTCATTGTCGTGCTGGAACACCCATCCACGACCCATTTTCAGTTTCCTGGCAGAGGGAAGGAGGTTGTCGCTCAGGATTTCACGATACATGGCTCCGTCCATTTTCCCGTTTATGCGAATAAGTTGTCCTGTGCCCTTAGCAGAAAAACACCCCCAAAGCAAAATGTTTCCACCCCCATGCTTGACGGTGGGGACGGTGTTTTGGGGGTCATAGGCAGCATTTTTCTTCCTCCAAACACAGCGAGTTGAGTTAATGCCAAAGAGCTCTATTTTGGTCTCATCAGACCACAGCACCTTCTCCCAGTCACTCTCTGAATCATTCAGGTGTTCATTGGCAAACTTCAGACGGGCCTGCACATGTGCCTTCCTGAGCAGGGGGACCTTGCGAGCCCTGCAGGATTTTAATCCATTGCGGTGTAATGTGTTTCCAATGGTTTTCTTGGTGACTGTGGTCCCTGCTAATTTGAGGTCATTAACTAACTCCTCCCGTGTAGTTCTAGGATGCTTTTTCACCTTTCTCAGAACCATTGACACCCCACGAGGTGAGATCTTGCGTGGAGCCCCAGAGCGAGGTCGATTGATGGTCATTTTGTGCTCCTTCCATTTTCGAACAATCGCACCAACAGTTGTCACCTTCTCTCCCAGCTTCTTGCTAATGGTTTTGTAGCCCATTCCAGCCTTGTGCAGGTCTACAATTTTGTCTCTGACATCCTTGGACAGCTCTTTGGTCTTTCCCATGTTGGAGAGTTTGGAGTCTGCTTGATTGATTGATTCTGTGGACAGGTGTCTTTTATACAGGTGACTAGTTAAGACAGGTGTCCTTAATGAGGGTGACTAATTGAGTAGAAGTGTCTAACCACTCTGTGGGAGCCAGAACTCTTAATGGTTGGTAGGGGTTCAAATACTTATTTCACTCAATGAAATGCAAATCAGTTGCTATCTTTTATTTAAAGTTATTTTTTCGATTTTCCTTTGATGTGCTATCTGCCACTGTTACAATAAACCTACCATTGAAATGATACTGTTCTGAGACTTTTCATTTCTTTGTCATTGGACAAACTTACAAAATCAGTGAGGGGTCAAATAATTATTTCCGCCACTGTATATTCAAAGAGGCACTGTACAGAAATTTAAGAAGCAATGGCATGTGTGGCTGGCTGGACCTGGGGGGGAAGTCTCAGAGATTGATGCATATTTGGAATGGAGAGAATTAGAGCATTTTTGTCCATGGTGAGGGAGATGACCACACGGAGAGGGGGAGGTGGGAAGGGAGTTGGGGGGGACTGGGAGATTTAATAAAGGTTTATTTGATGCAGTGTTATTGCCGTGCTGATCTGGATAAAGTATGATTGAATTAACTGTATTGATATCCTATTGTCATATAATGTATGGTTTATCTGAATAATTGGCTGTATGTAAAACCTTTAATAAAAATGATCTGATTAAAAAAAAAAAAAAAAAGAGCTCCACAGCGCGAGGCGTCCGATATGTAGTCCGCCATTAACCCCTTCGGAGCGGCGCGCATGGCGCCCGCTCCTGACAGGGGCGGAATATGAGCCGGATAGCGGGGGGAGGGAGCCTCTCTCTCCCGCTGTAGTTTGAAGTGATTCTACCCAGCATCTATTAACCCCCTATGAGCCGTACAGTCAGCCCAGAGGGGGAGTGAGAGGGACAGATTTAGGGGTGATGTGCTCCCTTTTCCAAGATAAGAAGCAGGGAGCCTTGTGCCTTGCTGTGTCCCCCTCAGAAAACTCTGAGCTGTATTGTTAGCTCCATTGATAGGTTGAGATACAGGGGAGGGGAGATCTATGCCAAGAGGGAGGGGGAAGAGGTTAATACTTACCTAGTCCCGTGTACTCACCTCATCTTCTGTCCGGCCACCATCTTCACCCTTCCTCTGTTCCAACAGGGTCACCCCTTCAGCTACTGGCACCGTAGTGGCAGAACGCTGGAAAAAGGGGCTTAAATGGGTGACCCTTGTGCTGGCGGGATGCAGGGGAGCAAGGCTGCCCTGTTCCACCTTGTCTTCTGTGGGGGAGGCAGCAGTGAGAGTGACCGGCGCTGGCGCAACTCAACCCCAGGAGAACAGGGAGGCGAGGCGTCCACTGTTTTCCCATCTGAAAAAGGAAAAAAATCTTCAGGAGATTCCCTGCAGAGCAGGGAGGTCTGCCTTCTATTGACACTAGAAAAAACTGAAGCTCTCTCTCCAGGCTGGAGGGGGTATAGCTGCCAGGGGAGGAGCTAACAGCTTTTACTAGTGTCAACGCCTCCTAGAGGACATAGCTATACCCACGGTTCTTGTGTCCCCCAATGAATATGGGCGAGAAAAGCGTCTTAGAGTGTGTAACACGGTTAATAAATCCATTTCACCATCTTATTAGTATAACTACATCTTTAAGTGGAACTGGCAGATCACTCAGTATGGAGACTTACTGACAATGCTCCATGGGTAATAAATATGCAAATGGCTCACTCAGAGGTAAAGAGAAGTGACAGCTCCATATAAAGAGGACCAGTCACCTCTCCAGACATGTCTGTTGTAGTAAGTACTTACAATAATTCTGGAACATCTAGTCTTATGACTATGTTGTGCTGTTCCTGTTATTTCTACTAAAACATGACAAATGAATCTCCAGCAGCCTGCAGTAAGAGTACAGATGGGTGTTACCAGTTGGGGGTGTGTCCCTGTACAGAGACACCAGAAGCACTGGTCAGACACACCCGCAACTGGTAACACTCAGCAGTACCTTTACTGCAGACTGCTGGCTATTTGCAAACTTCTAGCAGGAATAATACAGAGTTATAAGAATAGATGCTCCAGAAGTGGTATTATATGGAGAACGCATTTAGTTACTAACACAGGCATGTCAGGAGAGCCGACAGCTACTCAATCAATTGAGACTCTATAAACACGACTTTGGGACATGATCAGGAATAGCCAAGCCCCGTATATATGACTTGACCCACCCTGGTAATGTTCCAAAAAAAAAAAAATATAATAAGTTGCAATTCTCAGTTCTTCTGTCCATTCTTCACAACAGCCCAAAAGGTTTCAATGTGGATGATTTGAGTTTCCAGGTTAAGGTAAACCGGCACTCAGACAAAATTGCCCTTAACCCCTTAAGGACCGGGCTCATTTTCACCTTAAGGACCAGGCCATTTTTTGGAAATCTGACCAGTGTCACTTTAAGTGCTAATAACTTTAAAATGCTTTGACTTATCCAGGCCGTTCTGAGATTGTTTTTTCGTCACATATTGTACTTCATGACATTGGTAAAATGAAGTAAAAAAAAATATTTTTTTTGCACAAAAAAAATACCTAATTTACCAAAAATTTAGAAAAATTAGCAAATTTCAAAGTTTGTTTCTCTACTTCTGTAATACATAGTAATACCCCAAAAAATTGTGATGACTTTACATTCCCCATATGTCTACTTCATGCTTGAATTGTTTTGGGAATGATATTTTATTTTTTGGGGATGTTATAAGGCTTAGAAGTTTAGAAGCAAACCTTGAAATTTTTCCGAAATTTACAAAAACTCAATTTTTAGGGACCAGTTCAGGTTTGAAGTCACTTTGCGAGGCTTACATAATAGAAACCACCCAAAAATGACCCCATCTAAGAAACTACACCCCTCAAGGTATTCAAAACTGATTTTGAATACATTGTTAACCCTTTAGGTGTTGCACAAGAGTTATTGGCAAATGGAGATGAAATTTGAGAATTTAATTTTTTTGCCTAATTTTCAATTTTAACCCATTTTTTCCACTAACAAAGCAAGGGTTAACAGCCAAACAAAACTATCTTTATTGCCGTGACTCTGCTGTTCACAGAAACACCCCATATGTGGCCGTAAACTACTGTATGGCCACACAGCGGGGCGTAGAGTGAAAGGTGCGCCGTTTGGTTTTTGGAGGGCTAATTTTGCTGGACTGTTTTTTTGACACCATGTCCCATTTGAAGCCCCCCTGATGCACCCCTAGAGTAGAAACTCCATAAAAGTGACCCCATCTAAGAAACTACCCCCCTCAAGGTATTCAAAACTGATTTTACAAACTTTGTTAACCCTTTAGGTGTTGCACAAGATTTAATGGAAAATAGAGACACAATTTCAAAATTTCACATTTTTGGCAGATTTTCCATTTTAATATTTTTTTTCCAGTTACAAAGCAAGGGTTAACAGCCAAACAAAACTCATTACTTATGGCCCTGATTCTGTAGTTTACAGAAACACCCCATATGTGGTCGTAAACCGCTGTACGGGCACACGGCAAGGCGCAGAAGGAAAGGAATGCCATACGGTTTTTGGAAGGCAGGTTTTGCTGGACTGTTTTTTTTTTTACACCATGTCCCATTTGAAGCCCCCCCGATGCCCCCCTAGAGTAGAAACTCCAAAAAAGTGACCCTATTTTAGAAACGGCAGGATAGGGTGGCAGTTTTGTTGGTACTAGTTTAGGGTACATATGATTTTTGGTTGATCTATATTACACTTTTTGTGCGGCAAGGTAACAAGAAATAGCTTTTTTGGCACGTTTTTTTTTTTTTGTTATTTACAACTTTCATCTGACAGGTTAGATCATGTGGTAATTTTATAGAGCAGGTTGTCACGGACGCGGC
Organism: Bufo bufo; assembly: GCF_905171765.1. NCBI lineage: Eukaryota > Metazoa > Chordata > Amphibia > Anura > Bufonidae > Bufo > Bufo bufo. The sequence continues at coordinate 493,769,388 of NC_053393.1, read as the reverse complement.
GATACCTAATATGTATAGAATTTTTTTTATTTATGTAAGTTTTATACAATAACTTCATTTTTAAAACCAAAAAAATGTTTTAGTGTCTCCATAGTCTCAGAGCCATAGTTTTTTCAGTTTTTGGGCGATTATCTTAAGTAGGGTCTCATTTTTTGCGGGATGAGATGACGGTTTGATTGGCACTATTTTGGGGTGCATATGACTTTGATCGCTTGCTATTACACTTTTTGTGACGTAAGATGGCAAAAGATTGCTTTTTTTTTTACACTTTTTTTTTTTTTTTACGGTGGTCACCTGAGGGGTTAGGTCATGTGATATTTTTATAGAGCCGGTCGATACGGACGCGGCGATACCTAATATGTATACTTTATTTTTATTTATGTAAGTTTTACACAATGATTTCATTTTTGAAACAAAAAAAAAATCATGTTTTAGTGTTTCCATAGTCTAAGAGCCAGTTTTTTCAGTTTTTGGGCGATTATCTTGAGGTGGGTCTCATTTTTTGAAGGATGAGATGACGGTTTGATTGGTACTATTTTGGCGTACATGCGACTTTTTTGATCACTTTTATTACCTTTTTTGGGAAGTAAGGTGGGCAAAATTTCAATTTTCTCATAGTTTTTATTTTTTATTTTTAGGGCGTTCACCATGTGGGGAAAATAACATGACCGTTTTATAGATCAGGTCGTTACGGACGTGGCGATACCTAATATGTGTAGTTTATTTTATTTTTTTAATTTTTATTCAGTGATAAGTTTTTTTTTTTAATCTTAACTTTTTTCACTTTTTTTTTTAATTTTTTTGACCCAGACCCACTTGGTTCTTGAAGATCCAGTGGGTCTGATGTCTGTATAATACAGTACAATATATATTGTACTGTACTGTATTTTACTTACACTGAACAGATCTATGCTTTTAGCATAGATCTGTTCAGCACCATGGACAGCAGGACGCCTGAGTAGGCGTCCTGTTGCCATGGGAACCTTCCCCGTCTGCCACAACTTCGCAGACGGGGAAGGGTAAGCACAGGGCTCAGGGGGGCTCTCTCCCTCTCCATCGGGGGGCTGCAAAGGCACAGCAGCCCCCCGATGGAGAGGGAGGGAGCTCCCTGACCGATGACAGTAACTTTTTCCATACAGCGGTCCGTACGGACCGCGGTATGGAAAGGGTTAAACGGCTGACATTTGCACAGATGTCAGCCGTTTATACCAGGGTGCCAGCAATGTGCTGGCACCCTGGTATACCCACTAGAAGCCAACGATCGTTCATGGGGAGGCGGGCGGGGGATCGCGATCCCGCCTGCCGCACCGCCCGCCTCCCGCAACGCCCCCACCGCCGGCATCAAATCATGCAGGGGTGCAGGGGGGGGTGAAAAATATTGATTTTAGGCACTGTAAAGTTTCTGATCCCCGCGGATCAGAAACTGCAAAAAGCGCAGCAAACCGCAGGTCTGAATTGACCTGCGGTTTGCTGCGATCGCCGACACTGGGGGGTCACATGACCCCCCCTGGCGTTGTGACAGGATGCCGGCTGAATGATTTCAGCCGGCATCCTGTTCAGATTAACCCCTGGGGCGCCGGAATGCCTATTTAAAGTTAGGACGTACCGGTACGTCCTTGGTCCTTAAGGACTCGGGAAATAGGGCGTACCGGTACGTCCTATGTCCTTAAGGGGTTAAAGGGATTACATAGTAACAGTTTATAAAGGCTTAAAAAACACATCTGTCCATTCAGTTCAGCCTGTTATCCTGCAAGTTGATTCACAGGATTGCACACTATATATTTTTTTAGGAACACATGCAGCAGTGATGTCTATGCAGGAAACTGACAGACAGGTACTGAAGTGCAGTGAAGAAGCCAGGGAGCCACAGAGCTGGAAACAAACAACGGGGAACAACATATCCAGTCATTACTCTTTATACGCTATCCTAGGATACCGGTCCAGTGTACTATGCTGGAAAACATGTATCACTTCCAATAAGACAGTATGGTTGTTATCTACTAAATAAACAGAGTATAAATTATTTCAAGTTTTTTATTTTTATTATTTTAAACACAAATACATTTACAGCATGCAGAAAGACTGATGGAAATGGCAATTGTTCTGTCCCAATATCAGTGTATTATGTGCAGGACCTGTTACTGGCATGTATTCTGTCACCCATGGCCAGTAATAGCCACGGTATTAAACAATTAAAATAATTTAGCCGGTCGCCATTAATAAATAGGTACATACTGTGCTTGCATTGCTGTGCTAGTCCCGACATATGTATGTGCCAAGGAGAAAACATGAGAACGAAAGACGAACCAAAATGGTTCAAAAACAAACCCTTCTGATCTAAGCTAGAAGCATTTACCACAAACCATTTCATGGAAGCCTGACGTAGGGAAAACGAGGAGACAAACCATTCATATAGTGTAGATTTTAGGAGATTTATTTTCACCGTTCAGTTTGACAGAGCAAAAACATATCCGGATATGAAGCTAAAACCTGAAAAAAGAACAAAAATGCAGACGACGACTGAGGCACAAAAGGAAAATATTCTGCTTCCTGTTAGTGTAGTGTGCATCGGTCTCTTACTATATACCTGTGGTTTCTAAACAGGGGGCGACACCGTTCTTGTGTAAATCTGGTGACCGCTATGTAGTAGCATCACGGTGGAATTATACTTGTCATAAACGCTCCTGGCTTGCACGGCACAGCCCAGCATTGATCTACTGACTATGATAACAGGTACAGGTCGTATATTAGTTCAGCCCACAAAAGTCTGTTTGTTTAAAGCGACTGGTACATTTTAAACCCGCTAGACCACTTATGCACTGTCCGAGACCGCATGAAGGAAGGGATTAGTGTTAATCATATATTTTATAGAAAGTCAGTATGAATAACCCTACAACTCTTGGAGTGTATGTGATACCTAGGATAATTCAAACATTCAGCTTCCATATAGGAATGATGGACATAAGCAGATATAGCCACTACGTGAAGCCAGTCTACCGCCATTATCTGTCTATTTCAGTCTATACCAGCTCATGTAATAACGGTAAGCAATAAAAGGCTTTATTATGGGAGAGTGTATAAGCTCCAATAGTATTTCATGACTGGCTTCTCATGTGGCTGCAGAAGGAAGATCACTGAAGCAGCAGACACAGCCATCAGCATGTCTAAGCTAGGGATGAGCAAACTTGTTTCAGGTTCGGCGTACAAGGTTCGTGTTATCTAAGAATTTCCGTTATGGATTCTGCTACCACGGACCATAAGTTAAGGTCTGTGGTAGCGGAAGCCATAACAAAACTCTTAGATAACCCAAACCCTGTATGCCGAACTTGAAACACAAGTTCGCTCATCCCTAGTCTTAGCATCAGGTAAACTGTAGTGACCGTAAATGGTTATGCTAAACTGTTAGCATCCGTGCATTCATATATATATTAAAAAAAATAAAAAATTAAGTCAAAATCAAAGTCTACACAATAATCTCCATTTATAACTGCACGAGAACGTCAAATCAATTATGGAGGTAGAGCGCCAAATCAATGAAAAATAAAAATCCATCAAGTTTTAGGTACAAATCATTAAACAAAAAAAAAAAAAAAAAGTCTAAATTTCCTACCTACAAATTCCTATCTTTCAAAGAGGAATCGTCACCACTCAGACACATCTGCGGTAGTAAATACCTCTAATAAAACTATTCTCCACCATCTTTTCTTAGACGTTTCTGTTAATCCTAGCTTATTCTTCATGGAAACAATCTTAAAAGCTAGGCGTTACTATTCCCCTTGCCAGTAGCATGTTTTCCTACACAGATACTGTAGCACCTATATGTCACATTTCCCAGAGGAATAATGGAGGAGCAGCACAAGTCAGAGTTCTAAGAAACGTTGGGACAGAATTGTTATTTCGCAACTATTTACTGCAACAGACATGTTGAGCTGACAGGTCCCCCTGTCAAGACGCCCTTTTAATCCTCTTTTCTAAACCAGATACTAGTTATATACCGGCAGTGGAACACCCAGATTTCTGTTAAATAACTAAGGGAAAAAACATTGCTTTTCCAGTGCATGTAAATATATAATCATTCCATAAAAACACCCCTGCAAGGAATGTATATAGACTTTAATACTACAATGGATAATCCAGAGTGGTATGATGGGTAAATTAAATATATACATAAAGAAAAACTATAGCCAGTGCAAGCGCCGTTATACATGGATAGGTATCGCTGATCCCATACACATTTATTAATAGGATAAAGCAGAACGTTTTCACACAGTAACGCTCATGAACAGGACAGTCTCTGAACAGTCTTGGATATAAAAGTTTTCCTCCTGCGTCTTGTTCCTATACATTATTTAAAACGACAACCACACGGCAGCAGATCTTCCACCACAGAATAATAGAGCGGCCGCGAGTATCCTGAAATCTTAAGAGTATTTGGTAGTATAGATTTCAGGCCAGCGACCGGTATAGTAAAGCACACTTTAGTAGCTAGACGCTGTACAATCTACAGTATTTTATTGTAGCGCTGATATTAAAGTCACGAGTCTACCGCCCCTGTATAATGACACAGTAGACTCGTAATGTATTGTAAAAGGTTAACCTGGAAGTGTATTAAACCGTTAATTTGCTCCATGTCCCTATGACGAAGATTTACAGAAACGTAACTAGGTTCTACCCGACCAGTAACGTACATTCAGACTTGGCACAGTGCAGACTATATTTAAGACATGGAGACCAAACTGTGCAATAGATGGAGCCATTAAATTACATGTCATTTCAAAATACATCAAAATTGCACTCTAAGTTTTGCTGCAAATAGAGAAAAAAAATAATAAATGCAAAAAAAATAAAAATAAAATTGGGAGAAAGGAAGAGCTGTACAGGCCAGATATAAATTACAATTTCAAAAACAATCCTACAATCCCCAAAGTTAAGTGAACCCCAGTAGTGATCACCACTTGACTGTTCTCAATGCCATCGATGCGTCGGTGAGACTTCAGCAGCTGAAAAACAAAATGTACAGGTAGAAGGTCAACTTCATAAACCACTAACACTGGCAAGTGCAATGATCGGTTCTATACTTCAAATGTATACAACTATCTTACACTGCTAAAGTAATCTTCATTAAATGTTTCTTATTACATTGGACTTCAAACCAGTTAAAACCACAAATGTCCATCGACGTGTCCCCTCATATCTGAACAATAGTAACGCTAAATATGAAACTATAGTGCACCAAGCTGTTACAAGTTAAGGGGTTGCCCGAGATTTTTATACATCAGTATCTGTTGGTGGTGGTCCGACACCTGGGACCCCTGCCAATCAGCTGTCTGAGAAGGCAGCAGCAATTCTGTCTCAAGGTAAGTGATGACACATTTATCTGTCACCTGACCTAGGAGCAACTTAGCCCCATTCAAGGGGGTGTCAGACTCCAACCGAGATAGATATAGATATAGATATAGATATAGATATAGATATAGAGAGAGAGAGAGAGAGAGAGAGAGAGAGAGAGAGAGAGAGAGAGAGAGAGAGAGAGAGAGAGAGAGAGAGAGAGAGAGAGAGAGAGAGAGATATATATAAAAATCTCAGAAAATCTATTTAATTATGAGTTAATTGATCATCCATTTAGAGGTTATTCTGTTTTAGAGACTCATTAAGTGTTTTAGCACTGAAATCAGCTATCCTGGAAACAGTTAACAGGGTTGTTGCACCATTAAATATTATTTAAATATAATTCAGCAAGAACAACTAGTTACTTTTGTAATTTACATTGTTAAAAAAATGCTCCAGTTCTTAGATATTCTATTTACTTCATTATAATGTCACCCACGGTCTTGAATCGGTATAGTAATGTGCAGGTCCACCTGCCGTATCTACTGTTAGAAGCAAGGGTGTGCCCCCTGAGCTACCAGCCTGAATAGAATCTAACAGCAATTGGAGAAATCAATGGAAGATCTCTGGATTCATATGACTAATTTATTTTTTTATAAGGAGGAAAAACAACAAAAATATAAAATTGCTAAGTAAGGTTTGTGGAAGCTACAAGTCTAACCTTTGATACTAAGGGCTCTTTCACACTTGCGTTGTCCGGATCCGTCATGTACTCCATTTGCCGGAATTACACGCCGGATCCGGAAAAATACAAGTGAACTGAAAGCATTTGAAGACGGATCAGTCTTCAAAATGCGTTCAGTGTTACTATGGCAGCCAGGATGCTATTAAAGTCCTGGCTGCCATAGTAGTAGTGGGGAGCGGGGGAGCAGTATACTTACAGTCTGTGCGGCTCCCGGGGCGCTCCAGAATGACGTCAGAGCGCCCCATGCGCATGAATGACGTGTCCATGCGATCACGTCATCCATGCGCGTGGGGCGCCCTGACGTCACTCTGGAGCGCCCGGGGAGCCGCACGGACGGTAAGTATACTGCTCCCCCGCTCCCCACTACACTTTACCATGGCTGCCAGGACTTTAGCATCTTGGCAGCCATGGTAACCATTCAGAAAAAGCTAAACGTCGGATTAAGGCCGGATCCGGATTAATGTCTTTCAATGGGCATTAATTCCGGATCCGGCCTTGCGGCAAGTGTTCAGGATTTTTGGCCGGAGCAAAAAGCGCAGCATGCTGCGGTATTTTCTCCGGCCAAAAAACGTTCCGTTCCGGAACTGAAGACATCCTGATGCATCCTGAACTGATTTCTCTCCATTCAGAATGCATTGGGATAATCCTGATCAGGATTCTTCCGGCATAGAGCCCCGACGACGGAAAAAAATTCTTAGCCCCATAATGTAACCATTTTGGAAGATTTTTTTCTTATAATTCTGAGCTAAACAGATCCTATTGACTATAAAGAGGTCAGTTCAGTTTCTGTTTGAGAATCCGCTTTTTCAGCAAAGCTGCATGCAGCAAGTTTTTTTTTCTCTGCTTTTGACAGACTAAATGATGGAGGCCGCAAACTGAACAAGGCCTTGCCAATTGGGGGTTTATCCCTGCACAGTCTGATACTATCCAATCAGTGCCGTCATTGCCAGTCTGTGTAGGGGAACATACTTTTGACAAAGTAAATGGTAACATCCAGTTGTGTGTTTCTTCATACATTTCTAAGAGGAAAGGCACAATTCTAAAACAGTAAATACTTCTATTCTCATTAAAATAACTAAGACAAGTCAAGACAGCTCACGGATACTTTTAAAACTCCCACTGTATCAGTATAGTTCTAAAAAACAAAACAAAAAAAAACCACCCATATAAAACTTACATTTTGTCTTGCTTAACACTTCCTCCACGGATAGGCATAGGCTGATTATTCTGAGGGAACACAGTTCCGCCGCGAATTGCATTTGGGTGCGTTGGTGAGGCAGCTGGGTGCTGACCGGGACGGATTGGTTTAGCTAAATATAAATGACAAAAAAAAAATTATGTATTACACAACTTACTTGTGCTCCATTTTATAGTTTCGTTAAGCATAATATTCTAAAATGTTACCAACTTATCACAATTTTTTTGGTAGACAAGTCTCTCCCAACGGTACTTGAGACAGCTGAAGAAGGCCCATAGGCTACAATAGAAGTATTTCCGTAGTCTTCAACTGGGAGAAGATGAACGGACGCAAGCAGGCAGTGTACGCTATGACAGCTCTATTAGCAGCTTTCATTCTTAGAAATTATGGGGGTCTTCGTGTTCAGACCCCACACATGAAAACTGGAGGTATTCTTCAAATATCAGGAACACAGGAAAGTTCATGCAGTCCAACAAACCAACATAAAAGAGTACGTACCAATCTGTGCAGAATGTCCCCTTCTTGCCATATTCTTGGATCTAACGGCTTCTTTAATGCGATCCACCTCTTGTTGATACCGCTTCCTATCACGAGATGCATTTTCTTTGGCTTCTTTTAGCGCAGACTCCAAGGCTTTAACTCGTTCAGCTGTAGCTCTAAGCCGTTTTTCCAGCTTTGGAAGCTCACAACGCAGGTCTGCATTATCGCGTACCAGCTGTAGAAAATAATATTTCAGAATAATTTTTGTACAGATTCTACTCTGCACAAAATAAAACTATTAGGTAAGTGGGAATCCTTACATACCTGTTTATGGACCTTGGTTAGCTGCTCAAGGTTATTTTCCAGAAAGGAGATCTTCTGTTTCTGTGCAGCGCTCCCCCCAGTATCATCCGAGTCCATTTCCGCACTCTATACAGGCAGAACATACCACAATGAGCAAATGGAAAACCAGAGCATTCCATAAAAGTAGGTATCTGGAAATGGATTACCTTTTTCACTCTAGTTGTCAAATCCTGAACAAATAGCTTTCTGAGATTATGCAAGGTCTGGAGCTCCTTAGCCTAGAATTAGAGATTTAAGATTCATTTTTAAGAAACATTAGATAATTAAATACATTATTATAATGTAATGCTTGCTTACCACTGTCTCTTCAAGTCCCTTCAGATCCTGACGTGCTTGCTCCCTTCTGTCCTGCATAACCCTGAAGAAATATTGCAAGTAAGCAAGCAAATTGGACGTTTAAATTTTTTTTTTTTTTTACTTTAAGCAAGTGTGTAAAAACCCAGAGCCTTAAAGGGGTTGTACAAGAATGGAAAAACATGCAAGACTTCAGAGGAGCTGGATCTGTCAGAACATCTCTTTGTTCAAATTAGTTAAATAAGAGGAGGGGGTCCTCAAGTTGGAGACCTCTTTCTATGACAGGGATCAGCAACCTCCAGCGCTCCAGCTGTTCAGAAACTACACGTTGTAGTTTGACAGCAGCTGGAGTGCCAAAGGTTGCCGATGCCTGTTCTATGAGGTATGTAATCCTTATTAGGGCATATGGACATAGGTTCAGAAATGGTGACAAATTAAACCTATGATCTTAATACGAGGTCTAGCGCGAAAATTATTATGGTTTAAATGAGCACAACAACTTTTTGCACAGTTCTGCATATTTCAATAGTGAAGGCAAAGAAAGTTTGCAATATATTTTATCAGAAAAAAGTCTCTCTCCTCTCCTCAGCTCTTTTCATGCTCCCCTTTTACTAAACTAACAAACATTCTCTTAATTCTGCGATAAATCAGGCTTAAGAGACCAAGACGGACTGTCAACTCACTGGAGGAGCAAATTACAAGCCCCTGTAGAAGTCTATGGAGAAAAAAAAAAGAAAGAAAAGAGCTGTAGAGCTAGAAACAGGCAAAGAGAAACAAACAAGGAGGCTGGAGTAGATAACAGTAAGTGTTCTATTCCACTCCAAGTGCTTTACTCATGTCTATGTATGTCCTACAGTATATGGTGCTTCTGAGTAAGAGAATTAGGAAGCAGAATCTGCTACTTCCATTTACAGTCTATGGGCAGACATCACGATAGCTAAGTCTGAAGTTGTAAGTACTTTTTGAGGATCTTTATGTACTTACGTGAGATCATGCAACTTCTTGCTTTTCTCCTGATCTGCACATTTTAATTTTTCATGCTCTACCCGCAGTCGTTCTTGCTCAAGGATCATCTTCTGGTTTTGGCTGCAATAATCAAACAGTATTATAATGGAGGAAGCAACGTATGTCTCTGATTTGTACTTGGCCTCTTAATCCTGCACACAAATCGGAATATAGTGATCGATTACAACATCGAAATTCCATGTTGTAATATTACCCTAATAAGAAACAATGACATGGATTTCAAGTTGAGACTTTTTGTTTTACCAAAAATGCCAAGTCACAAGAAATAGTAGGCAGTTTTCCTACCAGTAAATGTACCACATTTTGCGCTCCATACGATGCACTTGGTTCCCCCCCCCCCCCCAAAAGTGTGTGTGTGGGGGGATGGCAGTGCATCTTATCCAGAGAATACTAGTGAGCGCTTCCATTATGGAAGAGCTCACTAGTAACACAGTAGGACCAGGAGTGGTCAGTACAACGTTCTTGCTCTTGGCTGTACTCACCACAACCCGGTCTTCTCCAGACACCGTGCAGCACTGTCCTAATTGCGTACAGAGTCAGGATGTAGTGTACACAACGAGGGTCTGATCTGAGGCCTAATAATCAATGGGGGTCTGATATGAGGAATGGGGGTTTGATCTGAGGTCTAATCAGCACTGGCAGTCAGATTTGGTAGATCCAATGAAATGTTTTTTCTTAATTTCTTCCTAGGTGTGTCTTATGATCCAGGGCGTCTTATGGAGAGGAAAATATGGTAATTTATCTTCACATTACTTTTAGATTAAAAAGTCTGGAGAAGTCTAACCTACATAATCCATTATAGTCAATGATTATTAATGACTTACTCTTGGAGGTCAGTGATAATCTTCTCCTTTGTATCAATCTCATCCCTCAGGCTGCTCAGCTGCTTGTGATGAGTTTCCCGATGACTTTGAATCTGCTGTTCCACAGCGTGCTAAAGAAGAATAATTCATTAAATTCTGAAACATTATCAGTTTTTCCTATTAATACCCAGGATTGTATCGTTTCCAGGATATGAAGTAATAAACAACTGATTATAGAAACTTGTATGCCCAGGCCACAATACGGGCACAACATCAACCTTTGCAGTTCTATTTCAAGCTTATGGTGATCCACGTTTGGTTTAGAAGAACAGAGGAGTTTCCTGGCTGGGAATGTAATACAGATCCCAAAATGTAGTTTACTTCAGGGTGGTGTGAGACTGGCCTTAATCTGCAGAATGCATTGCACATGCACTTAATCTTAAGGAACTGTTCACATCACATTGTTGTCCCATATGTTAAAAGGATGCCTCAGGTGAATACCATGTGGAGCAAAAGCCATCTGCAAAAGGTTTCTTCTTTAATTTAATGTTATGTCATGTATTGCTATGTTGTGTACTGCAACCAGCATAGCCGTGCAAGGATGGCATAGTCATGGTTAATAACCCAGGCTCATTCTTGCAGGTTGATAGGTGCTGGCTGCCTCCACCCTTAGCCGTAGAAAGTTTTGGGAAGAGTTCAGAGAGCAAGGAAGCTGTGCCCTGTGCTCCTTCTTACTAGGCCCAAGAAAGCTACAGAGACTAACCGATCTCTGCAAAATCTACAGAAAGAGAAGGAGACAAAAATAAAGGAGAGAATTGGGGAACTTGGAATCTGCATGGCTAAGCATGGAAGTCAGCAAGGTAATCTGCTTATACAGCTAGACTTTGCTGCTGTGAGGGACACTGTTAAGACACCCTTCACAGACGTACACGTCCTGGCCAAACATACCATCAAAACCCTGTATCTCGCAGTGGACACTACAGCCAACATTACCAGAGTACTACTAGTTGCCATAGATTCTGAGAGAAACTTTAGCAAGATAGTGTACAAAGAGGGTCATAACGCCTAAATCTATACATTGCTATGCAGGAGAAAATTGCAATGAGTACAGTTGGAACTGTGTTTTGCTATTATGGGATGTACTACAACTCCCATTTTGCACCGCAGTAAAGAAAAACTTTATTCTTCTACCTCTGGCTCGGTTTCCTGACTCCTATACTATAAGCCAGCTGTTGCACTGTACACGTCCTGCATTGCACCCAAACACCTAACATCTAGGGCACTTCAATTACCATCAAGCAGGAGCCCCCAGAATCAGGGTGTGCCCCGAGAGAACAAAAAGGTGCCTCCTCCTGTTCACTGCACAGCCCTAGGAAGCAACCGTGAGAGGACAGCTGTGACAGCCAGTGTGATGATTCACTGTGAGAGCCAGAGCCACTACCACTCCCATGCTGCGCTCTGGCATCTCATGGGCTTGCTGCACATGCATCTGATATGATAGGGTTTCATTGTATTTTCATATAAAACAAAATTAAAAAAAAAAAAAAAAAAGGGTATCCGTTTGTGGGTTTTTTTTTTTTGCTGGAAAAGAATGTACTATGCTTTTGCATCCTCTTAACTAAAATATATAATTATATATATATATATATATATATATATATATATATATATATACACACACATACACACACACATATATATACACACACACACAGTTCCTAAAATACTCTTGAAGTTCTAAGGTTTATGAATGTAAAAATGGAGGAGATAACGTGTTAAAAGGGTTTTCTGGTACTTAGATATTGATCAATTCTCAGGATAAGTGAGGAATAACAGAGCAGTTGAGGTTTGACACCCTACATCCCCATCAATCAGCTGTTTCAAGTAGCTACAGGAAACTATATTGTGGAAAAAGCCTGAAGAACATGGTTCTGTTCACTGTGTAATGGCCATAGAAGCGAGTCAGAGCTGAGCCGCAGAATGCTGGTGACTATACAATGGATGAATCCTTCTGTTGCAAGTATAGTTTCCAGCGCCAGTGGCTACCTGACACAGGTGATTAGCTGCGGTGCCAGGTCTCAGACCGCTAACTGATCTGATATGGACAAACCATCCTGAGGATAGGTCATCAATATCCAAATATCGGAAACCCCTTTAATTTGCTAGACGGATTAGCAAACGTCTAATCGTTCACATTATATAAACACAATAGATCCTAAAAAACATCTAAGTACTGATAAATCTTCCAGAAATCTTTTGAAGGCTTTTAAGAAATGATTTAACTATTTGTATACTGATTGAAATATCTAATTATTATTCTCCTTTAAAAAAAAAAATGTGTTGATAATTTGGTAGTCCCCTGTCAGTCTTTGCAGAACTATTTAGTGAAGTAGTGGATGGCTTGGTTACTGTAGAACTTCATATACGTCGCTTACCAATCGTCGTCAAGTAAGGCAGAGCAGTCTGATGACAGATCTGCTTTAAAACAAGTACAACTGACTTCATATAATCTTTACAAAAATAGAAGGAAAACCCCCTTTAAAGGGTGCCGACACACCTTTAGGTTTTTTAATGCAGTTTTTGTAGCCAAAACCAGAAGAAGTTGTACCTGTCCTTCATTCTTATTCTTCTACTATGATCCATACCTGATTTTGGCTTCAAAAACTGCATTAAAAAGTCTGACAGTTTCACACTAGCATTTGAGAGCTGAGCTCTGCTAGGCTGTTACGGCAGCCAGCCTGAGCTCTCTGAACCTGGCATTGGCAGAAGCTGCCTGAATGCCCGCCAGCCCCATTAAAGGGGTTGTCCTCCACAGGATAGGTCATAAATATCAGATCATCTGTGGCTAGGTAATCAATAGTAAAAAGCGGACAACCCCTTTAACAATAATGGGGACCAGGGGAGATCTGGCCGCAACTCAACAAATATGCAGAGAATCAGCCGGACTAAAACCACTGTGTGCAGCTGTATTTGTCAGACCGATTCTTGCCATATTTGTCGAGTTGTGGCTAAATCTACGGCAGTCCCCATACAGTTGTCAATCATGCAGCTTCTGGCAATTTCATATCCAGAGGACTTTGGCAGGCTGTCAGCTCTGAAACTATTGTGAAACTAGCCCAATTCAAAATGAAAAATACAGCTCTTGTGAGGTCAATAAAAAAAGCAAACATGTTCAGCACAGTGTCAAATAATTTGATACTCACCCTACTGTTGCAATGATTCCCAGTTCTCTGCTGGCCTGTACTTCCTTGTCTCTCTTGACAGATAGGAAGTAACCGTTCAGCTGATCGCTGACCCGCCTCAGCCTGTGATTGGTTGAACGGTCATTTCCTGTGTATTAAGAGGGACCAGGAAGTGGAGACCGCTGGGGATCTGGCAAGCATCCGAACAGTGAATATTAACTTATTTTTTATTGCTCTTGGCAGCATTAAAAAAAGTAATCCGCTGAACATACCTTAACTTCATTTGCTGTCTGTACTTTATTCAAGTGCTCCTTCTCCATTTCATGAACTTTTTCTAAAATAAAAACACAACAAAAAGAACAGTCATGAAAATTGTATTCACCAATACAACACAAGAAGCACACCACAACCATTAAGCAATGAAGTGGTAAAATTCTTCACACTAACAACCCCGATTGAAACCTTCCGGAAAGACCCAGAAGCTTCTGTACAGTGCACTTCGGGGCTTGTTTTGGTTTTTGCGTTGGGGAGGTGGAGAGGAAATATGAGTTTTTATATGTATAAAACTAATGTACTAAAGGTGTAACGACCAATATCATAACTAAGTGCTGCCAGTTGAAACAATCATACAATGAAAGACTATTACATATCACTGCCTTACAAATACTCACACCTATAAAGAATAAATCACTGGACTGGTCATATTGGAAATCTTAGCTGGCGCTTTCTGAAGCTCACAATTCTCTGCACAAATTATTTGGCACACAAGTGATGGCTTTAATAAAATACATGCAGGGGACTGTTAAGGCTGTGTCTTATGAAATTTAGCTCTCCTCTAGAAGGAAGAAAACGATAGTCTTACTTGGCCCTTTTCCACATGCTATTTGAAGGAACTCCCTTGCAAAATGTCAAAGCATGCCGTCACCTAAATTTGTTTTTAACATATTCAGTGTTAACAGTGTGTATATTACTAGTGTATCACTTTCTGGGGGTAACTGTGTACTGAACAACACAGCCAGGCGATGGATGGCAAATGAAGAGCAATCTTCATAGCATTTACAGGGAATGAATTAATATAGGAGTAGTACTGCCCACAGGAGTCCAAATCACTATTTTTTGTTTTCCTACTGCAAGGCTGTACTTTAAAGCACAGTCCGGACTGCGGTCAATTATTATTTTTTTCATTCACTCAACTTTTTGAGACGGTCAATACTTGAAGGCAGAAATCTGAGACCTGTCACACCTCCCAGTTTTCATAAAATACTTAGTGAGATTTCTCGTATATCTGGTCTGTGTAGTTCGTAAAGACTTTTAAAGAATGATTATAAAGCATAACACAGCAAGATGCCCCACCCTGTGCCCGAAGCTTGACAAGCTCCTCATTTAAAGAATCCACGGACTCCTCCATTTGCCTCTTCTTCTGCTCCAGGTTCTGCACATATTCTGTCAGTGACTTGATCTTTGCTTCATGCTTTAAAGAGACATGAAAATGGTAGTCAATGTAAAATTACCCCCTTCTTCATTAGGAGAACCCCCTTAGATGAGCTGATAATTGGGGTCCAGCTGCTGGAACAGCTAGTGATTAACTTGTCACCAGAAAAAAAAAGATGCATATACATATTAGAGCAGCCCTACCTCCACTGCACCTCCTATATTAAATCATGCACATCCTTCTACTAACTATACAGATTACAGGGCACCCCGAACCCAAATCAGTGACTCATACATCATAGCGATAGTGTGTCCTCTATGGGAAATATTAAATGTAGGACACCATTTATAGTGGTGTTTTTTCACCCTTGAGGTGCATCTTTTTGTGTCGATAGCATTTTATTCAAATAGCAGCACGCTCTGATATTTCTTCCTTTTTCACCATTAGACATCCACTGCTTTTTGCAGCTTGGGCTATGTGTCTTGGTGTTTTTTAACAATGGTTTTCCCCATACAGATCCAAAGAGAAAGGGACATCAGAGCTGGGCACATACTTTCATCTAAAAAAATAAATGGCAGGCATGTAAAAGTGGCATAAAAAAAACGCCAAGTGGTAGAGCACTTTATATGGACAGAATCGCCCAAAAAATTTAATAAAAAATAAAACACAAAAACGATGATCGTTCTCCTCAAGTGTTTTTTGTTTGTTTTTTTCACCCGAAAGAAAAACAGCAGCACCAAAACTTTGTGTGAAGGAACGTTAAAGTTTCACAACCCAGCGTGTTTAGCTGTCACAGACAACCAACAGGTGAGACTGGAAGCACTTACCTGAGAGATACGAAGCTGGCATGCAGCAAGTTCCTTCTCGTTCTCTTCCATCTTCTTGTTGCTCTCAGTCTGGGTGCCTTCCAGCTGTTTGCAGCGTTTCACCATGGTCTTCACTTCAGATTTCATCTTACTAATGTACAGCCTGGCAACTGTGAACTCCTCGTCGATCATGCCACTCACTTCAGGTTGCTATCGTGGAAGATTATGTGAAAGGTTTTATTTGTGTCAAAAACCTAACTCCACAGATAATCAACACCGGCTGACTCAGTAAAAATATTGAACTATGGTATAGCAATGAACACATTCATTAAAACAGATATGCCTATATAACTGGCAGAGAACAGCAGGACAGGTCGACTATGAACAGGGGCATCTGGGACATTTAATAACCATTAAAGAATTTGCCAGAGTAGGGCAACTTGACAAAAAAAATAAAAATAAAAAAGGAGAAGGGGGGGGGGGGGGAGGGGGGCAGACACACAAAAAAAATAAATAAAAGCATTACTTATCCCTGTCCCCTGAAATCCTAGTGGTGCCACTCATTATCCACACTGGTCTCTGCTTTCTAGACTGCAGCTGCAACATGCCAGTATACCTATGTGACTGCTGCAGCTAATAAATGGCCTCAGCAGTATAGGGCACAAGACAGCTGAGGTTAGTAACTGGCTGCAGTGGTCATGTGGGTTATATGTGTACTATATGTCACAGGCACTGAGAAAAAGCAGCTCATTTTCTTCCTGGCTGTGACACTCTCCGCTGCGATTGGACCATGCCACAGCCAGGGAGAAGGAGACGTCCCCTGAGAAGCACCAGTGTCTCCTCCTGCTTGTACCGATGCAATCTATTAGCATACAGGGCGCAAAAACAGAACAGTGAAAGGTCCTCTAAGTGGATGTATTATTACAATTCTTGCATACAGAGGGCAACTAAATTTGCACAATTAACAACAAATATATTCACAAGGAATGGACAATGTAAAAAGTGGGAAGAATAACCTTTGAGTCATTGTTTCCCACTGCTATGCCAATCTCTGCCAGATCCTTCAGTAAAGAGGTCATCATCTCCGTAGCCCTTTTTTTCTGATGGTTAGTCATCTCTTTCAGCTTCTGGAGCTCTGAGTCTAAACTGGACAAAATTACCTTCAAAAATAAAGAAAAAAATAATTCAAAAACGTGCTCAGTAGACAAGAATCACAAAGACAATGTTATAAAAAAAAACCAAAAAAAAAAACACCACATTAATGAAAAAATAATTGGAGAGGTCTCAATCTAAGGTCTTCTGCACACGAACATGTGCTGCTTGTTGCCGTATTGCGGACCTGCAATACACAGGTGCCGTTCGGTGGGCATTCCGTATCACGGATGCAGACCCATTCACTTCAATGGGTCCGCAAATCCGGAGATGCGGAACTGAAGCGCGGAGCGGAACCCTACGGAAGCACTACGGAGTGCTTCCGTGGGGTTCCATCCCGTACTTCCGTTCCGCAAAAAGATAGAACAGGTCCTATCTTTTTAAGGAACAGGCGGATCGCGGACCCACTAAAGTGAATGGGTCCGCAATCTGCTGCGGCTGCCCCACGGACGGTGTTCGTGCATTGCTGGCCGTAATTTGCGGGCCACACACGTTCGTGTGCAGGAGGTTTAAGTGCAATTATAACACAAAAGACTAGCCCATTAACAGCCTAATACAAACTGCCCTATCACTAAAGGATTGTCCTGGGCTAGAAAAACATGACTGCGTTGTATGACAAAACACTACATCTGTTCAGTCCCTTTCACATCAATGGAGCAGAGCTGCAATACCACACACAACCTGTGGACAGTTGTGGCACTGGCTTGGAACAAAAGCAGCAACATTTTCCAAACCCTGTAATACTACTGTACACCATCGCCACCCTTTCACTCTGCTGCAGGCAAACAATGATTCTGTATGGGGAAGAGTGATGGCATTAGCAATCACTCCTGTCCATACTGTGGAGGAGATCGCTGCATGTAAATGTCTCCTTCATTGAGAAGCAGGTGATTGCCGGGACGGAACACTTACTTTCCGACAATAGTCTGCTCAACTGAGCAGTGTAAAGGGGACTTTAGTGTTCAGTTTCCATGCGGCGACAAAACAGGGATACTAAGAATTAGGCTCCATTCACACACCCGCAATTCCATTCCACATTTTGCAGAACGGAATTGCGGACCCATACATTTCTATGGGGCCGCACGGATAAGAATAGGCATATTCTCTTAGTGCCGGCAATGTGCGGTCCGCAAAATGCGGAACGCACATTGCCGCTGTCCGTGTTTTGCGGATCCGCAAAACACACACGGATGTGGGGATGGACCCTTACACGGTGTCCATTCAAATCAATAGATTCTCTGTGTAATATAGGACAGGATAGGTCCTTCAGAGGGAGCTACACTCTCCACTATGAAATACTGGACAGAGCCCTCCCCTCTATTAACTTAAAGGAATGTGTCAACAACATTTTTATCTGCTAGTTAAAACCAGATAGTAACACAACTCCTTTTTTCGAATCTGTTTTTATTTTCAAATTGCACATTTTTAACTATTTCCTGACCATGATTATGGGGGCGGCCATCTTGCCTGAGCTGTTCTTAACAGCATTCAGAAAGCATTAAGAAAATTGCTTTACGCCAGACACATGGTGCATAGACACAATGGTCAGGAGGGGACCTCAGTGACTTCTATGGGAGAGTATGACCTGTGCAGAGGTCCTTGTACAAGGAAAGAAGAGATAAGCTCCGACAATCGCTGATTGTGAATGGTGGATCTAGTCTTATCTGTACGCACAATCTGCGACATGTTCCCCCCCAGTCGGCCAGTCTCATTTACCATTTTCTACACCTGGTTTAGGCTTAGATAATGGTCTAAATGTAAGACAGCAGGGAAGGGAAGAGGCCAGCACATCTACATAACTGCAGTGGATCCACCGCCAATGTAGAGCTTTAGCAAGACCAGTTTAAAAAACGCTGGTCTTAAAAAAAAAAAAAAAAAAATGTGCCCCTAAGTCATTTTCTGATGACACATTCCCTTTAAAATTTACTAATAGGTTATGTGAAAATTTGTTTTCCCAAACTGGACAATCCATTTAAGGGTCCCCAGCAGTACTAATGACATTTTATATTTATTGTACAGTGACCCTTCTCTGCCTCACCGATTTCTGGCTGAGCTCTTCGCTCAGAATCTCATACTCCTTCGCCTTGTCCTCCACTTCCTGTGATTTCTGATCATAATTGACAGCCAGTTCTTCCAAGGCTTGAAGCACTTCTTTCACTTCCTCTTTGGATGCATCATTTTCAGCCTGCAGACGATTTAACTCTGCTTGCATATTATCCTGGTCTCGTCTTGTGGAAGCCAACAGCTGAAAGTTGCGAAAAATACATTAAAGTTTTTCTGAGACTTTTTAAATTGATGAACTATCCTCTGTATAGGGTGCAAAGCAGTTTACTTGTCAGAAGGTGTTCAATAAAAAGAATTACAAAGTTCAAAGGTGGCCAGGCAAGCCAAATAAAATTAGGTCCATTTATGTTATTGCGGATGTCGTAACAATTAGGCTATGTTCAAATGGCAAATTTTGCCAATGTTAAAAATCTGCTGTGGATTCATTGACAGAAACACTGGCTTCTGTTGTGGCTTTTCAATTTGAATGCTGCAAATTCACCTGCAGTTTTAAAGGGGTTCTGCACTTTGTTTAAACTGATGGTCTATCCTCTGGATAGAGCAGTATCTGATTGGCGGGGGTCCGACACCCGGGACCACCGCCGATCAGCTGTTTGAGAAGGCAATGGCGCTCCAGCAGCGCCGCGGCCTTCTCACTGTTTACCGCTGGCCGAGTGACGTCACGACTTGTATCAACTGGCCTGGGCGGGGGCTAAGCTCTATTCAAGGGAACGGAGCTTAGCCGCGCCCAGGCCAGTGATACTAGTCGTGACGTCACTGGGCCTGCGGTAAACAGTGAGAAGGCTGTGGCGTTGCTGGAGCGCCGCTGTCTTCTCAAACAACTGATCGGCAGGGGTTCCGGATGTCAGACTTCCGCCGATCAGATGCTGATGATCTATCCAGAGGATAGATCAGTTTAAACAAAGTGCAGAACCCCTTTAAAGTCCCACTGAATGGAGCTAATGCGCAAACACACTGCCACCAAATATGCCAAGAAAGGGAAGGTCCATTCTTGGTGCGGTGTGGTGAACCACAAGAAATTAATCTGCATGAATAGCAGAGCAGACTCCTATTGAAAACAATAGGTAGTGGTTTCTGCGCAGATGCCACATGGTTTTCAGCATGGAATCAGTGCTGAAATAATTGAACAAAATTTAGCATATAAATATAGCCTTACTAAAAACAATCGGAGGCATTAAAGGGGTTTTCAGAGTTTTTAATATTGATGACCTATCCTCAGGTTAGGTCATCAGTATCTGATCAGTGGGGGTCCGACTCCCTGGTCCCCTGCCGATCAGCCATTTGAGAAGGCACCAGCGCTCCTGTGAGCGTCACGGCCTTCTCAATGATTTTCCTATGCCAGTGATGACACGTTCATTGGTCACGTGGCCTAGGAGCAGCTCAGCCCCACGCAACTGAATGGGGCTGAGCACGATACCAAGCACAGCCGATATACAATGTACAACGCTCACAAGAGCGCCACTGCCTTCTCGCTCCAGCTGATAGGTGGGTGACCAAGGAAAACCCTTTTAAACACTTATGTATTAAAGCCATTACTATTTTAATAATGGCAATAACTGGGGAAGTGGGGGGGGGGGGGGGGGAGAAAGATATACCCACTTATAACCTACCTCTTCTTGATCCAACATTTGCTGTTTTAGTTTTTCGACCAGTTGACTCTGCTGGTTGATCTCTTCATCCTGAAAAAATAAGAATGTATATATTTAAAAAAAAATATATTAAGTATAAATAATACAGCACAAAACCAATAACTCTTTACATAAACTAAAGAACAAAACTATGATGTAAAAAACTGTTCTATGGTCCCAAATACAGGAGTCAAATTATAGGATAGGGGTTAACTATTAGATTGGTTGGGGTCCTACCACTGAATCGGTGAACATTTGAACAGTATAGTCAATTCTAAACACAAAAGCATGTCCGATGCTGCAAAACACTTTGTGAATATGCACCAAGGAGATACAAGCTCACTCCAGATGAAAGCAATAGAAAAAGTGCACTGACCCAAAGAGGAGGGTTCTCCTCAGACGTAAAGCCTTTTGGATACTCCCTATGGAGAGCTGTTATCCAAACGGCTTAAACCTCAAATCGGATTTGGCTTATTTTTATTAATTATGCCATTATTCTTTATTTTTTATTGGTGTCTGTTCACATTAGGTTACTGAAAATCATTTGCGTTTTCCATGTATTCTTGTGCTTTCTTGCATATTCTCTATAGGCACAGTCCACTTTTCCATGTCAGATTTTCCAAAGTGTTGTTCTCTGTGCAAGCCTTGCTTTTCTGAATTTAAACTAATTTTTTTTTAATGCATTATGCCATGACTAAAGGGCTTATCTGCCCAAAAGCGGTCGGCGCTATGTTTTTAACTTGTTTATGTCCTGAGATGAAATAGACATTTTATGCTTATCCTGCGAGTGCTGGGCAAACCACACTTCAGACAACGCGTTTATCCTGGGACCCACCCCTGTGTTCGTGAACTGCACCCAACCCCCCTCAATGGCCAAGATAGGAATACCCCTTTAAAGTTCTAGAGGTCCTCCCTATATATTGTTTTGAACAGGGGCACTGAACAGTTAAGGCCCAAACTATTACATGTCAACGAGACTTTGACATGTAATAGTGTGGTCGTCATCAGGGTCTCACTGAAGTGTAATAGTGTGGATGTTATCAAGTTCTCATTGACACATAATAGTGTGGGCCTTATCCATTTAATTCAGTGCCCCTGTTCAACATAATATATAGAGAGGTCCTAAAAATTATATATATAATTTTTTTTAACTAGAAGCAGAACACAATAAGAATATCAAAAATAGATTTGATACACATTCACTCTCCATCCATTTCCAAATACATCACAACCAAAATCCAGGTCTGATGTTTACAACTTTGCAAACTGTAAGACCAAACTGGAGGGGGTGAAGATCTAATTCCATAAATATCACTGGCAGAACCTAGGAAGATTTGGATTTGGTTGGTCCCAGGGGGGTTTAGATGAAAATACGGCAGTCTTTAGTTTTCTGCGTGCCTTCCCAATAATTACTTGCTTGCTCTGCACATCTAAATGTGCAATTAATGTAGCTGCTTGCAAATGTCCATGCTGAAAGAGCTATAGATAAAACTTTACTTTGCATATTATGAGAATTATTTTGGATAAGAAAGTGACAAAAAACATTTTTGGTAAGAAAAAAAACAAAAAAGAACAAAGTGCATATTTAGATGCTTCAACAAGACCAGCTTACAATAGATCAGCTTTTAACCCCTTAGGCTGGGTTCACACTTGAGCGTTTTACAGCGCGTTCAAACGCGCAGTAAAACGCTCAACACATGAAAACCAATGCTTCCCTATGGCCCTGGTTCTCACTTGAGCGTTTTACAGCGCGTTTGAACGCGCTGAAAAACGCCCTACGCTCAAACAAGTTCTTGAGCTTCTTTGGGGCGTTTTGACGCGCGTTTGTGGCCATAGGACACTGCAGTCAATCACACAAACGTGCGTCAAACGCGCGTTTACTATTGCATAAAAACGCGCGTTAAACGCGCAAATCAAATACGCTCAGGTCTGAACCCAGCCTTAAGGACTCTGCCATTTTTCACCTTCAGTACCAGGCCATTTTTAGCAAATCTGACATGTCACTTTATGTGGTGATAACTTTAAAACGCTTTTACTTATCCAAGCCATTCTGAGATGGTTTTCTCGTCACATATTGTACTTCATGACAGTGGAAAAATGGAGTCAAAAAATTACATTTTTATTTATAAAAATAAATAAAAATTACCAAAAATGTCCAAATTTCCATTTCTCTACTCTTATAATAGATATTAATAACTCAAAAAAATTGCTTTTTTGACACTTTTTATGGTGTTGACCTGAGGGGTTAGGTCATGTAAAAATTTTTATACAGCAGGTTCTTACGGACGCGATGATACCCAATATGTATACTTTTTTTTTTACGTTTTACACATTAACAGCATTTTTTAAACAAAAAAAAAATATATATTTCTCACCCAGTTTCCTTGGGGGACACAGAAGACCTTGGGTATAGCTCATCTCCATAGGAGGCGTGACACTAAGTGAAGACTGTTAAGCCCCTCCTCCACAGCTATACCCTCAGCCTGGAGAGAGAGACTGCCAGTTTTTTGCTTAGTGTCCAAGGAGGCAAGACACTCCCTGCTCTGCAGGGCTGGTTTCTCCTTGTTTAAATTTTGATTTTTACTTTTCTTTTTGTTCCAGATCATCAGGGACAACAGAGACGCACTGTTTCTCCCGGGGTTGAGCTGCGCCAGTGCCGGTCACCCGCACTGTTGCCTCCCCCACAGAAGACAAGGTGGATCAGGGCAGCCCAGCTCCCCTACATCCCGCCAGCGCAAGGGTCGCCTGCACGCCAAGTCCCTCTTCCAGCGTCCTGCCACCACGGTGCCAGTAGCTGAAGGGGCGACCCTGCTGGAACGGACCGAGGGTGAAGACGGCTGTGGTAAGAGAGTGGCTTCTCCAGCCCTACGTTCCCCTCCCTGGTCTCCTGCGTGCTGGACCCCCATGCTAGTCCCTGCTGGACCTATGCTGGCCCCTGGGGTGCCGTAGGTGAACAGCCATGTTTCTGGCTCCAGAGCTGTCGCTCATATCCAGCTGTTGCCCAATAATTATATAGCCCCACACCACCACCATACTGGTTACCGCGGGGCGACAATACAATGCCCCTCCATAGGGGATTGCACAGGGGTGAGCATGGCATTGCTGTGGAGGAATTCTCTAGGGCCAGAGACCTGCTCCTAGCTGCCCCTGACACAGGGATTATGCCGACCCTCCCCCTTACCGGCCGCAGATTCAGTACAGGGGGCCCGCGCTAGCTGCCCCTGTCTCTCCTCTACGGGTGCCTGTCTATTAGGGCAGGGGGTGCAGTGCTGGACTTCAGGGTCTCCCTCCTTACCGGTGTGCTAGGGCCAAGGGGCCGCTCCAGACACTGCCGGACGCAAGGACCTCGCGGCCTGCATGTGGTGAACGCGATGCTCCAACAGGCCCCAGCCGACTGCTGATGCTTCCGGTCAGTCGGGTGCCGCAAACTTTGACCCAGGCTTTGGCCTGCTCGACCGCAATCGGGTCCTCTGTCTCTGCCGGCCCGCGGGGTGGGCACCCGCGGCCGTTAGTACATGCGTCAGCCGGCTCCCTCCAGGTCCAGCTGACCGTCGTTGCCTCCTGGCCGGCCGGGCGCCGCAAAAATCTAGGCCCCGGCTTCGCGACCTACTAGGCCGCAAAATTCCGGCCTCGGTTGGAGGGGGCAGGAACGTCTCGCGGCGCGAATTCTTTCCGCCCGGAGGTCCCCCGCCCCCAGGGGATCGCAGCGCCGCCCCCAGGGGATCGCAGCGCCACCCCCCAGGCCGGATCTTTGTTAACCTGTTGGGTACCGGCCATCTCCAAGGGCCGGCTCCCATCTAGAGGACCCCCTCTATGTTCTGGTGGGCTTCCTAATAAGCCTGTACGAGGCTGTGCCCCTGTATGGTGGCCCCTTTCTTGCCTCGAGTGGCTTTTTTTTTTTTTTTTTTTTTTTTTTTAAAAACACAAAGGGCTTCCATGGCGGAGTTAATAAATAACGGAATGGCTGCGCAGAACGCTGCAGCATGATACAGTAGTGCTGGCCGCATGCTATGCCCCCCTTCCATAGGCGGCATGTCGCGCTCCCCGGCTGCGGTGCTGGCCAGCTGCATGTCTCCTTTTTAGGCGGACCCTTGCCATCTCCCGGGATACGGCGCTGGCCAAGTGTAGGCGCCCCTCTTCCGCCTGTTCTATGGCAGGACGTCACCTCTCCAGTTATGGTGCTGGCCATGGGCATGACCCCCTTCCTAAGTGGAATTCTGCGCTCTCTGGCCGCAGGCTGGCCATGTGCATAACCCCCTTCTATAGGTGGAATACTACATTCACCGGATCGGTGCTGACCATGGCACAACCCCCCCCCCCCCCCCCTTCCTTAGGGGAACGCTGCATTTACTGGATTTAATGCTGGACAGGTGCATGACCCCCTTCTGGGGCGGAATAATTGCACTCTCACCGGATACAGTGCTGGCCATGTGCACGACCCCCCTCCTTAGGGGAGCGCGGCACTCTCACTGGATTCCCTGCCGGCCATGCGGCCATGTGTGTAACCCCCTTCTTAGGCGGTACGCTGCACTCTCACTGGGTTCGCTGTCGGCCATGTGTATGAAACCCTTCCTTAAGAGGAACTCCGCACTCTCGCCAGATGCGGTGCTGACCATGTGCACGTCCCCCTTCCATAAGCAGAACACTGCACTCTTACTGGATTCACTGCCGGCCATGTGCATGACTCCCTTTCATAAGCGGAATGCTGCACTCTCATTGGTTTTGCTGCCGGCCTTGAGCATGCCTCCTTCTCTCAGGCGGCATACATACACTCTTACTGGCTGGGGTTGTTCTCTCGCGGTAGGTTGCTGGCCACGTGCCTGACCCTCTTCCATGGTTGGGTGCTTGCACTCTCACCGGATCCGCTGCCGGCTATATGCATGGCCCCCTTCCGTGGGCGGTGTTCCGCACTCTCGCTGGATTGCTGCCGGCATGGCCATGCCTCCTCTCCTCAGGCGACATTCATGCACTTCACTGACTGGGTTTGTTATTGTGCCAGCACGTTGCCGGACAGGTGCATGACCCCCATCCATAGCGGGATGCTCGCGCTCTCCTGGGATGCGATGCTGGCCATGTGCACCCCCCCCCCCCCTTCTGGGAGGATCACTGCACTTTCACCGAATACATTGCGGGCCCTGAGCATGGCTCTAACAGGGGTGCGCTGCTTGCACTCCCTTTGGAAATGGTGTTGGCTTTGTGCATGACCACTTCTCATTCCATGGGCGGAAATTTGTACGCTCACGAGATTCACGGCTGTCCTTGTGTATGCTGTACTGGACGTTCCCCTTTCATGGGCGGAGTAGTTGCACTCTCACGAAATTCGGAGTTGGGTAGATTATTGCACAATCATTTAATGCTAGGATAATCCGGTGCATGCCCCCCTTTCACTAGGTCCTTTTGGTGCGGGCCTTTGCACTCTTGCCATCTGCAGAGTTTGCCAGGTACCTTCCCCCCCCCCCCCCCCCCTTTTCCGGGCGGACTGCTTGCGTTCCATCGCATGCCTGTACTGGTCTTGTGCATAACTCCTTTTCAGGTTGCACTTTACACTTCCGTGGATACTGTGGGACGCTGTGGCTGTGCGCTCTGTGCGGTGTTTGGGCCGTGTATGCCTTCTCCTCCCGTGGGTGGGTTGGCCTTCTCGCTGCCTGCAGGGTTGCTAGTACGTATGCCTCCCTTCTTCCTGCGACATACTTTTTTCTCTTGGGGTGAGGTTGCTTGTCGCAAGCTTTGCACTCTTCTCTGAGGAGATCATTTTGTCCACTTATGAGCCTAAGGTGTTGTTGTCCAACACGCAACAATGAATGCTCAATGTATTCACAGCTGTATATCTTGTATATACGTAGACGAGCTCTGCTGGCTCGCTACTGCACCGAGCTGAGTGGTACCCATTCTCTGGTGTGGTCCAGTTGTGTCGGCACCCACCATGTTCGTTGGCCTTTCCACCTGGGGAGTGTTCGGGTTCCTTGATGCGTACCCATTCGTCATCCCGTGACATTGTTTCCCCACGCAACCGGTCGGGGTTGAGAGTGTTGTCTGCAGTGCCGCTCGACTTCTACGTTGGCTCTGGCGGGACTACGGTTCCCTCGCCTACTACCATTTCCTCCTCTCGGATGCAGTGTGGTATGGGTCCTTCCTATTGGCGCCCTTTGCGCTTCAGTCTGCTGCTACCAAGTTCAGACTGCTCCTCTCGGGTAGGTCACCCAACTCTTCTTGGGTGCTTGATTATCCAGGTCCTGGTCCTCCACTTTTGGCTTCTTCAGGGTATTCGCCTGCGGTGTGCAGGTCGTCTCACAGAATAGCGGGGATTTGGCTCTGCTTTTCCTCGCCGGCTCGTTTTTTTTTGGCTTCTGCTCTGGGTTTGTCGCTCCAATGTGGCTTCTGCCCCGGCCAGGCCTCAGAGGCTGTTCCGTCATTTGGTCGGCGTTCGGTCTCTTGTGTTTCCAGGAGGTCAGTGCAAAAGGTTGATGGCCTCCAGGGTGGCTTCCTCCGCTTTCTCAGAGTGTCTATTGCTGTGGTTATCGCACCAATGGCAGGGTTCTGCTTTCGGTGTCACCGTTCATTTCACCAGAGCAGTCGGTGCCTCCTGGGGCGGAGGCATTAGGTTTCGGCCATACATTTGTGCAAGGCGGTCACTTCTTCCTTGCACACCTTACCGAGTTCTACAGGGTGCATACTCGGGCTTCGGCGTATGCTGCCTTGGGCCACCTGGTCTGCAGGCGGTGGTTTCTTGATGCCTTCGGGTGCTTCGCCTTGGTGCTGTGGTCCCTCCCCTCTTGGACTGCTATTGAACGTCCCAAGGTCTTCTGTGTCCCCCAAGGAAACTGGGCGAGAAAACGAGATTTTTGTATAACTTACCAGTAAAATCTCTCTCGCTCTTTCCTTGGGGGACACAGCACCCACCCATTCTTTGTTTTTTCTTTACACAGTTTCCGAGTTTGTTTTACCCGTTGGGTAGTTGGCTTGTTGGTTCCACTTTTAGACTTTGCCTTTTCTCACTACTTGGACACGCAACTGGCAGTCTCTCTCTCCAGGCTGAGGGTATAGCTGTGGAGGAGGGGCTTAACAGTCTTTACTTAGTGTCACGCCTCCTATGGAGATGAGCTATACCCAAGGTCTTCTGTGTCCCCCAAGGAAAGAGCGAGAAAGAGATTTAACTGGTAAGTTATACAAAAATCTCGTTGTTTGTTTTAGTGTCTCCCTAGTCTGAGTGCCATAGTTATTTTTTTATTTTTTGGGCAATTGCCTTACTTCGGACCTCATTTTTTGCCGGATGAGATGACGGTTTGATTGGTATGATTTTGGGGTGCGTATGACTTTTTGATCGCTTGGTATTACACTTTTTGATTTAAGGTGACCAAAAATTGCTTTTTTTTTTTTTTTTTTTACACAGTTAATTTTTTACAGGGTTCACCTGAGGGGTTAGGTCATGTGATATTTTTATAGAGCAGGTTGTTACAGACGTGTCAATAGCTAATATATATCCTTTTTAATTTAGTTAAATTTTACACAATATTTTTGAAATAAAAAAAACAAAAACATGTTTTAGTGTCTCCATAGTGACTGAGAGCCATATTTTTTTTGGGCGATTGTCTTAGTTAGGACCTCATTTTTTGTGGGATGAGATGACGGTTAGATTGTTACTATTTGATCGCTTGGTGTTGCACTTTTAGTGATGTAAGATGACATCACTAAAAGGCGTTCATCTGAGGGGTTAGGTCACGTGATATTTTTATAGAACCAGTCGATACAGACGCGTCGATACCCAATGTCTACTTTTCTTTTTTTTTGCCTATTTTTTACTTTATTTTGGGAAAAGGGCGCTTTTTTTTTTTACTTGAAAACGTTTTTTTTTTTTTAAAACGATTTTTTAAAACTTTTTTCATTTTATTTTTTTGTCCCACTATGGGACTTCTAGATTTCAGGGTCTGATCCCTGTTTTAATACAGCACAATACATCTGTACAAGCTGCCGCAAACCCGCTGTCTGCCGCTTTCAGCGTGACCGTGGCATACAGGGGGGTTAATCCGCCTGGAAGATACAGCAGGGGCCCGGCTGTCAGTATCAGCCGGACCCCTGCTGCTGATCGCGGCAGCACGTGTGGGGCAGCGCATTAACCCTAGGACGAGAATGCTTGTCCGAGTTAAGTACCTGCAAGTTAGGACGAGCATTCTCATCCAAGGTCCTGAACGTGTTAGATTTTTATAACCCCTAACGGATCTCGTTCACTAGTCAGTCAGGTTCCATATTTTATGTCAAGAATATAAAGCTGCAGAACATGGTATTTGCCATCAGTAAGTGAGAGAAAATTTCACTGTGAAGACAGCCCATGTTGTAGACTGGACTAACAAGGTATCTGAGCAGAGAATCTGTCAAAATGAAATGATACTAGGACTGGATTCTGAACAGAGAAAATACCATTGTGAACAGATCCTGTGTTGTAGACTGGACTCTCATTGACACTGAAGATGCTGACCAAGCAAAGAATCAAAACTAAAAGAATACTCGGACTGGATTCTGAAGTTTTCAAATATATACCTTGTCATCCAGTTGTTTGTACAGTTTAGCAACTTCATCTTCACATTTCCTCCTCTCAGCATCCGTAAAATTAGCAGCAAGGGTGACAGCAGGCTTGTCGTTTGCTACCACATTGTCCACTACAAATGCATCCAGATTGGCCTTTTCCTTATCAAACTGCTCCTCAACTGGTACATTTTCACCTGCAACACATAAGTAGTTAACCCCTGCTGAGATATTCTGACCGACCTTATCAATACACGGGTTAAATAGTATTATCCAGTTAAAGGTTCTTTTCTGGAAACTAAATATTAATACCCTATCCTCAGGATCGGGCATAAGAATCAGATTAGAAGCGGTCAAGCTCCTGACATCCTCGTCACCAGCTGTCTGAAGAGGCCACAAATCTTATGCGAGTCACAGCCTCTTCAAACAGCTAATCCACAAAAGGTGCCCGGGGTCTGACCTACACCGATCAAATTTTGAAACGTTATCATTAAATTCAGTACAAAACACCAATAAGTATGCAGCAACAATGCCTGGTCACTAGAGCAGAACCTACAATGTGAAACTATAAAGGGACAATCACTGAAACAGTGCTTTCAAGTGTATTTTTACTGCATTTTTCGGCACCTGCCTCTTGCTACACATTTTGTGGAAAAACCGCCAGCTCCAGATGTTAGCTGAGGGTCTATGGTAGGGATGGCCAACCTGCGTCCCTCCAGCTGTTGTAAAACTACAACTCCCACCATGCCCTGCTATAGACTGATATCTGTAGGCAGTCTGGGCATGCTGGGAGTTATAAGTTTTGCAACAGCTGGAGGGACGCAGGTTGGCCATCCCTGGTCTATGGGAAATAGGAAATGCAGGACAAACTTTTCTTTGTTAATTAGGTGTCTTTTTTTACTTTTGCTTTTTTTTTTTTTTAACATAGCATGATAGATCTTTTGGTGTTTTACAAAGTTTTCACATCACTTTATAGGGGAAAAATTTAATGAAGAAAAACAGCAGAAGACCCACTGTGTGAAAAAAATTAGATTTTTTGTACTCCCTGTAAAATCCTTTTCTCGTAGTAGGCATTGGGGGACACAGCACCATGGGTATATGTCCAACTACCACTAGGAGGCACTAGACACAAAAAGTGTTGGCTCCTCCCAGGTGGCCTATACCCTCTCCACAGGCACAAGGCTATTCAGTTTGTACCAAAAGCAGTAGGAGAGAGAAAAAAAGCAAGGAACCAACAACTCCCGTACCGGGAAAGATCGAGACCAGCCCGGAGAATCGTAAGTAAAAACATAGGGTGAGATCTGTGTCCCCCAATGCCTACTACGAGAAAAGGATTTTACGGTGAGTACAAAAAAAAAATTTAATTTTCTCGTGCATGGCATTGGGGGACACAGCACCATGGGACGTCCAAAAGCAGTCCCTGAGGGTGGGAAAAGGACAGCCATACCACCGGTTGGGTATACAGGTGCAGGAGAACCACGTGACCCAACAGGAAAAAACACAGAATGGGCAAGAGGTTCCATAACAAGAAAGAAACCTCAAGGAAGAATCAGTGAAGACTGTCAGCACCCCAGGAAAAATGCCTGGAAGAAAATCCCAAATGCAAGAAGGCGGCAAAAGGGAACACCGAGCTCAGCCAAGGGCTGGAGAAAAAATTAGGACAGCACCGCGTGTTGGAACTACCTAACGCTCTAAATTGTCTCAGACCCAAAGAGCGAAAAAACCTGTGGCCAACCCCTGACAGGCCAGGGGAGAAAGGAAACAAGGAAGTACTGGAAGCCAAACTAGTGAGGGAAGCCATAGCAAGGCTCACATGGGAAGGGAGCAGGTCTCCACTCACCGCAAGGCCAGGTGATGAAGTTAAGCGTCCTATTTAAAAGGCGAAAACCCAAGGCTGCTAGAGGAAACCGCCAACACTTGGAGAAGGAGGAGGTTGTAGGTAAAAGCCAGGAAAAGGAGAGTAAGACCTGCGTCCAAAAAAAAGGAAACGAGGCTCGAGCCTCTGAAAGAAAAAAAAAGAATAAAAAAGAAAATAAAACAGCAGGACCTGCAAAAACAGCAGGACCTGCAAAAAAAGCAGGACAGGTCTGCCTCCTACGGACACTAGACAAAAACTGAATAGCCTTGTGCCTGTGGAGAGGGTATAGCCCACCTGGGAGGAGCCAACACTTTGTGTCTAGTGCCTCCTAGTGGTAGTTGGACATATACCCATGGTGCTGTGTCCCCCAATGCCATGCACGAGAAAATTTTATTAAACAAAACATCGCGCTTTCAGGCAGTTAAAGAAAGAAAATAACCGCCAGAAGCAAATTCACATATGCCAGCACCCAAACCGTCAACTTACCTTTACGCCAGCGAGCCAGCTCATTCTCAAGCCACTGCACCATATTCCGCAAAGTCTTTGTTTTCTCTTTTTCTCTCTCATATTTCTTCTTCCACTGCTCAGCAGTGAGCTCCACATTAACACATACTGTATTCTTGATGGTCTTCGCTCTAAACAGAAGTCAGAGTAAGGCTACAAGCACATGACAATGTGTTTTGCAGTCCGCAAAAAACAAAAACAAAAAAAAAAAAAACGGACGACATCCGTATGCCATCAGTTTTTTTTTTTTCCGGATCCATTGTAACAATGCCTAAAACAGACAAGAATAGGACATGTAAGTGTGCGTCTCTCTGTTCAGGCTTTCTCGGCGTCTCACGTGGAGTGGTACTTCCAAGTTCCGTTGTAATGGAGCGATGTCGTATAGTCCTGACGTAAGCAGTGACGCTGGGGTTACCTTTTGCACGTGACCCGGATGCCGGAGAGCAGTACGCTGGATTCAATGGAGTACTTTTGATGAAGGGACTACGTGTCTCGAAACGCGTTTGAGGATTTTGGGGATGTACCCTCTGCTTGCAAGCTAGGAAAATAACTTTGTTTGGCCTTTCAATTTGAAATAACCAGAAAGCGCATGGTGATATCAATGTGAATAGCGATAAAAAGGTACTCCATTAAATCCAGCGTACTGCTCTCCGGCATCCGGGTCACGTGCAAAAAGTAACCCCAGCGTCACTGCTTACGTCAGGACTATACAACATCGCTCCATTACAAAGGAACTTGGAAGTAGCACCCCATGTGAGACGCTGAGAAAGCCTGAACAGAGATGCACACTTACGGGACTGCAGAGGGAAAACTTTAGGAAAGTTAATTACCGGATTGTATACTGTAGAACTTGCGGGACGCCGCACTAAAGCAATCCGGCCTGTGATCCATTCCACCCTCAATTACAGGTCCTTCATTTATTTGAATCTTAGTTGCGCTTCCGCTGGTAGATATAAACTACCACTATTTCTGATCACATTGCAACTATTATGACATTCAGTTTTTCTATGGATTATTGATTCGAACCAAAGTACTCTCCTTACAATTGGAACATTCAGCGAATGATTGCAGTTATTTGTTCATATACATATCGATCTCCATTGAACTTGATCGATCTCCACCAGCTGCTGCTTTTACTTGTTCATCTTTGCTATTTTGCACCATATTTACTTGGCGCTTGTCATTTGCTATATTGCATCCAATTGCACTAGCTGCCTTATATTTTAATAGTATTTGTTTTTAACATTTAATAATAAATATGTGCTCCTTATGTAAGTGCTGCCTGCTACCCTATTTTCATTTTCAATATTTAGAGTGGGTGAGTTTAATAGCAGTGCACCTATCCGTTTTTTACCCCTGGTTGAGCAACCAATCTTATTTTTGCTTCTAAGAATAGGACATGTTCTATATTTTGGCGGGGCTACCGAACGGACATACTGATGGGGACACAGCACACGGTGTGCTGTGCGCATTTTTTGCGGACCCATTGAAATGAATGGGTCCGCATCCTATCCGCAAAAAAACACAAAAACAGAACGGACAAGGAAACAACGTTCGTGTGCATGTAGCCTAAGAGGCAAGTATGAGGTCCAAAAAGAA
Source organism: Bufo bufo (assembly GCF_905171765.1). Lineage (NCBI taxonomy): Eukaryota > Metazoa > Chordata > Amphibia > Anura > Bufonidae > Bufo > Bufo bufo. The sequence goes on along the minus strand of NC_053393.1, from coordinate 493,736,406 downwards.
AGAGCAAAATAAATAAATAATTGTACCTTTGTAGCTTATGTGTATTAGGGCGTATGCACACTACCGTATGCCCTTCGAGACGGTCCGTGAGCCGGCCATATGTCCCAGAGCGGCATACATCGTGCGCACGGGAGTACACAGCATCATAGATTACAATGATGCTGTGCACGTTGGGCCGCCCGCGGCGCTCTTGTCCAGCACTCATATGATCATATTATAATCTATGATGCTGTATACTCCCGTGCGCACGATGTATGCCGCTCACAGACCTTATGTCTCGGAGGGCATACAGTCGTGTGTATGAACTCTTATTAACTACCCTACCTACTCTAATGCTCTGTATGAAATTGCTTTTCCTAGTGTGTAAGCTTTTTCCTATAGTGTCTAAGCACAGCCTCCGTTGCTGACGATAAATGCCATTTGCTGAAGTGAGACAACCTTTTTAATATGTGTAGTCACACATCAGTGGTTTTCCATCCATGTTTAGTCTGTGGCTTTCGGGGCTCTTTGCTAGGATATGCCCTGGAAATTTTCACCCTAGCAATGTATGTAAGGCAAAAAACAGACAAGGCCCAAACATAAATCCTTCGTGGATGAACCCATGACCAGTTTCAAACGGATATCACAGACGTGTGAAATAGACCTAAGCCAGTTTGTGTGTTACTCTGACAGCTGTTCTTCAAGATTGAAATTACAAACCTTTGTCCAAATAGAAGTGTAGACTTTGTCTCTGATTCGTTATAAGATGATGGTGAACAACAAATGACAATAGTGGTTCTGCAGTTTCCTCCCAAGGAGTCTTGGAGGATTCTGGTCATTTTACTATCACGATATGGAATATAGACCTGTATGAAAAATGACAGAATAGTACGTTACAAGCTAAACCATCAATGCAACATAATGGAACATACAGCCAGTTCAGAGAGTTTGTCTCTTCATATGGAGAACATCCAGTTAAATAAAACTGACACTGTAAAGCCAAACCAGTTAGTTAAAATTTTAAAATGGTTTTCCGGGATTTTCTTACTAATAACCTACCCTCAGGATAGAAAGGCTTGAGAAAGGCTACCATGTAGCCCAAACGTCGCACTTTATTTGACCTTGTGTACTGTCTCCTGGACCCTGTATAAACTGAATAAACTTTTGGATTGGAGATGCTGCCACCACTCTTCATCAGTATCTGACTGGTGGGGGTCAGACATCCATGACCCCCACCGATCACCTGTTTGGGAAGGCACTGCGGAGGAGCAGCTCAGCCCCATTCAAGTGAATGGAGCCGAGTGCAATACTAAGCACAGCAGCTATACTATGTACAGCGCTGTGCTTGGTGAGCTTCAAGAAGACCGCGGCGCTCACAGGAATGCCTGCGTCTTCTCCAACAGCTTATAGGAGAGGGTGGCGGATGTCATACCTCCACCAATCACATACTGATAACCTATCCAAAAAGACAGGTCATCAGTAAAAAGAAATCCTGGAAAACCCTTTTAATTTATGCCCAGCTACGGAGATAAACAAGTAGGGATGACAGCGTGGTTGAGATGTGAGTGAACAGCTGGTTTACCACAAATGACCAAAGCTTTGAAAGCGGATGTTTATTTCCAAGAGAACAGTGTGAACATCAGTTTTATCCGCATAAATGTGCCAATAACAGAGGAAAACCGCATTGACCTAAAACCACAGTGTGGCCCCTATGAATGTCCGGTAAAAGCAACTGCATGGCTTGCAAACTAAATTAGGGTCCATTCACACGTCCGCAGTATTTGGTGGATCTGCAAAACATTGGGGCAACACCCCAATAGAAATGCCTATTCTTGTTGCGGACAAGAATAGGCCACGTTCTATTTTATTTTTCAGGGCCGCAGACCGGAAATGCGGACAGCACACTGTCCGCATGTTTTCCGTCCCATTTGAAAATGAGTGGGTCCGCACCCGTTCCGCATAATTGCAGAACTGATCCGGGCCCAGAATGCAGACGTCTGAACGGAGCCTAAAACAAAACCGTAATCACATACTCAGTTTCAGGTATAGGAAGCCAGACACTTCTCACTTTTGTATCCACTTCTGCCACAAAAAAGCAAGTGCGATTCCAGTCACAGGGCCTTTGCAGTAAAGAATAGGGTCCTGTTCACCCACATCTATCTGAGTCGAAAGCAGCAACAATGAGCATCTAATGTGTTTGTCTATCACCACGCCAAGTCCTTCACTTCAAATGAGGAGAATTGCTAAAACATGGGGCAGAAGCTCTCAGCCGAGCAAAGGTCTCTTCACATTAGAAGGAGATGGGCTTGTAGACTTTCGCTCTTTTGGGCACTCCTTTAACAACTGGAGGGGTGTTAGCGCAGAGAACCCCACAAATCAAAACTTTGACATAAGATTTGAGTTACACTTAATTTATTTTATTCTACTTGGAAAAAAAAAATGTTAAACTTGAGAAAAATGTACTCGTCAATGGCAGACTGAATAAGAGTGTTATGGTTCATGAGATAAATGCACATAATGCTAGGAACAGCACACTGCGTTACTCACATTGCCTTCTGCTAGGGCTGAGATGACATTGCCAAGAGATGACAAGGACTTATTAATGTTCTTAGCTTCATCCAACAACGCACCTTCAGCTCCAGTTTTGCTGACCTAAAACAATAGGAAGTGAAAATCAATATACCGGTAGTTAGTCTGTAATGGTCACATCAACTGTATTACTGACAACAGCCTCCAATTTAACTCCCCCAGCTGATCTGATGCTGGACGGCACAGCTGCCAAAGCAACCGTATGACACACGGAGGGCCCTGGGCACAGATCATATGATAACTAATAGGATTTATGCACAAGACTGCAGGCATCATGCAGTGGATCTGGCACACTTACCACCCAGCAGGCACTAATCACATCTCTGTTCATATTAATCTTACCATAATCCTTTTGAAATCTACATTGTAATCTGGATGGGGTGTGAAGGGCATTTTACACAGGCCAGTAATCAAAAATCAGGAATGTTTGTTGTGCCAATTACTGGCCCATCTGAACACGCCACTGACCAGCTGCCAGCATCCATCGGCTTGAGTAAAGGTTTGTTTCAGCATCGACCACCGCCCATTATGGCCCTTACAAACTAGTACTGTAGTACACTGCTCAAAAAAAATTAAGGGAACACAAAAATAACACATCCTAGATCTGAGTTAATTAAATATTCTTCTGAAATACTTTGTTCTTTACATAGTTGAATGTGCTGACAACAAAATCACAAAAAAATAAAAAAATGGAAAACAAATTTTTCAACCCATGGAGGTCTGGATTTGGAGTCACACTCAAAGTGGAAAAACACACTACAGGCTGATCCAACTTTCATGTAATGTCCTTAAAACAAGTCAAAATGAGGCTCAGTAGTGTGTGTGGCCTCCACGTGGCTGTATGACCTCCCTACAACGCCTGTGCATGCTCCTGATGAGGTGGCGGACGGTCTCCTGAGGGATCTCCTCCCAGACCTGGACTAAAGCATCTGCCAACTCCTGGACAGTCTGTGGTGCAACGTGACGTTGGTGGATAGAGCGAGACATGATGTCCCAGATGTGCTCAATTGGATTCAGGTCTGGGGAACAGGCGGGCCAGTCCATAGCATCAATGCCTTAGTCTTGCAGGAACTGCTGACACACTCCAGCCACATGAGGTCTAGCATTGTCTTGCATTAGGAGGAACCCAGGGCCAACCGTACCAGCATATGGTATCACAAGGGGACTGAGGATCTCATCTCGGTACCTAATGGCAGTCAGGCTACCTCTGGCGAGCACATGGAGGGCTGTGCGGCCCTCCAAAGAAATGCCACCCCACACCATTACTGACCCAATGCCAAACCGGTCATGCTGGATGATGTTGCAGGCAGCAGAACGTTCTCCACAGCGCCTCCAGACTCTGTCACGTCTGTCACATGTGCTCAGTGTGAACCTGCTTTCATCTGTGAAGAGCACAGGGCGCCAGTGGCGAATTTGCCAATCTTAGTGTTCTCTGGCAAAAGCCAAACGTCCTGCACGGTGTTGGGCTGTAAGCAAAACCCCCACCTGTGGACGTCCGGCCCTCATAATCACCCTCATGGAGGCTGACAGTTTGAGCAGACACATGCACATTTGTGGCCCGCTGGAGGTCATTTTGCAGGGCTCTGGCAGTGCTCCACCTGTTCCTCCTTGCACAAAGGTGGAGGTAGCGGTCCTGCTGCTGGGTTGTTGCCCTCCTACGGCCTCCTCCACGTCTCCTGATGTACTGGCATGTCTCCTGGTAGCGCCTCCATGCTCTGGACACTAAGCTGACAGACACAGCAAACCTTCTTGCCACAGCTCACATTGATGTGCCATCCTGGATAAGCTGCACTACCTGAGCCACTTGTGTGGGTTGTAGACTCCGTCTCATGCTACCACTAGAGTGAAAGCACCGCCAGCATTCAAAAGTGACCAAAACATCAGCCAAGAAGCATAGGAACTGAGAAGTGGTCGGTGGTCATCACCTGCAGAACCACTCCTTTATTAGGGGTGTCTTGCTAATTGCCTATAATTTCCACCTGTTGTCTATCCCGTTTGCACAACAGCATGTGAAATTGATTGTCACTCAGTGTTGCTTCCTAAGTGGACAGTTTGATTTCACAGAAGCGTGATTGACTTGGAGTTACATTGTGTTGTTTAAGTGTTCCCTTTATTGTTTTGAGCAGTGTATATGTGCCTCCATATTCTTCTCCCCTGGTAGTGCACACACTGTACATTGACTTCCATTCTGTACATTAAATGTATAATAGGCCGCCATTCAAAGCGTTTTTCCTGCAGCTTTTCATTGACAGAAACCATAGTGGAAAAACATTACAGTAAACCGCACAATACATTGTGGCTTGTAAGGGGGTTCTGAAATGGGGCAATGGTTCGGCTTTGTGTTGCACAACTACCACAAAAGTGACTAGAGCCAGAAGTGAAGTAAACTGTGCCCTATAGCTCAATTATACTAGTACAGTGATGGCTAACCTCCGGCGCTCCAGCTGTGGTGAAACTAGGACTCCCAGCATGGTCCATTCATTTCTATTGAGTTCTGAAAACAGCCAAGCATGGGTGCATCTTGGGAGTTCTAGTTTTACCACAGCTGGCATGCCGGAGGTTAGCCATCAGAGGACTAGGAAATATCTAACTCTGAAAGGCCTGGGCACAAGGGGTTTTCTTTAGACAAAAAGCTTTGTTTTATTTAATAGCTGTGGAGCTGCTGTATAGAGTTACAAAAGAAATCTGCTGTAAGGTACCTCAGCTATTCACCTGCCTAGAGTAGGAAGCCGAGAAGCAAATGACAACTTATCAGCTTTCATGTTATACCACAACTGAGCAACCTTCGAACAGGATTTATTATTTTATAGAGTCAGGCCCATAAATATTGGGACATCGACACAATTGTAACATTTTTGGCTCTATACACCACCACAATGGATTTGAAATGAAACAAACAAGATGCGCTTTAACTGTAGACTGTCAGCTTTAATTTGAGGGTATTTACATCCAAATCAGGTGAACGGTGTAGGAATTACAACAGTTTGCATATGTGCCTCCCACTTGTTAAGGGACCAAAAGTAATGGGACAATTGGCTTCTCAGGTGTTCCCTGGCCAGTTGTGTGTTATTCCCTCATTATCCCAATTACAATGAGCAGATAAAAAGGTCCAGAGTTCATTTCCAGTGTGCTATTTGCATTTGGAATCTGTTGCTGTCAACTCTCAAGATGAGATCCAAAGAGCTGTCACTATCAGTGAAGCAAGCCATCATTAGGCTGAAAAAAGACAACAAACCCATCAGAGATATAGCAAACATTAGGCCTGGCCAAAACAACTGTTTGGAACATTCTTAAAAAGAAGGAACGCACCGGTGAGCTCAGCAACACCAAAAGACCACAGAAAACAACTGTGGTGGATGACCGAAGAATTCTTTCCCTGGTGAAGAAAACACCCTTCACAACAGTTGGCCTGATCAACACCACTCTCCAGGAGGTAGGTGTATGTGTGTCAAAGTCAACAATCAAGAGAAGACTTCACCAGAGTGAATACAGAGGGTTCACCACAAGATGCAAACCATTGGTGAGCCTCAAAAACAGGAGACCAGATTAGAGTTTGCCAAACGACATCTAAAAAAGCCTTCACAGTTCTGGAACAACATCCTATGGACAGATGAGACCAAGATCAACTTGTACCAGAGTGATGGGAAGAGAAGAGTATGGAGAAGGAAAGGAACTGCTCATGATCCTAAGCATACCACCTCATCAGTAAAGCATGTTAGTGGTAGTGTCATCACGTGGGCATGTATGGCTGCCAATGGAACTGGTTCTCTTGTATTTATTGATGTGACTGCTGAGAAAAGCAGCAGGATGAATTCTGAAGTGTTTCAGGCAATATTATCTGCTCATATTCAGCCAAATGCTTCAGAACTCATTGGACGGTGCTTCACAGTGCAGATGGACAATGACCCAAAGCATACTGCAAAAGCAACCAAAGAGTTTAAGGGAAAGAAGTGGAATGTTATGCAATGGCCAAGTCTATGACCTAACCTGAATCCGATTGAGCATGCATTTCACTTGCAGAAGACAAAACTGAAGGGAAAATGCCCCAAGAACAAGCAGGAACTGAAGACAGTTGCAGTAGAGGCCTGGCAGAGCATCACCAGGGATGAAACCCAGCGTCTGGTGATGTCTATGCGTTCCAGACTTCAGGCTGTAATTGACTGCAAAGGATTTGCAACCAAGTATTAAAAAGTGAAAGTTTGATTTATGATTATTATTCTGTCCCATTACTTTTGGTCCCTTAACAAGTGGGAGGCACATATGCAAGCAAACTGTTGTAATTCCTGCACCGTTCACCTGATTTGGATGTAAATACCCTCAAATTAAAGCTGACAGTCTGCAGTTAAAGCACATCTTGTTTGTTTCATTTCAAATCCATTGTGGTGATGTATAGAGCCAGAAATCTTAGAATTGTATCGATGTCCCAACATTTATGGACCTGACTGTACACATGCATCACACCAACATAATCCAGTGCTGTACGGACATCTGTACCTGAGGCACCACATTTATATTCCAAATGAACCCATCAATACGTTTTGGCAGAAAACCCAGGCAAACATCGGAAGGACAGAAACTATATAGATGTTGCCCTTAGTTGGATCCCAACCCAGGACCCCAATGTTACACATCAACAGTGCTGCTAACCACAGAGCCATGCTCCCAGAAGATGAAACTGAGGGATTATCCACCCCCCAAAAAATAGTGTATAAACAACAATTGGGTAATCTTCACTAATATTAAAGAGGACCTTTCACCTATTATGACATTGTGAACTAAGTATACAGACATTGAGAGCGGCGCCCGGGGATCTCACTGCACTTACTATTATCCCTGGGCGCTGCTCCGTTCTCCCGCTATGCCCTCCGGTATCTTCGCTCAGTAAGTTATAGTAGGCGGAGATTTCAGTCTCTAAGTTATGGTAGGCGGAGTCAGTCCTTGTTCTGCTGTAGCGCTGGCCAATCGCAGCGCAGAGCTCACAGCCTGGGAGGTTCTTTTCTCCCAGGCTGTGAGCTCTGCAATGCGATTGGCCAGTGCTACAGCAGAACAAGGACTGACTCCGCCTACCATAACTTTGTGACCGAAGATATCGGAGGGCATAGCGGGAGAACGGAGCGGCGCCCAGGGATAATAGTAAGTGCAGTGAGATCCCCGGGCGCCGCTCTCCGTGTCTATATACTTCGTTCACATTATCATAATCGGTGAAAGGTCCTCTTTAAGGGGTTAAAGGGTTTTCCAAGACTGATGAAGCAATGATGGCCAAGTGTTGCTGTGCCCTATAGAATTCATTTAAATTGGACTAATTTGCAGTTTTAAATGGGTTGTCTCACCTCATTCATTGGTGGCTTATTGTTAGGATGTGTCACCAATGGGTGAGGGTCCCACCTCTGGGACACACATCTTTCTCTAGAATGGAGCCCACAGAGTGAAGAGTGGATCGCGTGTGTGTGACCATCCTCCATTTATTTCTATAGGACTGCTAAAAATATCAGAGCGCCGGCTCGGCTATCTTAGTCAGCCCCACAGAAATGAATGAAGTTGTGATTGCGCTTGTGCAGTGCGCTACCCATTCATTTCTATAGGGCTTCAGAAAATAGCACGCCACTTGGCTATTTTTGGCACTCCTATAGAAATTAAAGGACGACACACATGCGTGATCCATGTACTCCCATTTAGGGTTCAGTTTCAAACATTGGTAGCATATCCTAGTGATATGCTACCAATGCTCGACATGACACAGCCCCTTTAAGCACAGACATCCATACAAACAAGATGCTGTGCTTCCCTAAACAAGAGAGGGCAATAGTACAAGCCATCAATTTTTAAAGAGTACCTGACAACTCTCCTGAATGTAGTATGTACTAACTATTCTGGACCATCTGTTCTAATGACTGTTGTGTCATTTTGTTTTCTTTATTATTCCTACATAAGTTTATAAACTAATTGCTGGCAGTTTGCAAAACAAGTACAGTTGAGGGGGTGTCCCTGCACAGTCTGACACAGGCAGCACTGATTGGATGAGGCCATACTTGTTTTGCAAACCTCTAGTAATTTAAATTTATAAGTTCTAGTAGGAATAATAAAGGAATAGCACATCATAGAGTTATATGAATAGATGCTTCAGAATTATTATAAGGGGGATGCAAGTACTTGCTGAAATACACACGTCAGGAGAGGTCCTCTGTAAGCTCTGGTAATACATTTTAACCTAAGGCCATAAGGGCACATCAGTGATGAAATGGATGCTACACCGGCTTCTTGGCCCACCATCTACATATTTATTTGCCCTGTAACTGGTAAGTAGAAATACCAAAATTAACAGGCAGATGGGACTGGTTACAAAAAAGGTATGGAGGATGGCTAGGTCTACGCAGAGGTGCTTTTGTAGTCTAGACTTTACAATTATAACATCTGAGTGATAGCTGCTGTCCACAGGAGTGAAATCACTAGCAAGCAACTCAGAAGTATTCCACAGGAGAGCAGCTTGACAGTGAAGGCTATGTTCACATCTTTGACATATATGTAGACGATGTATACGTTAAACGGATGCCCCCGACAGATGAAATACAGTGTCCTCTGTCTCCATAGGGTTCCTTTGAATATTAGGGGTGGGGGGGGGGGGTGGGTATCCTTTAACGTATACATTTTTTTTACTGGACTCTGCAGTATGGAAAGTATAGTCTACTACACTTTTGCATCCTTTTTTCTGCCAAGGTATATGTTAAATGCAAGGCAAAAATTTGATGTGAACAGCCCATACTGGAAACTTGTACTACAGAACATCTCCATACCTTATAACAGTGTGGGCCACATCTGATGACGTATCAGAAAGTGGTGTAAAGATGGTCCTTATGCACTGTAGACATGTCGTTAAAACGAAGATGTACAAAGATATCATTTATCAAAACAAACTGGAAAAAAAAGCACATCCAAGCAGCTGTACTACCCAGACCAAACGCAAAAGTAAAAGCTGGAAATGATTAATTGCTCACCTTTTCACTACCTGCCAAGTCCACTAGGTAAAGTTTACCACTTAGCTTTTGCTCCGTTTGGGTATTTTCTTGCTTGACATTTATTAAAAAAATGCTGTGACTTCTAGAACTGTGTTCATTCATGTCTGTAAGGCAAATGTAATACAGTCAGACAGTGACAAAGCGGGAACACCATCCTGGGGTTAGAGGGGGCTTCAGCATACAAGATAAATAACTGTTCATCAGGAACTTCTGTGCTTGCAGTCTGCTTGTGATAATCATACAGGTGCTTGGCTCCTTAAGACCCCTTCACATGGCCCAATGGAGCAGACTGTTGTTGAAAAGGAAACAAACACTCGTTACCAATAATCTACCAGACATCAGGCAGCCAAGGGGCCTTAGGCCTCATGCACACGACTGTGTGCCGGCCGCGGCCATGCTACAGACCGCAAATGTGGTTCCGAAATGCACGGGCAACAACTGTGTGCCCACCGTCTGCGGACGCAGAGGCCCGGACAGAAAACCCACAGAAGCATTCTGTAGTGCTTCCAATCTGTGCCTCTGTTTACACCGCATTTTCCGTTAATGGGTCTGCTTCCGTGATACAGTGCGCACAAGGCTGGTGCCCGCTGTCTGAGAGATGCAATTTGGGCACGGACCTGCTACGGTTGTGTGCACGAGGCCTTAAAAGGAGGATTTAAATGGTGCAATAATCGGGCAGATTATCGGGAAAAAATGTTGCTGCAAACGCACGTTTCCGACAATCTGCGGTGCATCCGATCACCCAATGAACATGTGAAATGCTCGTTCATAAGGTGAAACGGATATAGAGAAAAAAAAAAAAAAATGTAAAAAATATATATATATATATATATATATATATATATATATATATATATATATATATATATATATATATATATATATATATATATATATATATATATAATAAATAGCAGCACATCTAGTTGGCGAACAACAGTGGGATCCCTTATTCACCCATGCAATGTTTCGATACGCTTGCTGGGACCATTCTCGGCTTGAGAATGGTCCCAGCAAGCGGATCGAAACGTTGCATGGGTGAATAAGGGATCCCACTGTTTTTCGCCAACTGCATGTGCTGCGGTTTATTTATTTATTTTGGATCATCACTTTGGTACAGTGTTATACCGCTGGCACCCAACTGTTTGCTACAAGGTGTGCTGCCCTGAATTCTTTGAATATATAATAAATAAAAAAATAAAATAAAAATAAAAAAAATAATAAAAATATAAATAAAAAATATATATATTATATAATAAAAAATAAATATATAAATAAATTACACACAAATACACCGTGCCTTGCAAAAGTATTCACCCCCTTGACTTTGTTATTTTGTTACAATACAGCCATAAGTTCAATGTTTTTTTAATCTGAATTTTATTTGATGGATCAGAACACAATAGTCTAAGGTGGTGAAGTGAAATGAGAAAAATAAATAAAACTATTATTTAGAAATAGAAAACTGGCATGTGCGTATGTATTCACCCCTTTGTTAGGAAGCCCATAAAAAGCTCTGGTGCAACCAATTAACTTCAGATGTCACATAATTAGTGACATGATGTCACCTGTGTGCAATCTAAGTGTCACATGATCTGTCATTACATATACACACCTTTTTTGAAAGGCCCCAGAGGCTGCAACACCTAAGCAAGAGGCATCACTAACCAAACACTGCCATGAAGACCAAGAAACTCTCCAAACAAGTAAGGGACAATGTTGTTGAGAAGTACAAGTCAGGGTTAGGTTATTAAAAATAAAAAAAATATCCAAATCTTTGATGATCCCTAGGAGCACCATCAAATCTATCATAACCAAATGGAAAGAAAATGACAGCAAACCTGCCAAAAGACGGCTGCCCACCAAAACTCACTGACCGGGCAAGGAGGGCATTAATCAGAGAGGCAGCACAGAGACCTAAGGTAACCCTGAAGGAGCTACAGAGTTCTACAGCAGAGACTGGAGTATCTGTACATAGGACGACATAGAGTTGGGCTTTATGGCAGAGTGGCCAGAAGAAAGCCATTACTTTCAGCTAAAAACAAAAAGACACGTTGTGAGTTTGCAAAAAGGCATGTGGGAGACTCCTAAAATGTGTGGAGGAAGGTGTTCTGATCTGATGAGACTAAAAATTTAACTTTTTGGCCATCAAAGAAAACACTATATCTGGCGTAAACCCAACACATCACATCACCCAAAGAACACCATCCCCACAGTGAGACCTGGCGATGGCAGTATCATGCTGTGGGGATGTTTTTCAGCAGCCGGGACTGGGAAACTGGTCAGAGATGAGGGAAAGATGGATGGTGCTAAATACAGGGATATTCTTGAGCAAAACCTGTCCCACTCTGTGCGTGATCTGAGGCTAGGACGGAGGTTCACCTTCCAGCAGGACAATGACCCCAAACACACTGCTGAAGCAACACTTGAGTGGTTTAAAGGGCTTCTGTCACCCCACTAAAGTGATTTTTTTTTTTTGGGGCTAGTTAAATTAGTTATATAGCGATATATGAAAATATAATTGTGTTACTTACATTGATCCAGCAGTTTATTCAAAAAACGAAGTTTTATCATATGCAAATTCGGTCTCTACCAGCAAGTAGGGCGGCTACTTGCTGGTAGCTGCTGCAGAAATCCGCCCCCCTCCTCTTGTTGATTGACAGGGCCAGCCGGGATCTCCTCCTCCGGCCAGCCCTGTCGGCATTTCAAAAATCGCGCGCCCGTGTTGATTCGGCGCAGGCGCTCTGAGATGAGGAGGCTCGTCTCCTCAGAACTCCCTCAGTGCGCCTGCGCCGATGACATCACCGAAATAGAAGACGTCATAGGCGCAGGCGCACTGAGGGAGTTCTGAGGAGACGAGCCTCCTCATCTCAGAGCGCCTGCGCCGAATCAACACGGGCGCGCGATTTTTGAAATGCCGACAGGGCTGGCCGGAGGAGGAGATCCCGGCTGGCCCTGTCAATCAACAAGAGGAGGGGGCGGATTTCTACAGCAACTACCAGCAAGTAGCCGCCCTACTTGCTGGTAGAGACCGAATTTGCATATGATAAAACTTCGTTTTTTGAATAAACTGCTGGATCAATGTAAGTAACACAATTATATTTTCATATATCGCTATATAACTAATTTAACTAACCCCAAAAAAAAAAACACACTTTAGTGGGATGACAGAAGCCCTTTAAGGGGTAACATGTAAATGTGTTGGAATGGCCTAGTCAAAGCTCAGATCACAGTCCAATAGAAAATCTGTGGTCAGACTTAGATCGCTGTTCACAAGCGCAAACCATCCAACCTGAAGGAGCTGGAGCAGTTTTGCAAGGAGGAATGGGCAAAAATCCCAGTGGTAAGATGTGGCAAGCTCATGGAGACTTATCCAAAGCGACTTGGGGCTGTGATTGCCACAAAAGGCGGCTCTACAAAGTATTGACTTTAGGGGGGTGAATAGTTATGCACATTGACTTTTTCTGTTATTTTGTCCTATTTGTTGTTTGCTTCACAATAAAAACTAAAAACAACATCTTCATAGTTGTCGGCATGTTCTGTAAATTAAATTATGCAAATCCTCAAACAATCAATGTTAATTCCAGGTTGTGAGGCACCAAAAAACAAAAAAAAGTCAAGGGGGGGTGAATACTTTTGCAAGGCACTGTATATATAAAATCCCCCACTTGCAGCAGTTTCCAGGCTCCCTTGCCTGCTCTCATGCTGGTCTCTAAAATCAGGCCTCAGGGGGGCCCTTATTTCCATATATTAGAAATCCATATTCTAAGGTGGGGTCTCCATGGCCCGATCAATAGCTTTGTCCAGTTTCAGCTGTTTTTAGACTTCTATGACCTTTTTCTTGTAGTTGCTGGTTGCGTCTCTTCTTAGGACACCTTACCATGGTAGACATATTAAGTACAACCATGCAACTTCTTTTATCAGTGGGCAGGAGGGGGATGTTTGGATATTTCTTGAGTGATGTAATGGCCATCCTTTCTTGTGTAGTCAAGTCGAATGGGGGCTGCAGACCTTTAAGACCAACTTGTTCAGCCTCATCTTGTGCTATTTTGTTGTTATGGATGGAGGGTTCTGTGGCTGAGATATTATCCACCACTGGGATGGTTTTGGGGGCAATAGCAAAGTTCAGCCCTTTAGCCACAATGTCCATCTCCAGCTGGGTAACAACCACATCAGACAGGTTCTTCCTCCACATTCCTTGGCTTTGTCACAGCTACTTCCCTTCATGTCCAGCTTAATTCCTCGTCTGTATGGCTTCTGTCAGTTTGGCCTCATGGAATGAAAACTCTGTTGTCTCTCCTTGCCCTTGGTGTGTTGAGCTAGCTGTGCGTGTTCTGCAAATTCCACCATTTCCAGGTCATGGTATATTAGCATTGATAAGTCAGAGGAACTGAAGACGTTTCCTTGAAGACGTTTCTCTAGTCATCTGACTGGTTTTCTCAATTAGAATCCAATTCATGACTGAAGTACAAGTCACCAGTATTAAATGCTAAAGAATTCTGGTACAAGCCATTCTAATTGGGAATGCCAGTCGGCTGACTAGTAAAACATCTTCAATGGAAAAAAAAAAATACAAGTCCAGTTGCTCTGACTTGTCATTACTGATGTACCATGACCTGGATAAAGAAGAACCGTCAGACACATATCACCCATGTCCTGCAGCTGAAAGCCACACAATTTGTTGCAGATTTGCCACAATATGTGCCAATAACCATAAATCGAATGCTGCAACACAATAGTGAAAAGTGCACTGGGAGAACAAAAGGTTTTCTCTTGAAAAGTGTGATTACAGATGAAGTCAAACCATTGTAATCACCAGGCTTAATGGAGTAATTTTTATATGTAAGAAAAACTGCAAACAACGACTGATGCCTGCAATTGGCGCCATTTTGACAAATGTGCTTCTGGTCTGGTCAATTAAACTTTGCTAAAGGCCTATTAGGAGGGAGCTTAGTCATTATTTATACGTCCGTGTCCAAGATTACATCCATGAGAATACAGCGTTTCATTCATGAAGGGTCCGGTGTTAGTCCGTGTTCCACGTGCAGTGCTAGGCTGAAAAGGGATTTTCAGAGCATCTCCTACCAATGGACATTGAAAATCACTGACAGAACACGAAGGACATTAGTGTTCTTTCACAGACCAATAGGCTTCAATGGGCCAAAAGTAGTGCATATTGTTATTCCACTAACCCATGGTCAATGGAAAACCACTGGTGTGAAGAAAAAAAACAAATCTACAGTCAAAGGATCAGTGTGAATAAGTCCTTACAGTGCAATCTGCAAATTAATTTCAAAGGGAATCTGTCAGCCATGAAACACTTCCCAACTGGAGCTAGCGGTGTACTGTGAAAGTGATGCAGAGTCCGGTAATGTCATTTTTATCTTCAGACTCACGTGCATTCTGATGCTGTGCTTCAACAAACCAGAAGTCAAATGCATTGAGGACTCCTGTGTTCACACACACAATGGACAGGACCAAAAGAGGAGTCCTCTCAATGCATTTTTACTGCTAGTTTGTGAGAGCGAAAGGTCAGAATGCAAGAGGGTATGAAGAAAAAAAAATATATATTACAAAATAGGACTGAGCGTTACTTACGCTATACACTGCTTACTCTAATTTGGCGGGTGTTTTGGAGCTGACAGATTCCCTTTAATGCACTCTGACTGGTATACAAGTATCTTACATAGAAACAGCAAGAATTCTGCACAGAGAACAGAAAGAAAATGGTGTGCGCGCTTACTTGTCACTGCTACATGTCTGTTCGATTTTCCTTCATCTATAGTATCCATAACTTCTTCAGGACTACATACAAAACGTTCAGTACAACCCTTTAGAGAGGAAAGCAAAAAAAGTTACAAGGACGCTGCAACAAAGCAGACAAAACAAAGGCAAAAATCGGCTGTAACACCCACCTTTACATACGGCACTCTATTTTTGTCTTCATGGACAGAAAGATTTATTTTTGACACTGAAATATAGGAGATAAAGCATCAGCTGTAAAGCGAGGACGTAGTTATTGCCCCAAGGCTTGTGTACAGAAGATAACATGGCTGGTCCTATCATATGAAGAAAAGCTGTTCTGACAGTATTGAAGCAGCAGAGATCAAACTCATCACACAGACCATTAGACTTCAAGAAAATTATGGTTTCAAAGTATCACATAAATGGCAATATTTCAGTGGGTTCCTTGTATTAAAACTAGAGTTCAAAGTGATTGGCGCACTCTCACACAGAGATCTCACACCTGCTAAAACAGGAGAGGACATTTGTTGGGGGGGTGGGGGGGGGGGAATCCTTTTGTCTGAGGGATCCAAGGATAAATAAATGTCCATAGGACTATCAAATGCTGGGTGAATCAAAGATTCCTTTTTTTTTGTCTGATTTTATTAACTTCCACAAACTACATACCTTCCTTATCCCTCATATCAGCTTTAAAGGGGTTTTACTCTGAGTTAAATATTGATGACCCATTCTCTAATCAACATCTCATCAGTGGGGGAATACCACCACCAGGACCCCTGCAGATCAGCAGTTGGAAGGGCCTATTCCTTGGCCAGTGACATACCCACCGGTCTCATGGTCTTTCTGCAGCTCAATCCCAGTCCAGTGAATTCAGTATGGAATGTACGCCGCTGTTCTAAGTATACGATGAAGAAGCTGCAGCATTAGTCCAAATGCTGTTTCCCATTCACACAGCGGATCGTTGTGGTTTAAGGAGCTGGACCTCACCAATTGGATATTTATGATCTATCCCGGGGCGAACCCCTTTAAAGCCGATATGAACCCAGACATATCCCCATTTTCGCCCCCAGTGATATGAAATGCTGTCCTTTGCCCTGCGTTGAATTGAGCAGGGAAAATACTTTGAGATCCGGTGACGTTCTGGGCTCTCCATCGGGACTGCTAGGTGAAGGCTTCTTCCCTGTAACGTCACAGGCACTAATAGGCGGGCTTTAGCAATGCCCTAGCCTGTAAAACGGCTAGGGCAGTGCTAAAGCCCGCCAATCAGAACCGGTGATGTCATCTGACGTCCCCGTTGCTACTAGAGGCTCATTTGCATATATTAAAACATTGTTTTTCTCAGTAATGCGGACAGATATGAACATGGGACCAACACAGATGCCTTCAGCGGCCAAGTGCACATGTAACAGGTCAGCCAGTGTCATAGGGACAAATCTGCTGACAGATGCAGTTTAGAAGGATGATGTAGTATCATTCTGAAAAGTCTAACTAGTAACCCCACACAGACTAGTAATTAACACTTACCATCCAGTAAATCTCTTATCTTGTCCAAATAGATTTCAAAATATGACACCTAAACAAAATTAAAATACACTTCAAATTCTACAAAACCACTAAATATATAGAGAGGCATCAATAATTCATTACAGAAGATCGGAGAGTAAAATGGATTGAGACAGCATGAATCAACTCCCTATAAACTCCCTATAATGCTGACCCCCTAGGAAATGCACACTAGAAAATGAGAGCACTTTATGCACTCTCACTATGAAATAATTGGGTTTAGTACCCTTAACGAGGACTTTTCATGGGATTATGGGTTATAAACTAGTATGCTTACCAGATAGGGCAGCCCCTACAGATGCCAGCACTTTTTTTCCCCAATACCCCCCTGCTCTGGCGCTGTGTCCCCCACTGTTTTTGGCACCTCATATGTTAGCTTAGAGTATCAGTACAGGGAGGAGGAGGAGACAGGTTTCTCAATGGGCGTCTCCTACCTGTAGCGTAGTGCGGTCCAATCGCAGCAGAGCGTAACAGCCAAAAAAAAAAAAAAAACAACAGCTCACCTTCTCCTCTGGCTGCGATACTGTCAGCTGCGAATGGACTGCGCTACAGCCAGGGAGAAAGACGTCCAATGAGAAACCCGGCAGTCTCCTCCCTGTACCAATGCTCTAAATTAACATACTGGGCACAAAAAACAGTGGGGGACACAGCGCTGGAATGGAGGAGTATTTTAAAGAGAAAAAAAAAGTGCTGGCATCTGTAGGGGCCGCACTATCTGGTAAGCATACCAGTTTCTAACATATAAACCCATGAAAGGTCCTCATTAAACAGATTTCCAGTGTCATCTCTGTAAAATCAGCTCACAAAGTAGCAACACTATTCATTGGGATAATAATTCTGTCAGGCGCTCCATGATCAAACAGAGTTATAGGCAAAACGGTTATATAATAGGATGTGAAATATACATACGCAGCTTTTTATGGATGATCACTAATCCATATTTTCTCATTACCTTTATATGAAACTCCAGGTTCTCATCCATGGAGTAAATGTAGTTAAATATATCCTGAACTATCCTGGGAATGATCCCCATCCCATCTGGATCATGCAACTTCCCCTGAAAAAGAAAACCATCATTTATTAATACACATCACCAGATCCTTGTGGCGGTAAAAGGCAACAGATTTACCTCCATAGTGTGGGTCTTTCCAGAAGAGGTCTGTCCATAAGCAAATATTGTACCATTGTAGCCTTCAAGTACATCTGGAAAACAAAACAATGGCCAAATATTATAGATCTACAGACTCAGTGTGAAAGTCATTGATACGACCCCTTCTGCCTATACTGCCAGAATCGGAGATATTTCAGATACATTTACGATCATGCGCCTATAGAGACCTCTGTAGCTGACACATTTAGGGCACAGTCACACGCAGCAGTAACCGGGCTGCTGAACGCAGAGGACTGTGGTTTTTGTCACCGCTGTTAGGCCTCCTGTACACAACCGTTTCCCCCCCCGAAAACCGAAACCGAAACGGCCTTTTTGCCCAAATACTTTTAAAATACTTTTTTTATTAATGATTTTATTAATAATTCTTTTTCATGAATGAAATTCATCTGTGGGTGGCGCTGTTATGGAGAGGGGGATCTGTGGGTGGCGCTGTTATGGAGAGGGGGGATCTGTGGGTGGCGCTGTTATGGAGAGGGGGGATCTGTGGGTGGCGCTGTTATGGAGAGGGGGATCTGTGGGTGGCGCTGTTATGGAGAGGGGGATCTGTGGGTGGCGCTGTTATGGAGAGGGGGATCTGTGGGTGGCGCTGTTATGGAGAGGGGGATCTGTGGGTGGCGCTGTTATGGAGAGGGGGATCTGTGGGTGGCGCTGTTATGGAGAGGGGGATCTGTGGGTGGCGCTGTTATGGAGAGGGGGATCTGTGGGTGGCGCTGTTATGGAGAGGGGGATCTGTGGGTGGCGCTGTTATGGAGAGGGGGATCTGTGGGTGGCGCTGTTATGGAGAGGGGGATCTGTGGGTGGCGCTGTTATGGAGAGGGGGATCTGTGGGTGGCGCTGTTATGGAGAGGGGGATCTGTGGGTGGCGCTGTTATGGAGAGGGGGATCTGTGGGTGGCGCTGTTATGGAGAGGGGGATCTGTGGGTGGCGCTGTTATGGAGCGGGGGATCTGTGGGTGGCGCTGTTATGGAGAGGGGGATCTGTGGGTGGCGCTGTTATGGAGAGGGGGATCTGTGGGTGGCGCTGTTATGGAGAGGGGGATCTGTGGGTGGCGCTGTTATGGAGAGGGGGATCTGTGGGTGGCGCTGTTATGGAGAGGGGGATCTGTGGGTGGCGCTGTTATGGAGAGGGGGATCTGTGGGTGGCGCTGTTATGGAGAGGGGGATCTGTGGGTGGCGCTGTTATGGAGAGGGGGATCTGTGGGTGGCGCTGTTATGGAGAGGGGGATCTGTGGGTGGCGCTGTTATGGAGAGGGGGATCTGTGGGTGGCGCTGTTATGGAGAGGGGGATCTGTGGGTGGCGCTGTTATGGAGAGGGGGATCTGTGGGTGGCGCTGTTATGGAGAGGGGGATCTGTGGGTGGCGCTGTTATGGAGAGGGGGATCTGTGGGTGGCGCTGTTATGGAGAGGGGGATCTGTGGGTGGCGCTGTTATGGAGAGGGGGATCTGTGGGTGGCGCTGTTATGGAGAGGGGGCTCTGTGGGTGGCGCTGTTATGGAGAGGGGGCTCTGTGGGTGGCGCTGTTATGGAGAGGGGGCTCTGTGGGTGGCGCTGTTATGGAGAGGGGGATCTGTGGGTGGCGCTGTTATGGAGAGGGGGATCTGTGGGTGGCGCTGTTATGGAGAGGGGGATCTGTGGGTGGCGCTGTTATGGAGAGGGGGATCTGTGGGTGGCGCTGTTATGGAGAGGGGGATCTGTGGGTGGCGCTGTTATGGAGAGGGGGATCTGTGGGTGGCGCTGTTATGGAGAGGGGGATCTGTGGGTGGCGCTGTTATGGAGAGGGGGATCTGTGGGTGGCGCTGTTATGGAGAGGGGGATCTGTGGGTGGCGCTGTTATGGAGAGGGGGATCTGTGGGTGGCGCTGTTATGGAGAGGGGGATCTGTGGGTGGCGCTGTTATGGAGAGGGGGATCTGTGGGTGGCGCTGTTATGGAAAGGGGGCTCTGTGGGTGGCGCTGTTATGGAGAGGGGGCTCTGTGGGTGGCGCTGTTATGGAGAGGGGGATCTGTGGGTGGCGCTGTTATGGAGAGGGGGATCTGTGGGTGGCGCTGTTATGGAGAGGGGGATCTGTGGGTGGCGCTGTTATGGAGAGGGGGATCTGTGGGTGGCGCTGTTATGGAGAGGGGGATCTGTGCACTGTTATGGAAAGGGGATATGTGCACTGTTATGGGCATAACAGTGCACAGATCCCTTTCCCCATAACAGTGCACAGATCCCTTTCCCCATAACAGTGCACAGATTCCCCCCTCCCCATAGCAGTGCCATAGACCGATCCCCCTACCCATAACAGCCCCGGCCCTGCTGCTCACAGCATCACTCACTGCATCTTTATTTTACCTTACAATCGTGACGCTCCAGTAACAACTCTGCAGGCAGAGCGGCGGCGTAACGTCACTTACTCACGTGACGCACCTGCTCCGCCCACTTTATGAATGAAGGAGGCGGAGCAGGCGCGTCACGTGAGTAAGTGACGTTACGCCGCCCTCCGCTCTGCCTGCAGAGTTGTTAGTTACTGGAGCCTCACGATTGTAAGGTAAAATTAAGATGCAGTGACAAAGTAAACCGCCCGCCCGCAGATGGTGGGTGACAAATCCCACACCCCATATTTTCGGCCGATATGTAACAATATCGGCCGAAGTGGATTAGGTGCATTTTCGGCCGATATTTTCGGCTGCCGGAATTTCGGTGCACCCCTAATTTTCGTTATTTGTTAGAGTGGTTGAATTATATAATGTAAGGCTACTTTCACACTTGCGTTTGGGTTTCCGCTTGTGAGATCAGTTTGAGGGCTCTCACAAGCGGCCCCGAACGGATCCGTTCATCCCCAATGCATTCTGAATGGATAAGGATCCGTTCAGAATGCATCAGTTTGGCTCAGTTGCGCCTCCATTCCGCTCTGGAGGCAGACACCAAAACGCAGCTTTAGGCTACTTTCACACTTGTGTTCGGAGCGGATCCGTCTGGTGTCTGCACAGACGGATCTGCTCCTATAATGCAAACGATGGTATCCGTTCAGAACGGATCCGTCTGCATTATATTTCACAAAAAAATCTAAGTGTGAAAGTTAGTCAGACGGATCCGTCCAGACTTTGCATTGAAAGTCAATGGGGGACGGATCCGTTTGAAAAATTGCACTGCAAGCTGCGTTCGGTTGTCCGCCTGCTGAGCGGGACGGAGGCCAAGCTGAGCCAGACTGAGGCATTCTGAGCGGATCCGCATCCATTTAGAATGCATTGGGGCTGGACGGATGCGTTCGGGGCCGATTGTGAGACCCTTCAAACGGAGCTCACAAGCGGAACCCCGAACGCAAGTGTGAAAGTAGCCTTAGTGAGTGGAGAATAATTTGTTGTTATAACATCTGGTTTTCAGTTATTAATTCATGTATATCCATACAAAAAGACACACGTGTATATGTGCATATACATACACACCCGTGAATGTCCTACATACATATCCATACATTAACAACTACAAATAATTATATAAGTCAACACTCAAGTGATATTAAAATTAATAAAAGGGATAGGTTGGACATGCCGATATGAGTTAATGAATAGTTAATAACATTGATTTTAAATATGAATATAAACATGTGCACAGGCATTAAGTAACATAACTAAACAACAGTTCGAATACATGTGCATATGTGTAAAAACGCGCACCCACATCCGCACACATATGCATTCATACATCCACAGCCTGTGCTTTTTCACAGTTTACCCCTTACCTTTAACAATTGCTCTTGCACATGCATTGTAAACTTGTTCTTGGCTTGTGTTGGACTGGAACACACGGTCAAAGTTGTAAGGTTTGGACTATAAAAGAGAAAAAAAAAAAAAAAAAAAAAAAAAAAAAAGGAACATAAGACAGGGCCAAAATATACAAGTAGAACCTCAAGATAGATCTCTATCTCTATATATATATATTCAAATATTATATAAGGATCGGATCACTGGGATAAGAAGTACAAAGGGCAAGTGAAAAGCTGCTCATTTTTATTTATATAGTTATATTTTTTAAGATCAAAGTCCCATGTAAGTGCCCCTTTAAAAAGGAACCCGTTAGAAAATTTAGGAGCATTTAACCACCAGCATGCCACTATGTAGCTGTGGTAAAGGGTCCCAAATCTGTCCATCTGCCGCTGCAAAGTATAGTAAATTAAGATCTTAACACCTTCAGCAACACTGAGTGCATGGGCATTGCTTTAAAGAGGAGCTGTCACCTGTCCTGACATGTCTGCTTTATGTAACAATTCTGGAGCATCTATTCTTATGGATCTATGATGTGCCGTTCCTTTATTATTTGTACTAGAAGTTATGAATGAATTTCTAGCAGTCTGCAGTAAGGGTACAGAGGGGCGTTAATCAGTTGGGGGTGTGTAACTGCCTAGTGTGACAATAGCAGCACTGAACAAATAGAGTGAGACTGTTTAACGACACAATCCTAACTGGTTACCTCCCCTCTGTACCCTTACTGCAGACTGCTAGCAATTCATTGATGACTTCTAGTAGAAATAATAAAGGAACGGCACAACATACAGACATAAGAATAGATGCTCCAGAATTGTTATTACATGGGGAATGTATGTAGCTATTAAAACAGGCAGGTCAGGAGCGGTGACAGGTCCTCTTTAAAGGCTATGTAGAACTTTGGGGCAATGTTTCTTATTGAATTGTACTCATTTTGAGCTAAAAATCATTTTTTCAAATTTGTATTTATAAATAAAAAAAAATGTAACCCCTTTCTCTGTACAGCCTTGAGATTCTCTATTAGAAGGCTCTGTACTTTTAGTCTGTTCCATCAGGCAGCTCCTAATCCCTGACCTCCTAAACACTCATTACAGCTCAATTGTCATCTTACTGATAAGAATAGAGCTTAAATAAAGTGTTTATGACCTTTTAGTAATTTAGAGAGATTTATTAGATGACTGGCACTGAAACTGACAAACTTTTAAATACATAAAAGGTAAAAGAGGAGAGAATATTTAAAAGAATAAAAACTGCTACAAGAGGACAGTTTTAAATTAGAGGGGCAAAGGTTTAAAAGTAATATCAGGAAGTATTACTTTACTGAGAGAGTAGTGGATGCATGGAATAGCCTTCCTGCAGAAGTGGTAGCTGCAAATACAGTGAAGGAGTTTAAGCATGCATGGGATAGGCATAAGGCCATCCTTCATATAAGATAGGGCCAGGGGCTATTCATAGTATTCAGTATATTGGGCAGACTAGATGGGCCAAATTATTTTTTTTTCCAATTGGTCTTTATTTTTGTCTAATAGAAACATAGAATGAGTCATTCTATGTTTCTATTAGACAAAAATAAAGACCAATTGAAAAAAAAAAAAAAAAAAGTACATAGTCTATAGTGAAGCCTGCTCATGCACCTAAGGCTAGTTTCACACTAGCGGCACGGACCTCCGGCAGGCTGTTCAGGCGGGTGAACAGCCTGTCGGATCCGTCCTGCCACTAGTGAACGCGTGCCCCCGGACTATCGCTCCGGCCCCATTGACTATAATGGGGGTGGCGTTCTGGCGGCAGAGCATGCAGAGAGGCCGCCGGAATAGAATTACGGCATGTACTTTTATTCCGGCGGCCTCTCGGCATGCGCTAATGTGCTGCCATTATAGTCAATGAGACCAGAGCGGTAGTCCGGGGGCACACGTTCACTAGTGGCAGGATGGATCCGACAGGCTGTACACCCGCTGGTGGTCATCCGTGCCACCAGTGTGAAAGTACCCTAATGTTGCTGAAGAGGGGGGGGGGGGGCAGGTGGCATTAATATGGACAGATTTCAGACTCAAACCTCAGCTGGTAACATCATTCTGGTGGTTCAGTGGCACCAAACCCTGTGACAGGTCCCCGTTAAGCTGTATAATAGCGGGAGAAAACATGTTGAGTACACAGATATCCAGGAGATTACAGCTGTGCTGTACAGGGATATATTAGCTCCTAGCTTTCATCTGCATGCCCCTCTGTGTACAAGTTATAGCTGTAATTAAAAGGAGCCATAGAAAGCATTAGAGGATGGAAAACACGCAAGCGATCAATACAGCAGCCTGGTTACAGAGGGCAGAGAAATTAGGTTCCACCGAAGGATGAGCTCTGTTACTCTCAGTGATTGTTTAATTCTTCTAATTGTGTAAATGTACTGCGGAGCGCAGATAATAATCAGCCATAAAGTATCAGGTGCAAAGCGGCTTTCATCCTGATAATTCTCTGCATATTTTCCGGGTTGCAGGTGGGTCTCCACCAGGTACCATCTGGCAATGCCGGACCCAGAGAACTCCGGTACGCTGTTCCCTGCTGGATCTAGTCTCAGAGATTCTTGGGACTGGACGGACGTCAGTATGTGGAGATCAGGATTTCTGCTCATCTACCCTAGCAGCTATCTAGTATATACGACTACAGTAAGGTCTGTTTCACACAAGCAGGTTTTCCATCCGGACGTGATGCATGTGGTGATCACATAGCATCCAGACTGAATCCTGACCACCTTTACATTTAGGGGGGGGGGGAAAAAAAAAAAAAAAAAAAAAAAAAATCGCAGCAGGTTCTATATTCTGCATTTTTCACACAGCTCTGGCTCCATAGAAATTAAAGGGGCTTGTGCGAAAAACGAAAGGCAACCGGATACAATGCTTTTTTTTTTTTACTTGGTTGCTGGGAGATACAGATGGTTATTCTTCATATTTTCTTCAAGTGCGCGAAAAACACAAAACTGATTGATTTTTCTGTGCAGATTCAAACACTGGATGTAATCACAGACAAAACTGATTGAACTTGCGTCTAAAAACATCAGTTTTTCACTGAACAGACACTGACTAGGTATGAGCGAACCCGAACTTTACAGGTTCAGGGTGCGGACAGCAGAGGAATCCCACTATGGATTCCATTATAACGGAATTCTATGTCTGAATGCAAAATGGAAGCCTTTAAGAGACATTCCGTTTTGATCCATCCCAATAGAAGTCTATGGCCAAGCATAAGGGATCCGTCTGGTTTCCATTATGCAGGACTTTGTTTTCCGTCCTGCATAACAGAAACCAGACGGATCCTCTATGCTTGGCCATAGACTTCTATTATGACAGTAACTGGCATGAAATCGGCGCATGCGCACTGCATATCTGTGCCTCTGCCCACAGTGAGCAGAACACTGCACATGCCCGAGCCCGGCAGCGACGCACAAACGGCCTATAGGGAAATCTGATGTCACAGGGCTGGCCGAAGTTTACTAAGGGGTGGAGTCAGGCGCGAGTGAGGCAGGGGAACTTGGGCACTTTCAGCAAACTCTCCGCCCCTAGGCACTTGGGATGGCTCATTAACATATCAAAAACTACTTTTTGGGCGATTTGGATGATCTGAAAAAAGAAACAAAGATACCATCTGTGTCATTTCTTTGTGTCCCACTGAACTATGATCGGTTTAAAACCGGTCAGGTTGGTGACAGACTCACTTTAAAGGATTTCATTATAATAGAATCCATAACGGGATTCCTCCACTGCCCGAACGCCAGACCTGTAAAGTTCGGGTTCACTCATCCCTAACCCCGACACAATCCGTATAATCTGTATTGTACCCAACAGGCCACAATTACTTATGGGACATCCAGATCTTATGGGTGGTTGATTTGCAGGATTAGGCCCCACTCATGGGTCAATGAGTCTGGGAAAAAACAAAAAAAAAAACAAACACGGATGCAACACGGACTTGATCCAAAATATATGTGGTCCTGTGAATGCATCCTTAACTTCTTAAAATTAAACTTAACCTGAGAAAGCAGCCTGAGAAACATCAATACCAAAATTTACACAAGGTAACCGACTTAAGCATTCACAACTCGTAGCCCAGAAATGTATCATCTGTAGTACATGGGAAATATTTCTATATAAAAAAAAGATAACATGATATAGAAAGTAAGGATCGACCGATATTGATTTTTTAGGGCTGATACCGATAATTTGTGAACTTATATAAGCAAAACTTCGTGGCACTCTGCCGTCCGTTTGCCGCTGGAAGTCGGGTTCCCACCCTGTTTCATTAAGAATATAAAAACTTCTGCAATAGCGTTGCAAAAAAGGAATCTTTTAATAGACCTTTGCGGCTGTGTACAATTCGTGATGTTTCGGCCACACATTGGCCTTCATCAGACGTCTGCCGCTTTGGGGTAGATATCCAGGATATAGGCGTCTGGGTAAACGTGCAATCGCACTGTCAATCGCATCCCAGACAGTGCGATTGGTTCGGCCAAGCATGCATGTGCTCGGAATGGTGAGAAGGGAGAAAGCATCTGTCAGAGGCTTCTGTCCCTGAGAAGAAAGGACTGGGCAAGAGAAATTATAAGGCCAAACCCTCATCTGTCCAAATATTTGCCACTGGGAGAGAGTTGGAAGGCTACATAACAGGCTACTTTCACACTCGCGTTTGGTGCGGATCCGTCATGGATCCGCACAAACACATCCGCTCAGATAATACAACCGTCTGCATCCGTTCAGAACGGATCCGTTTGTATTCTCTTTAATATACCCAAGACTGATCAGTTTTCTATTGCGTCAATGTGTCAGTGAAAACGGATCCGTCCCCATTTAGAATGCATTAGGGCAAAACTGATCCGTTTGGGACCGCTTGCGAGAGCCCTAAACGGATCTCAAACGGAAAGCCAAACGCCAGTGTGAAAGTAGACTTAGACGTTCAGCCATTCTGTCAGAAATTGGCAGCAAACATTAATGTGTAGGATCAGCTTAAAGGGAACCTGTCATCAGCTTTATGCTGACCTCACTGAGGGCAGTATAAAATAGTGACAGAAATGCTGATGTCAGCGGTGTGTCACTCATCAGCTAATAGTAAGTGGTTGCTGAGAACCAGCATCATAATCATTGCAGCCCAGGCCTGGAAAAGAGTCACATCTACCTGAGAAGAGTCCTGGTTATTCATAATCTCCTGCTCTCCTCGCCCATCTAGGTATTAGACTGTCCGTCATCAGCAGGAGGGCAGGAGATTATAATAAACATGACTCTTCTCAGGTGGCGGTGACTCTTTTCCAGGCCTGGGCTGCAATGATTGTGATGTTGGTTCTCAGCAACCACTTACTTTTAACTTTCTAATGACAGACAGTGAAATCAACTCGCCTGTCTCTACTTTATTCTGCCGTTAGTATGGGCAGCATAAAGTTGATGACGGGTTCCGACAAAACAAGGGCATCAATAAGGTGAGCACAAAGGGGTAATTTATTAAGACCGGTGTCTATAACCCCTATAGCTGGCGCTTCTAAATGTAAGACTGCTCCCTTGCCATCTTACATTTAGACCATTCTCTATGCCTAAAACAGGTGTAGAAAATGATGAATGAGACAGGCCTGCCGGTCCACCCCCTTCCCCGCCCACTGTTTTAGTGTCGTGAGCTGAGAAAAGTCGCAGATTGTGGCGCAAATAACCTTTACACCACAATTTGTGCCAGAAATATGCCTAATATTTTTGGATAGTAAATTACCCCCAAAGAGTTTACTCTATTTGGTGTTATTCTCGATCATATAAAGTAATCACTAGGTCATCACGCTTTATGATAGCATTGTTCTGACCTCCAATCAACAGCCTCAGCGGCAGCAGCGGTCCCTTGCTGTGCCTGCACACGTCACCGCTGAGGTCACCGAATGCACGGCAGAGGCGACGTGTCTAGACAGCACCTCATACTTCAGGTGCAGCGGGGACAGAAAGCAGAGAAGGGAGCTCAGTGCTGGAACCAGAGTGTGGTCACCGGCCAGTGTTTTTTATTTTTTTTTAATTAACACCCACACCCTGCCTGGCCCATACAAAAATGGGTTGTTGGTCCCAGATAATGCAGTTAGAGGGGTATGCCCAGATTTTAAAACGGATGGCCTGTCGCCAGGTTTCTGCATACAAATCTGCACTAAATATACACACACGTGGCCATATCCTTACAGTTCTTAAAGGGGTTGTACCATGTGTTTAAGATATCACCTAATAGGACAGTGGTGGCGAACCTACATGGCATGGGTGCCAGTGGCGGCACTTGGAGCCCACTGTGGGCACCCGCACCCTGGAAAAAGTATGGTGTAGCAATATGCCGTAGACTTTTCCTACCATTCATCAGCGCAGGGCGCACTATGAACCACGCAGGCAGGCTGTTATAGCTAAATCATAAAGTACATAGAAGATATACTATATTGGGCTGTAGTATTTAGGTTAGATTGCCATGTTAGCACTTTGCGATAAGTGGGTTTTGGGTTGCAGTTTGGGCACTCGGTCTCTAAAAAGGTTCACTATCACTGGTATAGGGGATCCCTAGCTGGTCGAGCACATTCCCTGCAGCTCCATTCATTCTCTATTCATTCTCACACGATTTCTACAGTGATTGCATGTCATAACGTATAATCCTTCATCTTGGTCAGCAGATCCCTGTTTAGGCAGCACGATCTGCTGCACTGAAACAATGATTTCTGGCGACGGCCGAATGACAGGCTTGCCCAATGAAGGAGAATTTGCTCAATCATTAGGGGATCAGCAGCACCTTTTGCACAGGCAAGTCATTATACCGATAACTGGTCCGGTAGAGGACCAGTGCCTTCATACTGGTTCATCATATCTCCTAAGATATGTATGGCCGTCCATATTGATTAGGCAAGCCTACTCTGCCTTAACCAATGTGCTACATTCTTTGAGAAGGAATACAGAGCTACACGATAATTAAAGGGGTTATTTAGGAGTTGCATACAGGTGCCCTATTCTCATTATATGAGATTGGCGGGAGTTGAAGTCCCGCCATCCCTGCGAGTAAACTGTTTGAGAAAGCCGCATCGCTCACCGGAGCCATGACTTCCTCATAGCTCACCAAGTACAGCGCCATACATTGTAAAGCGGCTGTGCTTGGTGTAGCAGCTCAGATCCATTCACTTGCATGGAGCCGAGCTGCAGATGTATGGAGGTGTCACTGGCCTAGGCACTCACTGCGGCCTCTTCAAATAGCTGATTGGTGGGGCTTCCGTAAAATTTCCAGATAACTATTTTAACCATTTATGTGCTAAAAAGGGAGAGAGAAAAAATGGAAGGTACTTGGCAGGTTATTCTTAGCGACACTATGGAAAAGAGATTGCAAAGTCATTTTCACCATAGACAAATGGAAAACTATAATTATCCATCCAGTCATTACACAAAGCATAGGCATGTGACAGATGCTTAACATTTATACTCCAAGGCTAGTCTAAGGGTACTTTCACACTAGCGTTTTTCTTTTCTGGCACCGAGTTCCGTACAAGGTTCGGGTTATCTAAGAAATCTGTTATGGATTCCGCTACCACAGACCACAACTTATGGTCCGTGTTAGCAGAATCCGTAACGAAATTCTTAGAAAACTCGAACCTTGTACGCCGAACTCGAAAACACAAGTTCTCTCATCCCTATCCATAACAGGTTATCACGCTCACACATGGAGTGTGATTTCTGCACAGGATACGCTTGTCTCAAACAGGCCTAAAAAAAGTGAGACCGCGGGGACCAAAGACATAAAAGAAAGAGCTGAAAATGACATCAGCAGCTCCCAATATTAGCCATTCACGAACCAGCCAGCCTCCGGTTTTGGATTTTTCCCTGCATTCTAAAAGCCACAAGCTTTCTATTTTGAGAGCTTGTTTTTTGTACTTTCTAACAGCACCATTTATCATGCATTTGGGTAGCTGGAAAAAAATATAAATAAATCATTATGGAGTGGAATTAGAGGGCTTTTTTTTATTATTATTATTATTTTTTTTGTACGTTTTATTGATACCATTTTGGGCCAAGAATGACTTTTTGATCCCATGTTACCAAAAAAAAATGATTTGGCCATATGGATACTTTTTTTCCACATTGCGGCTCGAAAGTACTGGAGAAATACTTTTTTACTGTTTGAGGTTTTTTTTATTATTCTTATTTGTAAGGCTACTTTCACACTCACGTTTTGGTTTCCGTTTGAGAGATCCGTCCAGGGCACCAAAACGGATCAGTTTTGCCCTTAATGCATTTTGAATGGATAAGGATCCGCTCAGAATGCATCAGTTTGCCTCTGTTCTGCCTCTATTCCGCTTTGGAGGTGGACACCAAAACGTTGCCTGCGGCGGTTTTCTGTCCATCCAGGGATGCGGAGCGAGACCGGCACAAAATGCAAGTCAATGGGGACTGATCAGTTTTCTCTAACACAATCTGGCACAATACAAATATAACCTTTACCTCTTGATCTGGGTGCATAAATTGCAGTTGGAGCACCATAGAAGTCCTAAGGCAGGGTGAGCCGCCCCATTTATTCTTCGTTGCAAACAAAACGGATCCGTCTTGAACACCATTGAAAGTGACTTTCAATGGTGTTCATGATGGTTCCGTCATGGCTATAGAAGACATAATACAACCGGATCCGTTCATGAATGATGCAGACGGTTGTAATATATATGTAACAGAAGCGTTTTTGCAGATCCATGACGGATCCGCCAAACAGACAGGTTTATAAAATCCTACTAGGCCTCAGTTTGTAGTTCCTGAGACCACATGAAAAGGTGAGCTTTTGACTTCTGTTCACATGGTGCAGTGCTGTGCCCGAGGGTTGGCGCTGCCTTAGTCTGACAGCAGGGGTGCTGTTGGATGACTGGGTTGCTCCGCCTACTGGTGAGGCATTGCGGCGGTTGCCATGTGTTGCTGCACCAATTTGGAGAAGGTACCCACTCGTAGAGCCAACCTTGGCATGGTGAGTGGGCCTATGCTTTTTGATCAAAACATATACTAATGCCTCATGTAAGGCTTGATATACTATTAATTATGCTGAAAAGCTATATGAATTGTACCAATAATAGATCAATGCATTGCATACCATGGGGATGTGTGATGCATGCTTTTTTTCGGAGTGAAACTACAACTCCCAGCATGCATACTTGCTCTTCTCAGAACTCCCATAGAAACGAATGGAGCATGCTGGGAATTATAGTTTCACAACAGCTGGAGTGCCAAAGCTTGCTGACCCCTGTTCTGTAATTCGCAGATGACATCTGTGTGCAGTCCGCATTTTTTGAGGCCCAACAGATGGATCTGCGTGCGATCTTAAAAAAAAAAAAAAAAAAAAAAAAAGAAATAGAAAAGCTGATCGGACACAGACTGAAAATACGATTGTGTGAATGAGGCCTAACAGATGCCACTGCAAAGTGTCTGTTGCCCATATGATATATTAGGGATCGACCGATACTGATTTTTTAAGGCCGATACCGATAATTTGAGAACTTTCAGGCCGATAGCCGATAATTTATACCGATATTCTGGGTATTTTTTTTTTTGAGAAAAAAAAAAAATTCCTACACAAATCTGCTGAAAATTAATATGTTTATTGTTAACGTGTATTTTTTTTTTTTTTGTAAATCTTTTTCATTTATACTTAATATTTTTGTGTGTTTTTTTTTTTTTTTACTAACTTTTAGCCCCCTTAGGGACTAGAACCCTTGTCCTATTCACCCTGATAGATCTCTATTAGGGTGAATAGGAGCTCACACTGTCCCTGCTGCTCTGTGCTTTGTGCACACAGCAGCAGGGAGCTGAACATGGCAGCCAGGGCTTCAGTAGCGTCCTGGCTGCCATGGTAACCGATCGGAGCCCCAGGATTACACAGCTGGGGCTCCGATCGGAGGAGGAGAGGATCCTGTGGCCACTGCCACCAATGATTAATACTGGGGGGGGGGGGGGGGGGGCGCACTGCGCCACCAATGTTTTTACTATTGGGATGGGGGTGGGGGGCGCACTGCGCCACCAATGATTAATACGGGGGGGCTTGGGGGGCGCACTGCGCCACCAATGAAGATAAGTCTCATTCATATACAGGAGGCGGCGGGAGCTGGCTGCAGAATCACTACCTCTATGAGCGGTAGCTGCAATCCGCGGCACCTAAGGGGTTAACTACCGCGGACCGTAGCCACATACAGCTCATAGAGGTCGGGAGCCGGCTATGTGATTCTGCAGCCAGCTCCCGCCTCCTGTATATGAATTAATGAAAGGCTCATCTTCATTGGTGGCGCAGCAGCCACACCCCCTTCCCCTCCTTCCGTCTCCCTCCCCCTGTGCTGCAGCAGCAGCACAGGGGGAGGGAGACACTGCTTCCTTCTCCCCTGTGCTGCGGAGGGAACACAGAGCGCTGAGAGCAGCGCGTTGTGTTCCCAATACGTTATCGGAATATCGGCAAAATAGATGCAGATACCTGTCAAAATCCTCAATATCTGCCGACAATATCGGCAAAACCGATAATCGGTCGATCCCTATGATAGTGACCTGGTGGACTGCACAATATCAAACTCTTTGCTCCTTATACAAGTAACCACAATAACCTGAATATAAGCAACAGGACAGAGTTATATAACGTGGAATGCTAACTGCTCTCCCTCAATGAAGTCAGTCAATATATATAGAGAAGCCTTTGTGCTAAAATGAGAAAAGTATGCCTTCCGGGTGCACCCATGTTGTATGGAAAGACACCCAGGAGATGAAGCCTCGCTGAGCAGTATAACAAAGCCGGGTTTCATTTAGCAGACTGAACTACATTTATATGTATGTAAGAACAGTTATGACAAGGTGTCACTTGATTTTCAACCAATAACTCCATCCAAACAATCCAGTACTGTCAAACTCAAATAAAAGGGGTTATCTGGTATGAAATATTGATGACCTAGCCCCAATATCAGCTGGTCGAAAAGGCTGGCGCCCCAAGGCCATGTGACATCCCGCACATAGTCACATGGCCTAGGCCAGTTGTGGCGACCCTATGGCACAGGTGCCAGAGGCGGCACTCAGAGCCCTCTCTGTGGGCACCCACACCCTGGAAAAAGTCTATGGTGTACCCATATGCCTTAGACTTTTCCTGCCATTCATCAGCACAGAGCGCACTATGAACAGCACAGGCAGCGCACTGAATGTAGACAGGCTGTTGTAGCTAAGTGATAAAGTACATGGAAGATATACTATATTGGGCTGTAGTATTCAGGGTAAATTGCGTGTTGGCACTTTGCAATAAATAAGTGGGCTTTGAGTTGCAATTTGGGCACTCTGTCTCTAAAAGATTCACCATTACTGGCCTAGGCGCTGGTCAGCCCCATTGAAGCAAATGGGGCTGAGCTGCAATACCAAGCACAGCCACTATGCTAAGTACAGCGCTGTGCTTGGGAGAGATGCCTGGAGCAGGCTGCGTTCACCATCCATCAGGGGTGTCGGACTTAGACCCGCGCCAATATGATGATTATGACCTATCCCTAGTATAGGTCCCCATTATAGATTACTTGATATACCCTTTAAAGCCTAATATTCCAAGCAAGTATGAATCGAAAATGTACATGAGGCTCTGTTCACATAAAACAATGCGATTGAGCCGAGACTTGTGACAAAGTATAAACTGCTAGTGGTGCTTGGTCAATGATCATACAACCAAGGTGGTGCTCCATAATTTTGGGTTCTTCAGCATTGGATATGTGGAGGCAGGGGCACATTAATACTGGGTGCCATCTCCCCTTGCTGCGATACAGGATGTCACTCTGGCATGGTTAGGGATGAGCGAATAGACTTCGGATGAAACATTCAAAGTTGATTTGCATAATACCTTTATAAATCATTTTCTACTGTAAAAAAAAGCCAATACATTCTAATACTGTACCGAGCGCATGCTCCGTACAGTATTCAAACTAAGTATTATGCGAATCGACTTAGGATGAAACATCCAAAGTCGATTCGCTCGTCCCTAGTAATGGTCATACAGATCCTGGATGTCCTCCTGAGGTTTGTCATTCCAAGCTCTTTCAGCCAAGGTGGCTGTTGGCTGCTGTGCATGAGAGATCCATCGCCCCATCCAGTCCAAGTCAATTTCGATGGGGCGAAGATCTGGTGATTGAGATGGCCAGGGGAACCGCTGGATAACCCGAAGGGCACGTTGTGTAGTGCAGGCAATAAGTGGATGGGTGCGACCTTGTTGGATCACCTTGTCTTGCGAGTGAAAAAGGCAGTAGGACTGGTTCCACAATGTCTTGGATATACCCAAGGCTGGTCAGTGTTCCCTCCTCAAATACCAGGCAGTAACAGCCATGGCAGCTAATAGCACCCCCCACACCATGGCACCTGGTCTTGGTCTCTGCATCATGCATGATGGCAGTAGGTGCCCTCCTGCAAATTCACCTTACAGAATCCAACTTTCGGCTGCACAGAAGCACCATACATTGCAGAAAAGAGCTTCACGTCATTACTAATTACAAGGAACAAGAATTAGGTGACTGTCACAAAATCCATCCAAGTCCAAACCTGGTGTCAGTCGTTTCACACACAGACTTGCTTAGTCAGGGTTTAGACACAATGGCAGGACACTCCCTTACCTCAAGAGAAATGCTAAACAGACAACCTTGACCTTCCACGTTAGCACAGTGCTGGAGGACAATCTACCCACCAAAAGAAATCCTAAATGCAGGAGCCAATAAGTATCTGATGGAGGAAGCACACAGACATGGTGACGGGAAACTGAGGGCAAGCTATTCATGGAGCTCTCAGCAGGAGAGATGTTACTAGAAAACAACACAAAGACCTCGACTACACACAGCTAAGATTAGGGGGGCTGACTGGTCCACAACCCCCATGACACAATGCCCAGCCTCCTGGCACAAGCTGGTCGCTGTAGTGAGCGCACAGTTTCTGACGCAGGTTTTTTCAGCCAAGGCCAGGACTGGATCCATGAAGAACTTGCATACTTCCTTTCTTCTGTCCCATATACAGCTGGTGTGAATACAGCCTGCAGCGCTTTAACAGCAGTATGACCGGTCTGCGCATATCTTATCAGGTCAGAGAGGATTTCAGAAGGTCTTTGAAAAAAAGCTTACATCAGTGTTTGCCAAACAGAGTTTCAAAGAACAATGTTCTTAATAAGGACATCAGTGGGGGCCGCCCTATAAGATAAGACCCTAATTAGACTAGGGCTAGACAGATGAAAGGTCCTCTTTAAGTAACAGCTACTCAGCAACATCAAAAGGTACCCCCAAGGTTATGATAATACATGACTGTGCTGCCCCTGTTAAAAACAGGTCGAGTGCAGTGGGCTATCCCCAAAAGACATGGGCATACACCAAAGTACCACAGATTGACAACCTAGGCATTAGAAGGCAGCAGCTGCCCAAGATCAGGATGATTGATTCGGACATGCCCAAGCCTTCTGTTCTTGGTGGACATCAACCATCACCAGACTTATCCGGCAGCGGCTTACTCCCTCTCCCCATTTAGTATGCGGGCTCGCTTCGCTAAACATGCAAAGTGAGGGGCATGTCGGCTGTGTAAGAGAACCTGCCACCCCGATTTTGGACCATAAGAAGTACTGCAGATATATTTTTTTATCAGATAAATTTTATTGAATTTTTTTTTAACATTTTACAGGAAAAGAAAAAAACATCCAATCCAGACACAAGATATATTAGTGAGTACACTCATTCAATTGAAAATATGCAGCATGTTTGAGACTGTGTTGCAGATCACATTCAGAATACGACAATAAAAGATAAAAGTACATGGTACCAAAACATACTCCGATATCAGTAGTTTATGTTATTGCATACATACAGACCACCCAACAACTCACCCCCCCCCCCCCCCCACCAGCGATGAGACGGACACGTCCACACCGAGATGCTCAAGATGTACCTGAACAGCGAGACAGCCGACACCCATACTATAGAATATGTACACCGTGCTTAGCCTTGGCCGAAAGTATATAAACCCTTGCACAGCAGCATTCCCCGATATTCATTCAGATTTCCCTTCCC
The DNA here is from genome assembly GCF_905171765.1 of Bufo bufo. Taxonomy (NCBI): domain Eukaryota; kingdom Metazoa; phylum Chordata; class Amphibia; order Anura; family Bufonidae; genus Bufo; species Bufo bufo. The sequence goes on along the minus strand of NC_053393.1, from coordinate 493,700,552 downwards.
ATTTCAAATCTCACATGTGTACGATACTACATAAGGCTACTTCACACCCGCGTTTTGGCTTTCCGTCTGCGAGATCCGTCATGGGCTCTCACAAGCGGTCCAAAACGGATCAGTTTTGCCCTAATGCATTCTGAATGGAGAAGGATCCGCTCAGAATGCATCAGATCAGCCACCATTCTGTTCTGGAGGCTGCTTGCAGCGTTTTGGTGTCCGTGTGACGAAACTGAGCCAAACGGATCCGTCCTGACACACAATGCAAGTCAATGGGGACGGATCTGTTTTCTATGACAACAGAAACCGGATCCGTCCTCCATTGACTTTCAATGGTGTTCAAGACGGATCTGTCTTGGCTATGTTAAAGATAATACAAACAGATCCGTTATGCAGGCCATAGACTTCTATTATGAAGGAATGAATAACAGAATGTCTGTAAAGGCATTCAGATATGCATTCCGTAATAGAATTGCGTTATGGTCCATGGTAACGGAATCCATAACGCAATTCGCCTTTTACCAGCAAAGTGTGAACGAATTTCATAAGCAGAAATTCGCTCATCTCTAGTCATCAGTATCTGTGGGGGTCAGCATTACATGTTCAAAACATCGGAATAATACTGTACAGAGATCAGTCTCCGTACAGTATTAGAATGTATGGGCTCTGATGAGCTGAAGTTAGTTAATCACGCTGCGCGTGACTTCGTTGAATAACTTCAAGTGGAAAACCACTTTAAAACTTAAAACCAAACTCCGCTTCGGTTAAGAGGTACTAGTTTTCCACTTTAAAAATCAACTACCTTAGTTATTCAACGAAGTCATGCGCGACGTGATTAACTTACTTCGCTCACTTAGGTCATCAGCATAAAAAAGTCTTGGAAAACTCTTTTAAAGCAACCATCCAGTTCAATAAAAAAATATTCACAGATCCACGCTAATTGTTGGCCTACAAGAGCCACACTGGGCATCGGTGGCCCAAGACACTTGGTTTTGGTTTGACCAGCGCCGTTCATGTGAGCAGCGTTGGCCAAGCCAAGGGCAGCAGGAAGTGTCTCTGACTAAATTTTTTTTTCTTATAGTTACTTTAGTTTAGAGGGGGTTGTCCCATGCCCGATAACGGTCTGTTCATCGGGTGTCCATGAAAAGACAACCCATCTCCCTGGTTGAACGGACTGAAATACATGCTGCATTCAACTCTATAGGACTGCTGGAGATAGCTGAGCCTTTGTACGCTATCTCAGGCAATCTGAAGTAATTGCTGCTCCATTTAAACAGGAGAGAACGTGACATCATTTTTATGATCAGAGAGGCCTAGAGTTCAGACTCCCCCTCATCAGACACATCCCCTATTCTGTGGATTGTGCATCAGTTGATTTCATAGGACAACTCTTTAGAAGGAGGATTTGCTTGCTTGTTATAGATCCTGTATAATAACAGATTCCCTCAAACTGAGCCTCCTAAGGCTACTTTCACACCTGCGTTAGGTGCGGATCCGTCTGGTATCTGCACAGACGGATCCGCACCTATAATGCAAACGCTTAGATCCGTTCAGAACGGATCCGTTTGCATTACCATGAAATGATAATGCAAACGGATCCGTTTTGACTTTACATTGAAAGTCAATAGGGGACGGATCCGTTTGAAAATTTAGCTATATTGTGTCAACTTCAAACGGATCCGTCCCCATTGACTTACATTGTAAGTCTGGACGGATCCGTTTGCCTCCGCACGGCCAGGCGGACACCCGAACGCTGCAAGCTGCGTTCAGGGGTCCGCCTGCTGAGCGGAGCGGAGGACAAACGGTGCCAAACTGATGCATTCTGAGCAGATCCGCATCCACTCAGAATGCATTAGGGCTGGACGGATCCGTTTGGGGCCGCTTGTGAGAGCCTTCAAACGAAACTCACAAGCGGAGCCCCGAACGCTAGTGTGAAAGTAGCCTAAGTCTGCTACAACTACACCATAATGTTTACAGGGGTTTCCTCTCTTTAGCAAATAGCATTTATTACGTAGAGACAGTTACTACCAGGCTCTTACTAATGTATTGTGATTGTCCTTATTGTCTTCTTTGCTGGCTGGATTCATTTTTCCATCACATTATACACTGCTTGTTGCCATGGTTACGACCACCATGCAATCCATCAGTAGTGGTCGTGCTTGCACACTATAGAAAAAATAAATAAAAATAAAATCACTGGCTGATGTGCACTCCCAGCCACTAGAGATGCCAGCGCTTTTTCCTATAGTGTGCAATCACAACCACCACTGCTGGATTGCAGAGTGGTCGTAACCATGGATACAAGCAGTATATAATGTGATAGAAAAATGAATCCAGCCACCAAAGGAGGCAACATGGACAATCACAATACATTGATTGACTTGTATTAACTTTCTCTACATAATAAGTGTGATTTGCTTAAGTTTTACGGACGTGTGAAAGGACCCTTATTATCTCTTCCAGCCCCATAGAGAATGAATGGGTCCGGATTCGTTTCGCAACGTTGCAGAACGGATCCGGACCCATTCCACGGATGTGTGAATGGACCCTTATCGTCAGCACATCTCGCCGTGTAATCAGGAATGTGTTGCCGATAATCAATAGAATTAGGGAGGAATGACTGTGGCAGTGATCATTCCTCCCCAGACACTTTGCATTAGCCTGTGTAATAGGCTGATGCAAACAAGCACTGATTAACTTTTTTTTTGCAGCCCCTTGAAATAATGCGATGTGACAATGCGGCACCCAGACCAAAAAAGGTTGTGCACCCCTGCTTTAAAAGGGTCACACCAGGCAAAAACTAAGAATTCACCCTTTGGCTATACATGCTCCTAAAAGGTTCATTGCCTGAATGTTTCCATTGCAGAGATCGCCTGCTGCCCCTACTAGGCCGCAGCTGAAGCCTGTGCTGCCATCCTAGAGCAGTGCTCAGACATTTCAGATACACGGCAACACATAATATAACTATGGGGACCACACGTGCAGGATACAATGGCAACTGCTCCCCTGCTGGACACCAGTGATGATGGGGCTCAGCTAAAGTCAAAGGGTTTGTGCCAAGATTATAAATGATCCACAGGGAATAACTAGTGGATCGCTGAAGGTCCAACCTCTAAGGCCCCTTTCACACGAGCGAGAATTCCGCACGGGGGCAAATCGTGATTCATTCATTTAAATGGGTCCGTGTCCGTGAGCGGTGGTTTTCACGCATCACTTTTGCTTTGCGTGGAAAAATAATAAATAAAATCGCAGCATGTTCTATATTCTGCCCCGTAGAAGTGAATGGAGCTGCGTGTAAAATCGCATCCGCAAGAAAGGGGATGTGATTTTTCACGGATGGTTGCTAAGAGATGTTGTTTGTAAACATTCCGTTTTTTATCACGCGCGATAAAGACTGAACGCGATTGCAAACAAAACTGAATGGCTCTCTTTGCGAAATTTTCAATAAAAGCATCCGCAACACACTCATCTGCAAGGGGCTTAAGACTTCCACTAATCTCAAGAACTGTTGTCCCGTTCCCCCATCCTGAAGGAGTAGCAGGTTGAGCACTCGTCCTTTCGCTCTATTCATTCTCTATGGGAGCGACAGATTGCCGAGCACTGTAATCCGTTATCTCCAGCGCTCTCACAGGAGGATAAATGGAGCTGCAATGTGAACGCACAACTTGTTGCTCCATCAGAACGGGGGGTCGGGACCACGATTCTCATTATTAATGGTGGTCACCACATTTGGATCCCCAGTGATCAGCTAGTCGTCCCCTATTGTGTGGATAGACGATAATGGGGTTGTGCCACTTAACCTAAAAATTAAGATGTAAAATTACCGGTAGCTCAGGTTTATGTCTCTCGGACTCCATGACGCATTATCTGTAACTACCAGTCTCATCTCTGTGGGAGGGGCTTAGCTGAGAGGTAATTGCTATACAGCCGACTGGAGGCATGGAGATAACAGCCACTAGATCCTGCGATGTGGAAAATATGGGGTAACAGAAAATATAAATAAGTAGAAAGCCTGAAAAAAGTAAGGTAGAAAACATAAATACTAAGTAATGGCTAATTTATTTTGTAGTGGTCCTTTAAGTGTAGAGACTCCATTTATCTAAAGGTAGGTATACCCCTAAGATAATAGTCAGCCAACTGCTCTCTCCCGATCCTCCTTGCACGTCCGGCATGAACAGGATCGGGAAGTTAAATTCAACATGCCTGATCCTTATCTCCCCAGACATGGGCCGTCAGCAGATAGTCTGGAGGCTGGCCAGATAGATATTAGGTCAGCCAACCCTGACAAAATTGTACGGTCTATTGCATATGGGCAGCTTAAAGGGGATGTCCCATTTCGTCACTATTAGGTGTTTGGGATGGAGGGAGCCAGTGCTCCATTGTTTCAGCAGCTTCCGTTGCAGTGCATGGGAGCGATGGAAACAGCATAGCACAGCAAGATGTTTGAGCTAGGAAACAGAATTAGGCCTCTTGCACACGACCGTATGCCCTCCTAGATATTTGGCTGCTCACGGACCGTGTGTCCCAGAGCGGCATTGGTCGCCATCTGGAGCCCTGCATGGTGAAAGGAATGAAGCTTACTGAAGTGTCAGATCTCAGCTGCATGGCACACACCCTGCAACTTGTAGTAAGTGATGGTCTGTCAAGCCCAGAGAGCTGTGAGCGACATAACTGCCATGCTAAAGAAGTGCGCAAGTCATTTCCACCAATTATTGCCAAGCACCAACTGAGGTGCATTCAGTCAGACCTTGGCCTGCCCCAAAACAGCCTGATTCAGGCTGTTCCAACACGGTGGAACTCCCCACGCCACAAAGAATGCTGGAACAGAAGCGAGCTCTTAGCATCTATGCTGGTGAACATGGAGGATATTCTTGCCCTAATGCTGATCAGTAGGAGATTGTAGAAAATCTGATTCAGACCCTCCTCCCAATAGAGGAAGTGACCCTAGAGGTTAGCCATAACGACTCAAGTGTGTCATCCGTCATTCCATGTGTGAGAGTGCTGAAGATGCTCCTTCAAGAGAATAAAGGGCCCACTACACGAGGCATTAAAACACTCAGGGAGGTCATGAACCTCAAACGTTTTTTGAAGTATGAAGAGAATATAAACATAGTGTTGGCATGTCTTTTAGATCCTCGATTCAAACATCATGCTTTCTCTTCTGATAATGTATTGAGCAAGGCAAAAGAACGGCTGACAGAAGATATGCAAAAGGAGGTGCAGGTTCTAGAAAGGTCACGCGAGGAAGAGCCTGCTGCTACCAGCGCGGAAGAGCCTGCTGCTACCAGCGCGGAAGAGCCTGCTGCTACCAGCGCGGAAGAGCCTGCTGCTACCAGCGCGGAAGAGCCTGCTGCTACCAGCGCGGAAGAGCCTGCTGCTACCAGCGCGGAAGAGCCTGCTGCTACCAGCGCGGAAGAGCCTGCTGCTACCAGCGCGGAAGAGCCTGCTGCTACCAGCGCGGAAGAGCCTGCTGCTACCAGCGCGGAAGAGCCTGCTGCTACCAGCGCGGAAGAGCCTGCTGCTACCAGCGCGGAAGAGCCTGCTGCTACCAGCGCGGAAGAGCCTGCTGCTACCAGCGCGGAAGAGCCTGCTGCTACCAGCGCGGAAGAGCCTGCTGCTACCAGCGCGGAAGAGCCTGCTGCTACCAGCGCGGAAGAGCCTGCTGCTACCAGCGCGGAAGAGCCTGCTGCTACCAGCGCGGAAGAGCCTGCTGCTACCAGCGCGGAAGAGCCTGCTGCTACCAGCGCGGAAGAGCCTGCTGCTACCAGCGCGGAAGAGCCTGCTGCTACCAGCGCGGAAGAGCCTGCTGCTACCAGCGCGGAAGAGCCTGCTGCTACCAGCGCGGAAGAGCCTGCTGCTACCAGCGCGGAAGAGCCTGCTGCTACCAGCGCGGAAGAGCCTGCTGCTACCAGCGCGGAAGAGCCTGCTGCTACCAGCGCGGAAGAGCCTGCTGCTACCAGCGCGGAAGAGCCTGCTGCTACCAGCGCGGAAGAGCCTGCTGCTACCAGCGCGGAAGAGCCTGCTGCTACCAGCGCGGAAGAGCCTGCTGCTACCAGCGCGGAAGAGCCTGCTGCTACCAGCGCGGAAGAGCCTGCTGCTACCAGCGCGGAAGAGCCTGCTGCTACCAGCGCGGAAGAGCCTGCTGCTACCAGCGCGGAAGAGCCTGCTGCTACCAGCGCGGAAGAGCCTGCTGCTACCAGCGCGGAAGAGCCTGCTGCTACCAGCGCGGAAGAGCCTGCTGCTACCAGCGCGGAAGAGCCTGCTGCTACCAGCGCGGAAGAGCCTGCTGCTACCAGCGCGGAAGAGCCTGCTGCTACCAGCGCGGAAGAGCCTGCTGCTACCAGCGCGGAAGAGCCTGCTGCTACCAGCGCGGAAGAGCCTGCTGCTACCAGCGCGGAAGAGCCTGCTGCTACCAGCGCGGAAGAGCCTGCTGCTACCAGCGCGGAAGAGCCTGCTGCTACCAGCGCGGAAGAGCCTGCTGCTACCAGCGCGGAAGAGCCTGCTGCTACCAGCGCGGAAGAGCCTGCTGCTACCAGCGCGGAAGAGCCTGCTGCTACCAGCGCGGAAGAGCCTGCTGCTACCAGCGCGGAAGAGCCTGCTGCTACCAGCGCGGAAGAGCCTGCTGCTACCAGCGCGGAAGAGCCTGCTGCTACTAGTATTACTATTCTGGAAGAGCCTGCTGCTACCAGCGCGGAAGAGCCTGCTGCTACTAGTATTACTATTCTGGAAGAGCCTGCTACTAGTCTGGAAGAGAAGGACGATGATGCAACAGAAACATACAAATTCCCAAATAGGAAACACATGGGAAAAAAAATAACTGATTGATGCCATGTTCAGCCTTTTATTGGGGCCTCATGTAGAGGATTCTCTAACTTTACCAAAAGTCAGCCTTGATGATGAGCTTCATCTTTATTTGAAAGAACCGGTGGTCAATAGAAAGGACAATCTACTTGAGTGGTGGAAAGAAAATGAGGCGCACTTTAAAAGCCTTGCTTCTGATGCCAGAAGATACCTTTGCTCTCCACCCTCCTCTGTACCTAGTGAGCGTGTTTTTAGTGAAGTGTCAGCAATCTATGAAAGAAACAGAAGCCGTTTAACAGGAGAACATGCAGAAATGTTGTGCTTTCTGCACTACAATGTACTCCTTCTCAACTGGAAGTATTGAAGAAATTCTAAATGTTCTGTGTACGGCATGAACCAAGCCGGGCTCTCAGCACATAAATGTGAAAGGATAAATTCCAGCACTGGATAAATTTACCGTTGCACTTCCATCGTCTTTATTTTTCATTTTTTTAATCACAGGTTACATCTTGTGGACATCACCTCCCACCACCACAGGTTGACATGTTTCAAATGTCCAGAAGGCTGGACCTCTAGCAGAATCTGGGGTCCCATGATGGACCAGCTCACAGACATTCTGCACCGCCAGAGATAATTGTCCAGACTGGATACAAATGCATCAAACCTTCAGCTGTGAGAAGTATTGGGTCTGCAACCCCGGGATGTAAAACATTTCCATTCACTGACAGAGCTCATTATACGATAATATATTAAGCTTACAGTGTACCTGAACTTTAAAAAAACAAACAAAACTAATGACAAATGATTTTGAGTGCCCGCCCCCCCCCCCCCCCCACCAATCACTAGAACAGGAGATGGACTTGAGACAGGCTCACTGATTTGGGGCTCATGCACATGACCGTATGTATTTTGCGGTCCGCAAAACATACAGATGACGTTCATGTGTTTATTTTGTGGAACGGAACAGCTGGACCCTAAGGCCTCGTTCACACTTCAGTGTTTGGTCAGTGATTTCCATCAGTGATTTCTCAGCCAAAACCAGGTGTGGGTCAAAACCACAGAACAGGTGCAGATCCATCCATTATACCGTGGCTTCACTTTGGGTTTTGGCTCACAAATCACTGATGGAAATCACTGAAGTGTGAACGAGGCCTAACAGAACAGTACTATCCTTGTCCGTAATGCGGACAATAATAGGACATGTTCTATATTTTTGCGGAACAGAAATACGGAAACGGAGTGCACATGGAGTAACTTCCGGTTTTTGTGGACTTACTGCAATGAATAGTTCCGCATACGGTCAGCGAAAATAATAATAATAATAATAATAAAACGGACATGAAAAGAGAATACGTTCGTGGGCAAGAAGCCTTATAGAGTGCTCCGACAGGCTCACTGACTTGGAGTGCTCTGGGTCAGAACTTCTTTCACGTCGTTCCAGTAATCACTGGGGATCTCAGCTCTCAGACCCACCGCAAAACCCCAAAAAAATTCATAAATAAAAAATAAAAAACACACAACATAAGAAACTTTTGAGAATTAGAGGGACACATTAATTTCTACAAGACTGGACAACCCCAGTAAAGCCATCAGGAGATCACTGTGACTACAATAATGAGCGTGATGAGAGAGATGACTAATAGAGAGGAGCACGCCCAGGTATTATGGCTGAGACAGCTGCTGCCACAACTCCAGGGTGAGAATACAGGAGGGATCAGAAATCCCACAGGTGACCGCACAGCCTCCAACAACAAGGATGAAGTCATCCAGCAGACACGTCCGATTAGAAGGCTCGTCAGCGGCAGATAGTTTATACGGATACAGTAGAAGGATGCTCGCTAGGAGCAGATAATTGCAAGTCACAGGCCAGACGTTAGGCCTCATCGTCGGATCATCTACAAGCTGCAGATTTTCATTATGGAGAGAAGCAGTGAACATCTGGGCTCGGCCGCCCGCTCTCTGCCAGATCAGGCACAATCAGTCTGCTGTTAAGGAGAACAATCTCCTTTATGGAGAAAACCAAAGCAAGATCAAGAATTTACCCAAATCTGCATGTCGTCTGCTGCTTGCAGGAAAGAGCCTATTGTGCGTCATCGCCACACAGGAGCAGTACGCCGACCATTATGACAGAAGCGTGCCGAGTGCACTGCCGTGTGTGTGTGTATCATCAGGGCACCCTTTTATTTCAGAAATGAATGAAATTTAAATATCTGAATATCCCAGCAAGTACGGCTACTTTCACAGTCACGTTTGGTGCGGATCCGTCATGGATCTGCACAAACGCATCCGTTCAGAACAGATCCGGTTGTATTAGGTCTTCTATAGCCATGACGGAACCGTCTTGAACACCATTGAAAGTCAATGGAGGACGGTTCCGTTTTCTATTGTGCCAGAGAAAACGGATCCGTCCCCATTGACTTACACTGTGCACCAGGACGGATCCGTTTGGCTCAGTTTCTTCAGACGGACACCAAAGCACGCCTCCAAAGCGGAAAGGAGAAGGAACGCAGGCAAACTGATGCATTCTGAGCGGATCCTTTTCCATTCAGAATGCATTAGGGCAAAACTGATCAGTTTCAGACCGCTTGTGAGAGCCCTGAACGGATCTCACAAACGGAAAGCCAAAACGCTAGTGTGAATGTAGTCAGAAAAACAAAAAAGATGACCCAGGGAAGGGTGAAGGACAGTGCCCACCCAATGCAACCACAAAGGACACACCAAGAGTATGACTCGGCAAAAGCTCCCGAGTAAAACAGCAGAAACACAAAGAAAAGGAGCTCATAGTACCAAAAGAATACATTTTATTAAAGCATGATTAAAATGACATAAATAGAAAAAGCAAATAAATGTGATGCCGTTAAACATGATGAAACAAGAGCGGAGGACAGAAAAAGAAGAGCGCCACCCCGGGAAGAGGGCACACGGATCAAAAAATACTAAATATCTATGAAGCATGGGAATGAATGTTGGGTACAATGCCCAACCCATGCAAGGATAATAGGACCAGTGAGTGCCAGATGAGACAGTGGTCAACACATACACTCCTGATGGCAATAAATGGTATGCAGACACCGATAAAGGTGGAAATATGCTGCAAACCAACCAGTGAAAGACCATGTGTAAATAAACAACAAAGTCGAGTGGCCTAAGGAGAGTAGCAGAGCTCACCTAAAGCGGACCGTGTGCAAAGAGACCCAGGGTGGTGCAGCATATTTCCACCTTTATCGGTGTCTGCATAGCATTTATTGCCATCAGGAGTGTATGTGTTGACCACTGTCTCATCTGGCACTCACTGGTCCTATTATCCTTGCATGGGTTGGGCATTGTACCCAGCATTCATTCCCATGCTTCATAGATATTTTGTATTTTTTGATCCGTGTGGCGCTCTTCTTTTTCTGTCCTCCGCTCTTGTTTCATCATGTTTACCGGCATCACATTTATTTGCTTTTTCTATTTATGTCATTTTAATCATGCTTTAATAAAATTTATTCTTTTGGTACTATGAGCTCCTTTTTTTTGTGTTTCTGCTAGTGTGAATGTAGCCTAATTGGCGAGGGGGCATATCTTTTAGACTATGTCCAGAACATGGCCGCCATCTTAAAAGAATCTTAAAATTGGATCAAGGACAAAATATATTAATATATTAGGGAGTTTAATTTTTTTCCAAAAATGTGATTTTCATATGACTTTGCTTCCACCCGAGTCTCAATGATGTAAACGATATATAGGCCAAATTTCAAGAAGATTGGATAATATTTAGGGGTTGCACACATTGATCACCTATTACTACTCTCACTCCTGTACCTAGGAGGTTGGTCTAAAAACGACTTCGGTTTCAGGACCCCAGGGGCTCTGCATCAAGCAAGGTGGAAGGCAAAGGCAATATATGCACTTAAAACTGTCCTCTTAACTGAACAGTTGAATATTCCTCAATGAGAATTGAAAGGAATGAAACGGGTTGCACATTTTGTCAGCCTCATACATGTTCACTTTTTGCACGAGGCAATTGTAGGTCGATGGGCTCCAAAGGATGATTTGGATATGCTACAGCTTCTGAGCTCCTACCCAGATGCAGACGTCAAAAAAAGTGCTCTCACAGTCGCTAAGAGACCCCTTTGGTATCTGTCAGAAACAAACGTAGGATTGGCTTTTTTGGACGAACGTATAACTCAGGCTGTTAAGGAAAACACAACTAAAAATAATAATTTAGAAACCAAACCTGCAAAGAAGAAGTAAATGAAATGATTAGAGGGTAAAAACCTAGTTTTTGAAGGAAAAGACCTGAGCCATTTCGTTACTAATAAAACAAAGACGTTCTTTGAACTGTTTGGGATCCACGACAGAAAACTGCAGTGATTCTCTAAGAAGCCATGTGAACGCTCTCAAGGTGGTCAGTGATACCGCAGAAAGAGGAATCGCTCCGATAAAAGTTTAATGAATCGGTCAGGGGCGAACAACAAAAACTATTCTTGTTGAGGGCAGTCGAGCATCACAGAAAAGACGTCACCAAGCGAAAGAAGGGATTGCATCGTTCAAAGCGGAACATTATAACACGTTTTGCCCATCATACTACCTATTAATCTTAGTGTCTAGTTTTATTTTACGTTTGTGATTTCTAGTTTTCCCAATAAAAGTAATTAACATTGAAAAATCATATTTTTTGCCTACTTTTACAAAACCGATCAAAGTGTGCAACCGCTAAATATTATCCAATCTTCTTGAAATTTGGCATATATATATATCTTTTACATCACCGAGACTCGGGTGGTAAGCAAAGTCTTACAAAATAAAAATATTGAGATAGATAGAGATTATATATAATATATATACCGTGCATCGCGTGACTGATTGATGTAACGCATGCCGGATACATCACCACTGCTGCAGCCCTATCAAACTGGACGCTGACGCATGGGACCGGAGGGCCTCAGTGGCGGCACCCAAAAGACGGCAGCAGGCACGTGTGCTTCCCCTCTCAGGTCCCCAGAGGTACGGGGGTGTTGGAGGGTCTGGTTGGAAGGATTGGCCAAAAGACACCCCCCCACACACACGGACAACCTGTAAGAATTCTCCTCATGATACATCTCCTCCACTGTCCGCAGCCATTCATTTACCAGCTACAGAGGACAAACTGCAGCAATTCTTCCGATTTAGGCCTCATGCACACACAGTTTTTTGCGGCTCAGATGCGGACCCGTTCACTTCAATGGGGCCGCAAAAGATGCGGACAGCACTCCGTGTGTTGTCCGCATCCGTTGCACCGTTCCGTGGCCCCGCAAACAAAATATAGCATGTCCTATTCTTGTCCGTTTTGCAGACAAGAACAGGCATTTCTACACGGCCGGCTTCCGTTTTCTGCGGATCCACGGTTTGCGGACCACAAAAAAAAAACCGGAACGGTCGTGTGCATGAGGCCTTACTTTGAAACTGAATATTTTAACACAAGACTAAATATCCCCGGGCATTTAAAGGGATATTCTAGTTTTCGTAAGTGACCAAAACTGTACTGAACAGAAATCCAGGCGGAAAAAAAATGCACGTAATCTGCAACGTGTGCAGGGGACCTTAAGAGTAAGTATGGATTTGTCCGCAGAAAATCTGCATTAAAATCTACATAATCGGCACAACTTACTGCGGTTTTGGTGCAGATATTCTGTTTTGTTAGACGTCTATGGGGAAACCGCTGGGGATTTCAAAATCAGCAGGACAGGTCAATATCCACACAGAAAAAAATTATAATCTAAGTTTACTTGAGATTTGTCTAATCTCTTTTACTTTGCTGAAGTTTTTCCCTAAGAGGGCCACTAAGGGAGGATCCCACAGACGTGGGGCAGGCGGCTCCCCTGAGGTTTTTTCAGCCAAACCCAGAAGTGGATCCAGCAGGGACGTCCTTCCTTTATAGTTTTGGTTCCTTTCGAATCCACATCTGGCTTTGGCTGAAAAACCTAAAGTGAAATCTGCCTAAAAAAAATAAAAATAAAAATAACCTAAAATGTAAAAGAGCAGCTTATAAGACGAGCTCGTACTATCAGCCGCACATCCAGAAGTAAATGGTCGTGGACATTCAGGGAAAGGCAGATCTGTCAGATATAAGGCAGCGCGGCCGACAGACGTAGAAGGAGTTCAACGCAAGTCCGAGAAATCATAGAAAAAGGAGTATGTACAGTCGGGCTGGAATCATAGGTAGGTGGAGAGGATGCGACTAACGACCACACAAGTCACCAAGCAGCAAAACCAAAGCCTGCAGTTACTGGAAAGAATCATCTAAAGCACAAGGATATAAATAGAAAAATAATCCCAAGAGCTAACACTCAGCTTTCCTATGCTCCTGAGCGACATGCCTGCTAGCCCGGAGAACTAGGACAGGTTATGTCTACATAGTGTGGCACTACAAGTACCAGGCATGCGTCTTCCATCTGATCATGGCCCCATTCAATATGGACTTTCTTTTAGAAACGGGCACCTGGAGAGGGAGAGGCCGCAAGAACACACAGACAGTGGGAATACTTCTTCATGCTCGTCCGGCAAGATAGGAACTGCCCAAACGTCCCCCGACACCGGGCAGGAGCGCCTCCACCAGGGTGATGTGGTGGCACAGGGACACTGCTCATAGGTGGCAGAACTAGGAGCAAATCCAGGTACAAAAACCAAGCGACACCAGTCATTAGTGACAAGAACGGCAACAACAACCCAGAGTGGCCATGGAAGCCGCCATCACCAGACATGCCCATTGTGACGCCAGTCATGGGCAGCGCAACCAAGTCAAATCCACCAACGCCAGTCATGGGCAGCGCAACCAAGTCAAAACCACCAGCGCCAGTCATGGGCAGAGCAACCAGTTAACAAATCACCGACGCCAGTCATGGGCAGAGCAACCAGTTAACAAATCACTGACGCCAGTCATGGGCAGCATAACCCACACTGACATCAGCTTGGAAATAAGACAGCGGGCACTGCAGGGAGGTCACCCACCAATGGTAACACCAGCCTCTGGGGCAGGACCTAAGCATCAAGGGTAACTGGGCAATCACCAGTGGAGAGAGGTGGCACTGGTCCTGGTTGGCAGAACCTAGATGGGTGCCAGTGTGAAAACATACAGTGACAGAACAGCGCCCCCAGTGAGGAGCGGCGGAAGCCCATGAGAACACCCCCACTCCCCTGTCAGACAGCGGGCACTGCCCGGGGGGTCGCCCACACTCACCGTGATGACCACCGTGTCCTCCCCCTGGAACTTGGCCACGTACTTGTCGCCCCTGATCACCTCAGAGTCGTTCAGAGGCCTGAAGCGGCACATTACTTTGATGCTGCACTCTGCCGGGTCCGCCATCTTGTCCGCTTTCTCCTCCGCCTCACGGCCGGGGCGTGTGTCAGGCAAAGAAGAATAGCCGGGAGAGGAGCGGGTGAGGCGCAGAACACCGTGAACTAGCTCCAACCGCCGCGGCCGCCACTCTCCAGGCCCGGTCCGTGCGCCACCAAGCTCAGTGGGCGGAGGAATGAGGCTCACTTCCCATCCAATATGGCAGCCATGGCGGAGGCCGGCGGTGACGCGCCCCTGCTCCTCCTCTCCTGCCGGCGGTTGACTGGCGATAACGTCATGTTCGCCCACACAGTCAGGAATCGCCTAGGTTTTACTGCGCATGCGTCAAAGGCATACGTCTGCCCTGCCTAGACAGGGAGCGTGACTAGAGTCTGTGCGCGCTAGAGGTAAAAATGTTACAGTGTGAAACTACGTCCCCGCGATCCGCTGCTATGTATGTGCGGCAGGCGCCATTTTGATGGAGAACAGTGTCGTTGACTGTAATATATCAGTCTACGAGAAAATGTCTCTTGTGATGGGGACATGACGTAAAAAAGGCTAAACTATGATATGAAGGGATTAGAGTTTGAATGGAAGTTTTGAGCCCTTACTTTTATGATGTCATTATTAACCCCTTAGTGACCACACACATTTTTTTCAAAATTGCATTCCAAGAGCTATAACTTTTTGTTTTTTTCATCAATATACCTTTATGGGGCCTTATTTTTGCAGGACAAGTTATAGTTTTTAATGCACCATTTTGGGTACATATAATAAAAGCACTAACTGCAGGATTCCCCATAAACAGTGTCAGAGAGTGCTAGTTGTGTTCTTCTATTGACTGTATATAGAGGTTATGTGGCATTTATATGTAGGGGATACAGTTCTGGTTTTCTTTTGGGGTGCTGCGGAACACAGTTTATTTTTTTATTTTTTTTGAGGGGGAGGGGGTAATTGACATAAAAAACGCTGGACTTGCTCAGTTTTTTGTTTTTTTTAGGTGTTTTTGGCCATATAATGTGTTTTACCACTTGGCATTTTTACATACCCTTCTTTATATGCCTTGCGTTTTTTCTGTAGAAAATTATGTACCCCCTTATACCATCAGTTAAAAATAATGGAGGTCTATGGGCTAACCAAACAATGGGGGGAAAACATCAGGCCCAAAAAACGCTGCTATTTGACAATAAAAATAAAAAAAAGAAAGAAAAGAAAAACCATTGACCCCAAAAACATACCTCAAGGGTGAAAAAACACGACTACGAAAATGGCTGCATTTAACCACCTCAGCCCCCAGTGCCTAAACACCCTGAAAGACCAGGCCACTTTTTACACTTCTGACCTACACTACTTTCACCGTTTATTGCTCGGTCATGCAACTTACCACCCAAATGAATTTTACCTCCTTTTCTTCTCACTAATAGAGCTTTCATTTGGTGGTATTTCATTGCTGCTGACATTTTTACTTTTTTTGTTATTAATCGAAATTTAACGATTTTTTTGCAAAAAAATGACATTTTTCACTTTCAGTTGTAAAATTTTACAAAAAAAATGACATCCATATAGAAATTTTGCTCTAAATTTATTGTTCTACATGTCTTTGATAAAAAAAAAATGTTTGGGTAAAAAAAAAATGGTTTGGGTAAAAGTTATAGCGTTTACAAACTATGGTACAAAAATGTGAATTTCCGCTTTTTGAAGCAGCTCTGACTTTCTGAGCACCTGTCATGTTTCCTGAGGTTCTACAATGCCCAGACAGTACAAACACCCCACAAATGACCCCATTTCTGAAAGTACACACCCTAAGGTATTCGCTGATGGGCATAGTGAGTTCATAGAACTTTTTATTTTTTGTCACAAGTTAGCGGAAAATGATGATTTTTTTTTTTTTTTTTTTCTTACAAAGTCTCATATTCCACTAACTTGTGACAAAAAATAAAAACTTCCATGAACTCACTATGCCCATCACGAAATACCTTGGGGTCTCTTTTTTCCAAAATGGGGTCACTTGTGGGGTAGTTATACTGCCCTGGCATTCTAGGGGCCCAAATGTGTGGTAAGGAGTTTGAAATCAAATTCTGTAAAAACTGACCTGTGAAATCCGAAAGGTGCTCTTTGGAATATGGGCCCCTTTGCCCACCTAGGCTGCAAAAAAATGTCACACATCTGGTATTTCCGTATTCAGTAGAAGTTGGGGAATGTGTTTTGGGGTGTCATTTTACATATACCCATGCTGGGTGAGATAAATATCTTGGTCAAATGCCAACTTTGTATAAAAAAATGGGAAAAGTTGTCTTTTGCCAAGATATTTCTCTCACCCAGCATGGGTATATGTAAAAAGACACCCCAAAACACATTCCCCAACTTCTCCTGAATACGGAGATACCAGATGTGTGACACTTTTTTGCAGCCTAGGTGGGCAAAGGGGCCATATTCCAAAGAGCACCTTTCGGATTTCACTGGTCATTTTTTACAGAATTTGATTTCAAACTCCTTACCACACATTCGGGCCCCTAGAATGCCAGGGCAGTATAACTACCCCACAAGTGACCCCATTTTGGAAAGAAGAGACCCCAAGGTATTCGCTGATGGGCATAGTGAGTTCATGGAAGTTTTTATTTTTTGTCACAAGTTAGTGGAATATGAGACTTTGTATGAAAAAAAATAAAAAAATAAATAAAATCATCATTTTCCACTAACTTGTGACAAAAAATAAAAAATTCTAGGAACTCGCCATGCCCCTCATTAATACCTTGGGGTGTCTTCTTTCCAAAATGGGGTCACTTGTGGGGTAGTTATACTGCCCTGGCATTTTCCAGGGGCCCTAATGTGTGGTAAGTAGGTAAATGACCAGTGAAATCCGAAAGGTGCTCTTTGGAATATGGGCCCCTTTGCCCACCTAGGCTGCAAAAAAGTGTCACACATCTGGTATCTCCGTACTCGGGAGAAGTTGGGGAATGTGTTTTGGTGTGTCTTTTTACATATACCCATGCTGGGTGAGAGAAATATCTTGGCAAAAGACAACTTTTCCCATTTTTTTTATACAAAGTTGGCATTTGACCAAGATATTTCTCTCACCCAGCATGGGTATATGTAAAATGACACCCCAAAACACATTCCTCAACTTCTCCTGAGTACGGCGATACCAGATGTGTGACACTTTTTTGCAGCCTAGATGCGCAAAGGGGCCCAAATTCCCTTTAGGAGGGCATTTTTAGACATTTGGATACCAGACTTCTTCTCACGCTTTGGGGCCCCTAGAATGCCAGGGCAGTATAAATACCCCACATGTGACCCCATTTTGGAAAGAAGACACCCCAAGGTATTCAATGAGGGGCATGGCGAGTTCATAGAAATTTTTTTTTTTTGGCACAAGTTAGCGGAAATTGATATTTTTTATTTTTTTCTCACAAAGTCTCCCGTTCCGCTAACTTGGGACAAAAATTTCAATCTTTCATGGACTCAATATGCCCCTCACGGAATACCTGGGGGTGTCTTCTTTCCGAAATGGGGTCACATGTGGGGTATTTATACTGCCCTGGCATTCTAGGGGCCCTAAAGCGTGAGAAGAAGTCTGGAATATAAATGTCTAAAAAATTTTACGCATTTGGATTCCGTGAGGGGTATGGTGAGTTCATGTGAGATTTAATTTTTTGTCACAAGTTAGTGGAATATGAGACTTTGTAAGAAAAAAAAAAAATAATTCCGCTAACTTCGGCCAAAAAAATGTCTGAATGGAGCCTTACAGGGGGGTGATCAATGACAGGGGGGTGATCAATGACAGGGGGGTGATCAATGACAGGGGGGTTGATCAATGACAGGGGGTTGATCAATGACAGGGGGGTGATCAATGACAGGGGGGTGATCAATGACAGGGGGGTGATCAATGACAGGGGGGGTGATCAATGACAGGGGTGGTGATCAATGACAGGGGGGTGATCAATGACAGGGGGGTGATCAATGACAGGGGGGTGATCAATGACAGGGGGGTGATCAGGGAGTCTATATGGGGTGATAACCACAGTCATTGATCACGCCCGTGTAAGGCTTCATTCAGACGTCCGGATGCGTTTTGCGGATCCGATCCATCTATCAGTGGATCCGTAAAAATCATGCGGACGTCTGAATGGAGCTTTACAGGGGGGTGATCAATGACAGGGGGGTAATCAATGACAGGGGGGTGATCAGGGAGTCTATATGGGGTGATCACCACAGTCATTGATCATGCCCCTGTAAGGCTTCATTCAGACGTCCGGATGCGTTTTGCGGATCCGATCCATCTATCAGTGGATCCGTAAAAATCATGCGGACGTCTGAATGGAGCTTTACAGGGGGGTAATCAATGACAGGGGGGTAATCAATGACAGGGGGGTGATCAGGGAGTCTATATGGGGTGATAACCACAGTCATTGATCATGCCCCTGTAAGGCTTCATTCAGACGTCCGGATGCGTTTTGCGGATCCGATCCATCTATCAGTGGATCCGTAAAAATCATGCGGACATCTGAATGGAGCTTTACAGGGGGTTGATCAATGACAGGGGGGTAATCAATGACAGGGGGGTGATCAGGGAGTCTATATGGGGTGATCAGGGGTGATCAGGGGCTAATAAGGGGTTAATAAGTGACGGGGGGGGGGGGGGTAGTGTAGTGGTGCTTGGTGGGACTTTACTGAGCTACCTGTGTCCTCTGGTGGTCGATCCAAACAAATGGGACCACCAGAGGACCAGGTAGCAGGTATATTAGACGCTGTTATCAAAACAGCGTCTAATATACCTGTTAGGGGTTAAAAAAAACACATCTCCAGCCTGCCAGCGAACGATCGCCGCTGGCAGGCTGGAGATCAACTCTCTTACCTTCCGTTCCTGTGCGCGCGTTCACAGGAAATCTCGCGTCTCGCGAGATGACGCGTATATGCGTCCACTCGGAATGAATCAACCACCTCCAGGACGCGTCTGTGCGTACAGCGGTCCGGAGGTGGTTAAAAGGGTTTTCCGGGATTTTGATATTGATGGTCTGTCCTCAGGACAGGTCACCAATATTTGACAGGTGGGCGTCCATCTCCCGGCACCCCTGCTGATGAGCTGTTTGAAGAGGCTGCAGCGCTGAGACCTCTTCCTAGGTAAGTCACACCACGTTCGTTGGTCACCTGACCTAGGGGCAGCTCAGTACCATTCAAATGAATGGGGCTGAGCTGCAGTACTAAGCATAGCCGCTATACAATCTATGGCAGTGTGCTTGATAAACTGTGAGGAGGCCACAGCACTCATCGAAGCACCGCGGCGGGGTAGCCAGGAGACGGATCCCCACCATTCAGATATTGACAACCTGCCCCAAGAATAGGCCATCAATATTATAATCCCAGATTATATATTCCCATCTTGGACACTGGGGGCATATCACTAGGATATGCCCCCAGTGTCTGATAGGTGCGAGAGGGCATGGCCTCCCTCCATTTATTACTATGGGAGTGCCAATTTCGGAAGTCCCATTGAAATGAATGGGAAGTGCGCCGCACAAGCGCAGTCCCCGCTCCCTTCACTTCTATGGGGCAGTTGGAAATTGCCGAGCCAGTGCTTGACTATTTTCGGTACGACCTCCGGAACTTTGCGGGCTGTGGTCTAAGTATCTGTGCAGGTCCGACCCTATCAGACATTAGGAGCATATCCTAGCGACAATCCCCCAATGTCCAAGATAGGAATACCTCTTTAAGACCCCTTTCACACAAGCGTGGCAGATTGTCTCCGGATGCGTTCAGGGTGCGTTCAGTGAAACTCGCACCATTTTGCAAGCAGGTTCAGTCAGTTTTGTCTGCGATTGCGTTCAGCTTAGTTTTTTCCGCGCGGGTGCAATGCATTTTGATGCGTTTTTCACGCGTGTGATAAAAACCACAACATCTCTTAGCTACCGTCAGTGAAAAACGCATCGCATCTGGACTTGCTTGCGGATGCAATGAGTTTTTCACGTAAACCCATTCACTTCTATGGGGCCAGGGCTGCGTTTAAAACGCAGAATATAGAACATGCTGCGATTTTCACGCAACTCAGAACTGATGAAATAAATAAATGGGTCAGGATTCAGTGCGGATTCTATGCGTTCACATCACGCATGACACCCGCGCGGAAAACTCGCTCGTGTGAAAGAGGCCTAATATTTCCCATATACTTTTTTGCCTAAAAACTCAGTAAGACCAGCTGCACACATTGCGCAATATGTGCGTTTTTTTCCACGCGGATTCCCATACGGAATAAACGCAGTGTAATACAGTATCAGCAAAGTATATGAGATTACATTAATCTCATGTACACTTTGCAGATTTTTTCCTTGTGGAAATTGACTTTCATTGCGGTTTTTAAATTAAATAGCATGTCAATAAATTTTGCGGATTTCACTCTTTTCCAATGAGTGAGTGAGCCCTGTGGCAAAACCACATCAAAGCGGCACCCAAAACCACTGTTAGACATTGCAGATATTGGTGCGGATACGCTGCAGAAACACACAGAAATCCATATGAAAATTTGTGTGGATCTTATGTGCGCTCACCCAGGTAGCCTAAAATAGGCAGCATAAAAATGCACCAAAAACCATAAAATCTCTCAAAAACACAAAAATGTGTGTGTGACACTAGCCCAAGGGAACTTTCATAGAGTTTTCATCTCCAGAATTTGGCGCTGTCTCTGGACAAAAAAAACATCGGCTAGCCAAATGGTAACGGCCTCTCATTATTGTCAATGGTAGACCGCACTGCTATTCATGCAATTATGGTTTACCTTAGATGACCGTGCCAAGAAAGGACATCTTTCCTTAAAGGGAACCTGTCACCAGGATTTTGTGCATAGAGCTGGGGACATGGGCTGCTAGATGGCCGCTAGCACATCTGCAATACCCAGTCCCCACAGCTCTCTGTGCTTTTAATGTGTTAAAAAACCGTTTTGATCCATATGCAAATGAACCTGATATGTGTCCTGTGTCCGGAGATGAGTCCAGCGGAAAGGAGCCCAGCACCGCCCCGCGTCCTCCGAATCTCCTCCTTGCTGGCTGACGTCACAGAGCTGGAGTGCTGAAATCTCGCGATGCGCGAGCTAGCGCATGCGCAGTGTCGGCATCATGTTCATTCCCTGTGCTGGCATCAGCACAGGGAACGAACTACGCATGTGCTAGCTCGCGCATCGCGAGATTTCGGCGCTCCAGCTCTGTGACGTCAGCCAACAAGGAGGAGATTCGGAGGACGCGGGGCGGTGCTCGGCTCCTTTCCGCTGGACTCATCTCCGGACACAGGACTCATATCAGGTTCATTTGCATATGGATCAAAACGGTTTTTTAACACATTAAAAGCGCAGAGAGCTATGGGGACTGGGTATTGCGGATGTGCTAGCGGCCATCTAGCAGCCCATGTCCCCAGCTCTATGCACAAAATCCTGGTGACAGGTTCCCTTTAAGTGAATCTGTCAGCTTTAAAATACCCCCAAAACTAGCGAAGCAGTGTATAGTGTAAGTGATGCTGAGTCCGGTTATGTAACTTTTATCTTCATACTCACTTGCATTCTGACGCTGTGCTCCCACAAACCAGCAGCAAAATGCATTGAGAAGACTCCTCTTTCAGTCCCCTCCATTATGTGCATGCAGATTTATGTGCGTTTCTGCAACATATCCACCTCAAAATCTAACAGCAGTTATGGGTGCGGATTTGATGCAGTTTTGCTGAAGATCTCACCCTTCATTGAAAAAGTACTCTCCATTAAAGGGGTTGTCTGGGTTTAGAGCTGAACCACATACATACCCCCATTTTCACCCCGGCAGCCCCCCTGACTTGAGCATCGGAGCATGAACTGCTCTGATGCTCTCCTTTGCCCTGATTCACTGAATAATAATATTATTGTAGACGTACTACTCCAAAAATAGTGTTTACTGCCTATATAAAGTACGCTAAAAACATTTTCTTAAATGCTATAAAAATATATCTCCACATAAATAGGCTTGATAGGGTGAATGGGAATATCTCAGACTATAGTATGCTGATTCCTACAGACACCCTACCACTGGAACTCCTTATTTTAGGAGTATAGAAATGCTGGTGTAGTTCCTCTAATGATCAGCATGAGTGTAATACACATTCCACATGGCAGGGCTATAAACCCTTAAAGGCCATGCAATAATGGATCTAGTGCCGGGATAGAGAGTCCCAGATATCTACAACAGATACAGCCTCCTTTATGTTTAGGAGGATATGGACTGGTTAGGGAGATAGATACAATGATCCAACACTGTGTATCGCCACCATTAGAGGATACCCTATAAGGCTCTGATGTGAAACAAGAGTCAGTCTGCATATATGTAAATGCAGTATTTGCTCGACGCGTTTCCCTATTCAAATTGTTATTGATTCATCAGGAGCAAGTTACTAGGTCTTCTGCCGATATCAGATATTGCCACCCTGACGCTGGGTATGCAACAAATAGCAAAAGACCTTGAATTTTAACTGACTAGAAACGCTGCACGCCTCTGATGTCGTGCGTGCAGCAACGAGCCTCCGTCATATATTGGCCGTGACGCCCGCGTAGTGCAGGCTTGTTTAAATGGAGGAAACTCCTCCCATCTGCATATCACACCTACAACAGACATCCAATACAAAACTAACACGCCACATAGCCTCACCGCCTACCATCGTCATCACCGAGGGACAAATGGTCTATTATTGTATCGTCATACACGGGACAGGCAGACAACTGGCTCCGCCCCCCGTATGCGTCACTACAAAAAAACAAGACCGCCCATTGATAGTAACTGGCGAGGCTCCGCCCACTCACAGCGCCATCAAATCAGTATGGCAGAGGGGAGGACGGGCGTGTGACGTGTATTCCGTCTGCTCCCAACGTATTGGTGGATATGTTAAGGGGGAGGAGACTAAGTCTGTGACGTATGCTTGAGTCACCAAATAGGCGGGGGACAGAATACAAAATGTTTTGTTGGCATTAATACATTTCAATGGAAATTAATGCAGAATCTGGCAAGTGTTCCGGAATTTTGGCCAAAGAAAATACTGCAGCATGCTGCGGTATTTTCTCTGGCCAAATACCAAAAAAAGGGACGGAACGGAAGACATTGCTTTCCATTCAGATTGCATTAGGACAAAACTGATGCGTTTTTTCCGGTATTGAGCCCCTATGACGGAACTCAATACCAGAAAACTTTAACGCTAGTGTAAAAGTACCCTAAGAAAAAAAAGGTAAAAAAAGTTTTAAAAAAATTTCCCCCCATTTATTATAAAAAAAAGTAGACATAAATGATCCAAAATACTAAAATATCACAATATTTATCTAGCATGGTAAATGATGTAAAAATAATCACCTTCTAAAAAACTATAGTATAAATATTAATAATAAACTGAGTATAAAATAATTAAAAAATTAAATGTATCCCAAAAGGTCACCAATAAAAACTACAGTAGCTGACCCTGCCAAAAAAAAAATCTCACATAGCTAGATCAATGGAAAAATAAATATATATGGGTGTCAAAATCTGGTAACAGAAAGCTAACTTTTCAGTGTTTTTAATTTTTTAAAAGTAGTAAAACATAAAAATTATTTTCAAAAATTTGGTATTGCGAGAATTAAACTGCCCTGCAGAGTAAGGTTATAATGTAAATTTTACTACATAGATGACGCAGTTTTGCTTTTTTTTTCTATTACCTCTTAAGCTATTTTCACACTTGCGTTTTTGCCTGATCCGGCATGGATCAGCAAAAACGATTACGTTACTGATAATACAACCATCTGCATCCGTTATGAACGGATCCGGTTGTATTATCTTTAACATAGCAATGACGGATCCGCCATGAATACCTTTGAAAGTCAATGGGGAAGGGATCTGTTTTCTATTGTGTCTGATCCGTTTTGCTCTGCATCCCACGACAGAAAGAATATCGCAGCTTGCTCTCCGGTATGGAAACACAACCAAACGGAATGGAACGCATTCTGGTGCACTCCGTTCTGTTCAGTTCCGTTTTTCCCCCATTGACAATGAATGGGGACAAAATGGAAGCGTTTTTCTCCGGTATTGAGATCCTCTGCCGGTTCTCAATACCGGAAAATGTAAACGCTAGTGTAAAAGTAGCCTTAGAAAATATTTTTTACAGTGGTACAGTGCATTATACGGAGTTAAGTGGTACGGCTGTGTCAACGGAAAAAGAAAAAAAGTTATGACTTTTGGAATGCAGGGAGGAAAAAAGAAAAGATTGTTGCCTAAATTTGCTTGGTTCTGAAGGGGTTAACTGATGGTTCACGGTTAATAAATGTAACCTCCATTTGATTGTGGTCATACATATTTCTGTAATGTGGCTCATATCCGCCGGTTATCTTACAAAGTGTCCTTCAAGCTAAAAAAGACCTCTGATCTATCTGCACATTGCTGCCATTTTTAAAGAATGCTATTCATCTTGTAATGCCTTATGCTGCAGTCCTGTCAGTCAGCCCTAGGCGCCTGGCTCTCCATAATATTTAGCCACATTCATGGGTATGGTTGCCCTGCTGTCTGATAGATGATAGTATAATAGGTTAAAAGTCAAGATCACCGTATGACAGCTCCAAATTGTACACAGCCATAATACATCACTCATAAAAATCTATAGAGCCCACTGCAGCTCTGTATGCATTTTTTGCCTCTTTCACACTACCGTCTTTTATTTCCGTTTGGCGGGCCGTTTTTTGCGTTCCGTATACGCCCCCCCCCCACCCCCGCCCCTCTCTTCTGAACAGAGATTACTCCAAGAGGTAGTGGCCTGATGGTTCACCTGCAGCAGAGTCCAGATCCATGTACAGCCCTAAGGCCTCCTGCACACGACCGTATGGCTTTTTCAGTGTTTTGCGGGCCGTTTTTCACGGATCCGTTGTTCCGTTTTTTGTTTCTGTTGTGTTTCCGTTTATGTTTAGTTTTTCCCTTCCGTTTTTCCGTATGGCATATACAGTGTACAGTAATTACATAGATAAAATTGGGCTGGGCATAACATTTTCAATAGATGGTTCCGCAAAAAACGGAACGGAAACGGAAGACATACGGATGCATTTCCGTATGTGTTCAGTTTTTTTGCCGACACATTGACTTTAATGGAGCCACGGAACGTGATTTGCGGGCAATAATAGGACATGTTCTATCTTTAAACGGAACGGAAAAACGGAAATACGGAAACGGAATGCATACGGAGTACATTCAGTTTTTTTTGCGGAATCATTGAAATGAATGGTTCCGTATACGGACCGTATACGGAACGTGAAAAACGGCCAGTAAACGGGGGGAAAAAACGGTCGTGTGCAGGAGGCCTAAGTCAAATCTTTTCATTATACAAAGTGGATCCACATCTGCTTTGTAACACCTATTATTATTGTTATGCCGTACTGAAATTTATCTCTAGATGAGGATTTAAAAAAATAAACTAGTATTTTGCACGTCTGTAAGCTGTATATTAGGTATGGAGACTGCATAGTTATTCCTGCAGATTTTTTTTTTTTAAAGGAAAGAACCCGTCCATTTATAAAATTATTGATTTGATTTTAAAGCCAAAGCACGGAATGATCTCTGAAGTCCTGACATAACAAGTTAGAAGCATAAATAATTAAAAAACATGGATTTTATTTTAATGTAGTGTATTACTGATGGAGAGTGTATCTATTGTAGGAGGCCATGAGTTACAATATAGAGGCTGAATAGTGATTTTGTAAAGGCTTTTGCTAAAAGTACATCTTTAAAAGTTATGTCCACCTTTAAAAGCGATTCTGAATTATTTCGGTGGATCCAAAATGAAGCAACTTTGCAAATGGCATTGGTTAACAATATACTACGGCTGCTGAGTATACGGCTCCCGTGCAGACCGGTGTCTCCATGCTGACAGACTGTAGTCCAGTCTTGCTCCTTCCTATCTATCTCCTACTATTTGCTGACATACATTGGAGGATATATATTAAAGGAGTTGAAAATCAATTTTATAACAAGACACGGAGGCTCATATTGCATTCTCTTCCTTTACTAAAATCCATAGCAGCAAGAAGAGTAAACTAAGAAGACAGGTTGGCATTAGCAGGAGGTGCTTCAAACCCACATGCAGTTGTGCATATATATAGGGGAGCAAATCCTGCACTTGTGGCCCGTTGCTAATGGCAATCCCCAGCAAAATGCATACAATGGAGGATGCCCGCGGCGAACCACAAGTACCACAATAGACATCCTACACAAGGTAACAAGTGCGGATGTAATAATCAATATAACAATATAACAAAACAATAACAAACACAGGTGCACTCTGCAGAATCACTAAATCCTCAAACTGATTTTAAAATTGAGAGATTAGTCAACATGTCCTACGGTGTAGAACATGTCTAAGCCCGGACACCGCGACAAGGTTTCTCAAGTAGCCCGGGACCCTACACTCTCCTACCTGAGCCGTATGGGCGATACCAGGAGCCAGTGGGCAAATTACAGGAGCATAAGGCCGACTCACAAACAACTCACCAGTTACCTCCAGCATGTAGCCATGCTTGCAATGGGAGGAGGGAGGAGTCTGTGAGTCCCACTCAAGACTTGCTGATATGTCCCAGGCCTCACAGGTGCACCTAAATGTGACATGTAGATGGAAAACAGGCACATTTAAATAGGAGTTTATACACCTCCAGAAATCTATATATACAAACTAAGAAGACAGGTTGGCATTAGCAGGAGGTGCTTCAACCCCACATGCAGTTGTGCATATATATAGGGGAGCAAATCCTGCACTTGTGGCCCGTTGCTAGAAGAGCAAGAAGAGTAACCATGGTAACAAAAGAAACACCCCTAAGGGTAACCCTTCCCTCCAACCAGTCCATAAGTAGCCCCTCCTCAGTGTACACTTCCTCTTTCTTTGCTGCTCCATGGCAGATAAGTAGTCTGAGATTTTGTCATTTTTGTGTGATTTTTATATTTTTTCATTTGTGTCTTTCTATTCATTAGTGGTATTATCTCATTGATCTGGGTGGTCTCTCACCCAGCTGTATTGTGAGTTTGTGCTTTTTTTCTGTCTCAATCTCGTGGTTTATATATATATATTGTGGGTGCCGCATTCTGCGTTCCGTTGTTTCTAGCCTCATCCCTTCTTATACCCGCGGACTCCTTGCCCCCCTCCTTCCCTTCTCACCGGTTTGTAGTCTCCGGTTTCCTGTCTTCTTCAGGGCGGTTAGCGCCATTTTCCCCTCTGGTTCGGATTCGCTCGGTCTTCTTGTTGCGCCCGAGTTCTCGCGAGATGCGAGAGTTCGGGCGCCATCTTGGAAGTTCTCGGCGCGAGGTCACGGGCGCCATCTTGGAGTCCCCGGCCGCACTCGGGAGTCGCTTCCCGGGGCGGTCCTTTCTGGGGGCGGCGCCTTTTTCCTCCCCGCTCCTATTGGCTTCTCTGAGTTCCCTTAGTTCGCGGCTGCGCTCTGTCCTTTCCGGTCGCCATTTTAGTGTGACCAGCGCTACAGGTTAGGTTTAGAGACAGCAGTCTGCCCTTATTTTAGTTAATTCTTCTGGAGTGACTAACTCCTCGGTTAGAATGTCTCACCCTGCCCAGGATTCGGCTCCCTCTGCTCCCAGCTCTCTTGTCCCCATACCCCAGGGATCTTCCCCTTCCCCTGGTGCATTTTCTATGTCCCCTGCAGATGCCCAGGCTTTTGCCTTACAGCAATCGATATCCCAGGCTATTGCTTCTGCTATGGGATCTATGTCCTCTATTATCACCCACTCCATCTCGCAGGCCCTTATTCCTCTGGCCTCTCCCAGCGTCCCACCGCCTGCAGCTACTGCCTCCAGAAACCCAGTCAATGATAGCTCTGTTCTATCACATGAGAGCGTGCCTAGCACATGCAAACGAGCCTGTCCGCGCCAGGCAGAAAAGTCGCGTCGGTGGAAGTCTGCTCGCACTCAGCACAAGCCTAGTGATAACTCTGAGATTGAGTCTGATGAGGAGGCTTTGAGTTACCATCCGAGTGGTTCGGATAACGAAATTGAGGGTGTTGTGGTGGACCCTGATGTGGACGATTACGTCCCTTTGTCCCGGCCTTCTACTAGTGGGGCCACGGGGGCTAACGCCTTAAGTGAGACTCCCCTTACTGACCCGACAGGTCCCTGTTTGACCCTGATAGTCTACACCACCCTAGGTCTGCGGAGTGGGCCCCCGCCCCACATGTGGCTCATTACCTAGAGGCCAGAATTAGAACGCCTTTATGCAAGGAGACCCATAACAAGCTAAGGTCAGAATGCCCGCGCCCTGTGATTCCTAATAAGGTATGCGAGACCCCTAACGTGGATCCTAAAATGGTCCAATTTCTGGCCAAGACAGGCTTTAACCCCCGCAGGGGCCTAGATTCGGCACTTCGCGCCTGTCAAGATAAACTCTTGGATATCTTAGGACCGCTTACTAAGATTTTTGATTTGGCTGAGTCTGCTAGGGCGGATGGCACGCATATTGACCCAGAGGAGCTCAGGGGATGGGTGCAGCGTGCTATCTGTGTTACGGGGAATGTAAATACTTCCCTAGCTATTGAGAGGAGAAAGGCAATCCTCATGAAGATAGAACCAAAACTGGCCAACATGGCCTTGTCTGAATATGGCAAGGATGCACAAGGGCTCCTTTTTGGCGAGGAGTTAGGTAAATTTGTGGGGGCCTTCACGGCCTTAGATAAGGTGCAATCAAATATGCGCAAAGTCTTTCATGGTAGGGTCTCTACCAGGGCCGGCAGTACTAGGGGCTGTCTGTCCGGCTGAGCGCACTTTCAGACCCGTAACACCGGTCGAGGTCCCTTTAACCAACGCCAAGCGTTTCAGGATCAGAGACAGCAGTCTTCATTCTTCCCATCCAGAGGCGCCTTCGGAAGATCCAGAGGTTTCAGAGGAGCTCCGGGTTCCCGACGTCCTTTTGGTAAGTCCTCAAACTTATCCTCTGTCTTCTTCCCTATGCATAGGGGGCAGGCTCCAACATTTTTTACATGCCTGGGTTCGCATCACCTCCGACCCATGGGTGTTATCCACCATGGGGGCTTTCAGATCGAGCTTATAGACGCTCCGCTTTGTCTCCCCCCATTCAGGCCTCGGGAGTTCTCTCTAGAGTCTTGCAAGCTCTTAGACGCAAAACTCTTGTCCCTTCAGAAAAAGGGTGCCATAGAAAGGGCCCCATATCCCCATGGTGGAGTGATCAGCGATATGTTCCTGGTGGAAAAGAGAGGGGGACAATTTCGTCCGGTGATAAATCTGAAGAATCTGAACGTTTATGTGCGATACCGCCATTTCAAAATGGAGGGTATACACCTTCTCAGGGACCTTCTTCTCCCAGGGGAGTGGATGGTCAAGCTCGACTTGAAGGATGCCCACCTCACGGTACCGGTTGCCAGGCAGTCCAGGGACCTGCTTCGTTTTCTTTGGGGGGGGGGGGCAGATATGGCGTTTCAATTGCCTCCCGTTTGGCCTGTCATCGGCCCCATGGTGCTTCACCAAACTCATGAAGCCGGTAGTTTCATGGCTTCGGGGTCAGGGTGTCCGTCTGATAATTTATCTGGACGACATGCTACTTATTGCCAAAGATCCACCCACTCTCCGAGCACATCTACGTTTGTCCGTCTCCCTTCTCACCGGTCTGGGGTTTGTTATCAATCAAGAGAAATCTTGTCTTCAACCGTCCAGATCCATAGAATTCTTGGGGTTCAGAGTGGACTCTTCCGCTCGCACTCTTTGTCTTCCGTTGGCCAAGGTTCGATCCATCCGCAAGGAGCTACGTCACACTCTTCGGTTGCCTCAGGTTTCCCTACGTCACTTAGCCCGTGTTTTGGGTCTTCTCTCTTCCTCAATTCAGGCAGTTTTTCCGGCTCCGCTCCATTACCGGGCGCTTCAACGGCTCAAGATTGCCCATCTACAGGCGGGTGCCTCCTACGGGGAGTCGGTGGTCCTAGATCAAGACACCAGGGACGAACTTACGTGGTGGATTCACAATCTCGATGCGTGGAATGGCAGAGCTAACGTGGGTCCTCAGCCAGACGTAGTGATAGAGTCGGACGCCAGCCTGCAGGGGTGGGGTGCTCGCTGCAACGGCGTATCCACCGGAGGGCCTTGGTCAACGACGGAATCTTCTCTGCCCATCAACGCTTCTGGCGGGGTCCTTCGCGATTCAGAGCTTCATCAACGGCAAGGTCTGTGCTTGTATACGGCTCAGGATGGACAATGTGTCAGCCGTGCGCTATGTGAACTCCATGGGCGGCACTCGTTCACCAATGTTGACGCATCTGGCGAAGGAGTTCTGGTCTTATTGTCTGGACAACGGAGTCACGGTGGTGGCGGAGTATATTCCAGGTCTTCTCAATGTCCACGCGGATTGGAGTTCTCGCTACATCTCGGACTTCAGTGACTGGAAGTTGGATCCGACGGTGTTCTCCTCCATCGAATCCCTCTGGGGCCCGTTATCCTTGGACCTGTTTGCTTCTCGATGGAACGCCCAGCTGGCCAGGTATTACAGTTGGAGATCGGACCCTCGATCGGAGGCAGTGGACGCCCTGCTCCAGGATTGGTCAGGCACCCTCTCGTATGCTTTTCCACCCTTCGCTTTGATACCCCGGGTGTTATCTCAAGTGCGTCGCCAGATGGCGGAATTGGTTCTGGTGGTCCCATTCTGGCGCCCTCAGGTGTGGTTTCCTCAGCTTTTGGAGCTGTTGATCGTGGACCCGTATCTTCTCCCGCCACGGCCGGATCTTCTTTTGGGTCCACTGGGTCAGCACCACCCCCTCCTTATCTACGGCTCGCTTCGTCTTCTGGCGTGCAGGATCTCGGGGGTAGCTGGGACATCGCTGGAATATCGGAGACGGCTAGATTCCTCCTGGAGAGTGCTTGGGCCCCCGGTACCATACGGGCCTACCGGGTGGCCTGGGGATCTTGGTCTCGTTGGTGCTTGGAACGGAACCTGGATCCCGTTACGGCTCCTGTAGAGGATGTTTTATAGTTTCTGTCCTCTCTCTTTGAGGACGGCAAGGCGTATCGTACTATTAATTTGGACAGGCCAGCTATTTCTTCCCGTCATCAAGGCTTCTCGGGTTTTCCGGCAGGCCAGCATCCTCTGGTACGCCGGTTACTCAAAGGTTCTCGTCTCTCCAGGCCTCCTAGACCTCGGTTCTCCTCTTTGTGGGATGTGTCTTTGGTCATTGATTTCCTCTCTCGTTGGCCTTCTAATTCAGATCTTTCGTTAAGTCAGCTTTCGGCGAAACCGGTCCCTTTATTTTGCCTGGTGTCTTGTAAGCGCGTTTCGGATGTCCGTGCCTTGGACTTTGATGCGGTTTCATTCACTCCCGAGGGAGTTTCTTTCAATATCTCCCGCCGTACCAAAACCGGTATTACTGCAGTCTCCTACCCTGCCTTTTCTGGATCCCCCGCGGTTTGTCCGGTTTCCTGTTTTAGGGAGTACCTTTCTCGGACTGCGCCCCTACGTCCTAGGGACTCGCCACAACTCTTTGTGTCCTTTCGCAGGCCATTTGCCCCCGGTTACTAGTGTTACTCTGTCTCGCTGGGTCAAGTGGATTCTGTCTCTTGCAGGCATCGATACTTCTGTCTTTACAGCCCATTCTGTTCGAGGCGCTTCTGCTACGTCTATGGCGGTCTCGGGGGCCCGTCTAGAAGATATTTTGAGACTAGAGGACTGGTCCAAGGCCTCTACTTTTAGGGATTTTTATGATTTTCCTAGTTTATGACGTAAAGTCATGATTTTATTAAAGACACGGAGGCGAGTATTGCCCTCCCGTCCCTCCCTTTGGAGGTGGTATTCCTGTATAATTATTCTAGACTGTGTATTCTATTTCATTGATGTGCGAGTTTTTTCCCCTGTATTTATTTATATGTGTATTTCCCATATTGTGCTATGGTTATGGTATTATTATTTTACAGTGTTCTTTACTCTGAAATTACCATGTGTTTTTTGTTCTCCGTTTCTCCCTTAGGTTGACTCTCCTGATCTTGAAGCATATCCGTGCAGCTCTTTGCAAGTTTGGTTCGGAGTTATGTTCGTCTCCCGTTGGAGTGCACCGGTTTGAGAGGTTCCAGTGGCTTGTGGACGTCCGTTAATGTTTCAGTTGGACAAAGAAAGAGGAAGTGTACACTGAGAAGGGGCTACTTATGGACTGGTTGGAGGGAGGGGTTACCCTTAGGGGTGTTTCTTTTGTTACCATGGTTACTCTTCTTGCTGCTATGGATTTTAGTAAAGGAAGAGAATGCAATACTCGCCTCCGTGTCTTTAATAAAATCATGACTTTACGTCATAAACTAGGAAAATCATAAAATTTTCATATATCCTATGAAATAATTCTCAGCTAATAGAGGGAGATTCTATTTTCAGGCTCTTCATCTCTTGACCAGGCTCTGGAGGACCAGTTCTGCACTGTATTACATGACACCCATTGATTTCAATAGTCAAGGTGTAACGCACATTTTCCTCAACATGCTAAGTGTGTCAGAGTTTATATCACCCTACTAATGGATCCACACACTCCCATGGCGGCCAAGCTAATTTGCTTGAAATGTGGCATTTCTGTGTATTTCCGGGGTGTTCCAAGGAAGAAAAGTAGAGACTTCAAATGTCCTGAGATTTGATTTTTAAATGTTGGTAAGTATGATAAATATACCATGGAGGTGAGTACCAGTCAATCCTTTGTAATGTTTTACTAGTTAGCAGAAAGTAATGGGTGGAATTCCGCATGATAGTCTGCACTGACATAATTTGCGCCAGATTAAATTGCACCAATTGTTACTCTATTTGTTTACTTTCCCCTTAGTGGAGTAAGTTTGCACCTTTTTGAAGGGGTTATCCAATATCTAAAATATCCCCCCCCCCCCCCCCCCAATGAACAGGTCGCTTGTATGGAATATACTTACCTGTAGTGATGAGCGGCAGGGGTCATATTAAATTTCGCAAATATTTCGTAGAATAGTCGTCGAATATTCACGAATTCGAATATTCGTTAGGAGTAGTGTTGATTGCAAATTTTCGTAATGCTAATTTTTTCAATAAGAATTTTCGTAATGAGAATTTTCGTAATGAGAATCAACGAGATTGTGAAAACTCAGATCCGATGGTATATTCTAACCCCCAGGCGTTCCCATGGTGACGGGGACGCTTGTCGGGGAGGAGTATGCCAAAGTGGAACAACTGTACAGATTTTAAAAAAAAAGACGAATATTCTAAAAAACAAATATATTCGTTTTTTAGAATATTCGTAATATTCTAAAACAAGAATAAATAGCAATATAGCGAATATTTGAAAAAACTAATGTAGAACAATTTAGCTAATATAGTGCTATAATCTTTTTTTTATAGTTGTAATTTTTTTCCAATCTGAACTTCAGAAGATTATAGCACTATATTAGCTAAATTGCTCTATATTTGTTTGTTTTTTTCGAATATTTGCTATATTGCTATATATTCGTTTTTTAGAATATTCATAATATTCTAAAACAAAAATATATAACAATATAGCGAATTATTATATTACAAAAATTCACATTACGAAAATTCTCATTACAGAAATTCGCAATCAACACTACTCCTAAAGTCAAAGATATTGCAGCCTTCTCATTGGCCCACACGCTAGAAGCAGGGAGGGATCATGTGTACTGATAAAAAAAAAAATCTCGAATATTCGAAATTACGAATATATATCACTATATTCTAAATATTCGCGAATTCTCAAAGTGCCGATATTCGCAAATTAGAATATTCGTGATCAATACTACTTACTTGCTCCCCGACACCACTTGAAGCTGGTCACCGTCGCGGTCTGCTATTGGCTGCGCCCCCTGTCGCGGGATGTTTTGATCCGAGCAACAGGGAAATGCAGCGGCAGACATGCAGGGATCCATAGCTACGCAGGTGCTGGGGAGCAGGTAAGTATAATCCATATAAGGGGTCCGGGCATTGGGGGGGGGGGATATTTTAGATATTGGATAACCCCTTTAAATTAGTTGATAAATGTGGTGTACACCAAATTAAAGAGGTTGCCTTGGCTACAGATATTGATGACCTATCCTCATGGTAGCTGATTCGGGCAGCTGTAAGCAGAAGGCTCCTTACACTGTGTAGATTTCTGGACCGGCGTACTGGAACATAGCTCCCTTAGGCCCCTTTTACACGGGCGAGTATTCCGCGCGGATGCGATGCGTGAGTTGAACGCATTGCACCCGCACTGAATCCTGACCCATTCATTTCTATGGGGCTGTGCACACGAGTGGTGATTTTCACGCATCACTTGTGCGTTGCGTGAAAATCGCAGCATGCTCCTCTTTGTGCGTTTTTCACGTAACGCAGGCCCCATAGAAATAAATGGGGTTGCGTGAAAATCGCAAGCATCCGCAAGCAAGTGCGGATTCGGTGCAACTTTCACACACAGTTGCTAGGAGACGATCGGGATGGAGACCCGATGATTATTATTTTCCCTTATAACATGGTTATAAGGGAAAATAATAGCATTCTGAATACAGAATGCATAGTACAATAGGGCTGGAGGGGTTAAAAAAAATAAATAAATAATTAAACTCACCTTAATCCACTTGCTCGCGCAGCCCGGCTTCTCTTCTGTCTGCTTTTTTGCTGTGTGCAGGAAAAGGACCTGTGGTGACGTCACTCCGGTCATCACATGGTCCGTCACATGATCTTTTACCATGAAGATAGGTCATCAATATCCATATACCAAGCAACCCCTTTAAAACTGGCAAGAGCCCTATAAATTCATAATAAGTAGGTAATGGTTGAGCAAAGATGGCATGCACCAAAATTTACCCCATTTCCCCCCAAGGGGGGATAGCATGGTGGTAACCCCTGGATATGAGCAGAGCATAATGTGATGGAAAAATAGATCAAACCAGCAAAGAAGGCAATATGGACGATCACAATACATTAGTAAGTGCCTTGTATTAACTTTGTCCTCATGATAAATGCTATTTGCTGATGTGAGACAACCCCTTTAAGGAAGCAATGTACAACACTCATCGGTTGTTTATTGAAAGGTGGCTTCACATAGCATTTCTTTGGAAAAATGAAGTGTTTTTGGTGGTGTTTTTCCAGGGTTAATTTTCAGCATTTTTTTAAAAGCTGTAAGTCAATATGCAGTACCCTAAAATTGCTTTGTTCTCTAATGTTTTTCATATTATTTAATACAATGTATTTTAATTTTATGCCAGGAATATTCCCAGTATGGTTATGTGTGGAAGTGATGGAGTAACCAACCCTGACACAGTCCCTACAGGAAGTAGAGTGTGGCTCCTGGATCTGCCCCTAGAGATAAATCAAAGAGCCAAGAAGGTCTAGAGAGAGTCTGCATGGCTGAGCATTGGAGTCATCCAGTAAGGTATTTGCTGATCAAAGCTGATAGACTTTACTGCTGTGAGAGGGACTTTGCTTAGACACCCTTCACACTGGTACACAACCTGGTCAGTTGTACCTTAAGTTAAGGGTCCATTCACACGTCCGTAAGTGTTCTGCGGATCCGCAAACTGCGGATCCGCAAAAAACGGACACTGGCAATGTGCATTCCGCAATTTGCAGACCACACATCGCCGGCACTATAATCGAAAATGCCTATTCTTGTCTGCAATTGCGGACAAGAATAGGACATGTTCTATTTTTTTGCAGAAACGGAAGCACGGATGCGGAAGTGCGGATTTGCGGATGCGGACAGCACATTCCGGCCCCCTTGAAAATGACTGGGTCTGCACCCGTTCCGCAAAATTGCAGAACGGATGCGGACCCATTTTGCGGACGTGTGAATGGACCCTAAGGCCCCTTTCACACGAGCGAGTATTCCGCGCGGATGCGATGCGGGAGGTGAACGCATTGCACCCGCACTGAATACTGACCCATTCATTTCTATGGGGCTGTGCACACGAGCGGTGATTTTCACGCATCACTTTTGCGTTGCGTGAAAATCGCAGCATGCTCCTCTTTGTGCGTTTTTCACGTAACGCAGGCCCCATAGAAATGAATGGGGTTGCGTGAAAATCGCAAGCATCCGCAAGCAAGTGCGGATGCGGTGCGATTTTCACGCACAGTTGCTAGGAGACGATCGGGATGGAGACCCGAACCTTATTATTTTCCCTTATAACATGGTTATAAGGGAAAATAATAGCATTCTGAATACAGAATGCTAAGTAAAACAGGGCTGGAGGGGGTTAAAAAAAATAAAAAATCATTTAACTCACCTTAATCCACTTGCTCGCGATGCGGGCATCTCCGTCTGACTCTTTTACTGTATAGGACCTGTGGAGAGCATTAACTATAGTTTAAGGACCTGGGATGACGTCACTCCGGTCATCACATGGTACGTCACATGATCTTTTACCATGGTGATTCACCATGGTAAAAGATCATGTGACGTACCATGTGATGACCAAAGTGACGTCATCCCAGGTCCTTAAACTATAGTTAATGCTCTCCACAGGTCCTATACAGTAAAAGAGTCAGACGGAGATGCCCGCATCGCGAGCAAGTGGATTAAGGTGAGTTAAATGGGTACCAAACACGCGCGATTTTTCTCACGCGAGTGCAAAACGCATTACAATGTATTGCACTCGCGCGGAAAAATCGCGGGTGTTCCCGCAACGCACCCGCGCATTTTTTAGCAACGCCCGTGTGAAAGAGGCCTTACCCTGTATCCTTCAGTTGGAAATTACAGCCAGCATTGAAGAGTAATGTTGCCAGCCATAGACTGTGCACAGAGGGAGAGACTTTGAGAAGACAGAGAGGAAAAAGCACTGTAAGTGTCTTCCTTACTTAAATCCATACATTGTTACATCCAATCCATACATCCCCTAAATTGTCAAGCACTGCGGAATATGTTGGCGCTATATAAATAACGATTACCGTATTATTATTATTGCTATCGGGGAGAGTTGCAATGTGAATTTTTGGAACTGTGTTTTGATTACCATTAGATGTACTACAGCTCCAATTCTGCACTGCAGTAAATTGGCCTGGTTGCTGACTCCTGCACCATACGCTAGCCATTACACCCTACATCTCCTGCCTTCTAGATGCACAAAACCTACAACACCAAAGGGCACCACATCAGGGTGTGCCCTGAGGGAAGAAAAGGTGCACCCTCCTATCACTAGCCTGGCCCTAGGGAGCATCGGTGTGAGGATTGACACTGTAAAGGCTGTTTCACACGAGCGAGTCCATTGCAGGAATCACGCTCCGTGTGTGAGTGTGATCCTCCGCTCTGGACTTGCAGGAGCGCACGGCATTATCATGATTTATAATGCTATGTGTCTCTGCTTGGCCTTTTTTCTACAGAATCATAGTGACAGCTTTATGTCACTATGAGTCTGTGGAAAAAAGGCCAAGCAGAGACACATAGCGTTATAAATCATGATAATGCCGTGCGCTCCTGCAAGTCCAGAGCGGAGGATCACACTCACACACGGAGCGTGATTCCTGCAATGGACTCGCTCGTGTGAAACAGCCCTAATTGACTGTTATTGACAGAATCACTACCACTCCCATCCTCTGCTCCTGCTCCTCCTGGACAGCAAGCAAATAGAGATATATAAATTGCACTACAGTGTTTTTTTATGTGCCATTTTCTTCACTCTTGGTATAATTTTTTTTATCAGACTTTATTCGTTCACTGTATACTTGGTATGTTTTTGGATCAGCATACTCTCGGAGCGGCTTTTTTTTTCATGTGTAGACTGCAAACTTTTCCCCATGCCATGGAATGCTGCAAATGATATCATTCTGGTTACCAAGACCAGCCCAGGGAGTTTAACACTGCAGCATGTATTCCCTTAACATCATGGGTGATGTCATTATTTCCTGGTTTTAGATCAGGGAAGGTGTGTGTTACACTTGTACAAAGGCTACTGTCTGCATTAAAAAACTTTAGGAATTTTCTTTTTGTATATAATGCAAACATTTCAGAAGGGTCAGTACAGAGATCTCTCCCATCATCTATTTATCCCCAGGACTGTGACTGTGACGAGGGGACATCCTCTGCGTCTGGAGGAAAGAAGGTTTGTACACAAACATAGAAGAGGATTCTTTACGGTAAGAGCAGTGAGACTATGGAACTCTCTGCCTGAGGAGGTGGTGATGGTGAGTTCACTAAAAGAATTCAAGAGGGGCCTGGATGTATTTCTGGAGTGTAATAATATTACAGGCTATAGCTACTAGAGAGGGGTCGTTGATCCAGGGAGTTATTCTGATTGCCTGATTGGAGTCGGGAAGGAATTTTTTCCCCCTTAAGTGGGGAAAATTGGCTTATACCTCACAGGGTTTTTTTTTTTTTTTTGCCTTCCTCTGGATCAACTTGCAGGATAACAGGCCGAACTGGATGGACAAATGTCTTTTTTCATCCTTATAAACTATGTTACTATTTATTTAGATTTATTTTATTCACTTATATAGCACTGACATATTCTGCAGTGATTTACACGTCTACTGTAGTCACTACCAGCATTCCCTAATGTAATAACATCTCTGGATTCTTATAGAGCTTCATGCACATGACCGTATCTACTTTGCGGTCCGCAAATCGCTGATCCGCAAAACAAGGATCCCCGCCGTGTTCATGCCACCATTTTTTACAAACCCCTCTAGATATGTCCTATCCTTGTTTGCAAAATGGAAAAGAATAGGACATGTTCTACCTTGATGTGCGTGGACACAGAACAGACTTGCGGATACAGCACTCACTGAAATGTATGGGTTAACATCCGAAAAAATGCAGATCTTATGCGGACCGAACATACAGTAGTGTGCATGAGTTGTTCCATTCCTCTATTATTCCTGTTCGACGTTTATGAATAAATTGTCAACTGCGTGTTACCAGTTGGGGGGTGTCCCTGCCCAGTGTGACACTGTCCAGTCGGTGCTGCCACAGTCACTTTGACGAGACACACCCCAACTGGTAACACCCAGTTGCCAATTCACCTCTATTCGGAGTAATAGAAGATGACACAACACAGAGTCATAAGAATTGTCATTTGTAATGCAGAATACAGTTATTTACTGAAACAGAAATGTCAGGTCCTTCTTAAAGGGAACGTCTCACTGAAACAACATATCTGTAGTACAGAACCCACATGGACTTCACATAATTCTGTAGGGAAGATTTATAATAAGTAGTGCAAAGGAAAATGAGTGGAGTTGTCATTACAGACAGCAGTATTCTTATTCACAATCATTGCAATTGTCTTCTAAATAACTTTCTTTGTGATATGATAATGTTTTGACGCTATCATGTCTACTGTTAGCTAGTGATACCATCCCAGTGT
This sequence comes from Bufo bufo, assembly GCF_905171765.1. Taxonomy (NCBI): domain Eukaryota; kingdom Metazoa; phylum Chordata; class Amphibia; order Anura; family Bufonidae; genus Bufo; species Bufo bufo. Next base: position 493,661,171 of record NC_053393.1, on the reverse strand, counting down.
ATGAAGTATAAGATCAGAACCAGTATATTTAGCGGATTGTCTGCAAGCATCTGTTCCTCCAGCTGCACTTATGAATGGATATGTGTGTGTTTGCATCACAATGGAAGCTATGAATCAGGGTAACAAATTCCAGTGGCTAAAACAGATGTCAAGCAGACTATATTTCAAGGCTGTAAATGGCTTGGCCAAATCCAGCCGGCAATTAGGCTGCTTTAGACAGGGTTTCAGATATATCAGAAAATAGCGCTCTCTAAGCCTGTCGTTTTTAATGGTCCAGTTTTAGAAATACTACTTATAGAATATGGGCTTATAGCTTCAGAGTCTTTGTATTTTTGGGTGATTGTGCAGTACCCCAAATCAGGGGCTACTTGCAAATTGTTTTGTTCATTTATGTTTTGTCATTTTATGCTTTGTATCATAAATATGGTAATGTATGGGAGTGACGGGGGTAACCAACTCTGGCACGACCCCTAGGGTAGCTGAGGTTTGGACTGTTAGCCCCCCGCCCCCCAGCTCAGTCTAGTCTAGGGGAGTCTAGTGTTAGCAGGGAAGGGGAGAATGTACTGCACTCCCAAAGTAACCACCTCTGCATGATCTACCAAAAGAGAACGATCTATACATTGAAATACTCCTGGAGAGAGAGTAAATTCCAGTATCTGTAACAGTCAGTAAGGTACGCTGCTATCAAAAGCAATAGACATTACTGCTGTGAGTGGAATACTGCTAAGACACCATCCACACTTAGACATGACCTGGTCAGTCGTTTCCCTAAATCTGTATAGTGTTCATTTTCCACCACACATAGGGGGTCATTTATGAATAGATATTGGCGTATATCAGTTGCAGATTCAGTCGCAAAGGGGATTTGCAGCCGAATCTGCGACTTCTTCCCCATCCGCGCCATGTACGCCAGCTCTAAAAAAGGGGGCTTGGCGTAGGCGGGGAAGGGGGCGGACCACCTGGCCAGTCTGATTTATCAATTTCTATGCTTGTTTTAGGTGTAGAAAATTATTTAAATATATGCCAGTGAGGGAGCTGGTGTAGATTTAGGCCAGTGGTGGATGTACCTAAGTTATGTAGAGGCCGGCGCCTCTGCATAACTTAGGCACATCAAGAGCCAGAGCAGGGTTATTAAAACCAGCATCTAAAACGGTATTAATAAATGACCCCAATAGTGTTTTACTTTTAGACCAAAAAGTAAAACTTTGGTTTCATCTGACCAGAGCACCTTCTTCCACATGTTTGCTGTGTCCCCAGTATGATCTCTGGCAAAATGCAAATGGAACTTCATATGGCTTGCTTAAAGGGGTATTCCCATCTCAGACAATGGGGGCATATAGGATATGCCCCCATTGTCTGATAGGTGCGGGTCCCAGCAGCAACGGAGCGGGGAGAGCTGTGGCTGGGGGACTCCAGATTTCCCGGGGTCCGTCCACCACCAAGCGCTGCTCCCATAGAAGTGAATGGGAGCGTACCGCACATCCGCAGCCCAGGCTCCTATTCATTTCTATGGGGCCGACGAAAATAGCCGAGCCAGTGCTCGGCTATTTTCGGCGGCCCAATAGAAATGAATGGAGGGCGACTGCGCATGAGTAGTGCGCCCTCCTTCATTTGCGGCACCCCGTTCTCGATATATGTCGGGGTATCAGAGGTGGGACCCGCACCTATCAGACAATGGGGGCATATCCTAGCGATATGCCCCATTGTCTGAGATGGGACAACCCCTTTAAAAAAATGGCTTTCTTCCTGCCACTCTTCCATAAAGGCCGAATTTGTGGAGTACACAACTAATAGTTGTCCTGTGGACAGATTCTCCCACCTGAGCTGTGGATCTCTGTAGCTCCTCCAGAGTGACCATTGGCTTCTTGGCTACTTCTCTAATTAGTGCCCTCCTTTTCTAGGCTGTCAGTTTAAGTGGATGGCCATGTTTTTGTAGGTTTGCAGTTGTGCCATACTCCTTCTATTTTCAGATGATGGATTGAACAGTGCTCCATGCGGGTAATCTTTTTTATAACCTAACCCGTCTTTACACTTCTCCACTACTTTATCCCTGACCTGTCTGGTGTGTTCCTTGGTTTTCATGATACTGTTTGATCACTAATGTTCTCTAACAAACCTCTGAGCCCTTCACAGACCTGCTGTAGTTATACCGAGAATAAATTACACACAGGTGGACTCTATTTAATAATTAGGTGACTTCTAAAGGCAATTGGTCACACTGGATTTTATTTAGGGGTATCAGAGTACAAGGGGCTGAATACAAATGCACGCCACAATTTTCAGATTTGTATTTATTAAAAATTTTGAAAACCATGTATCATTTTCTTTTAAAGTCATACATACTAGCTACTTTGTGTTGGTCCATAACATTAAATCCCAATAAAATGCATTTAAGTTTGTGGGTGTAACGTGAAAAGCGTGGAGAAATTTAATGGATTTGAATACTTTTTCAAGGCACTGTATGTTCAGCAAAGTTGTGTGTGAAATCTGTACTCCAAAAATAAGATGTAGTGAATGTATGACTATATGATGCTGTAGCAAGGAATGGAAATATGAATGTGCTTGAGAATAAGAAGGTAGAGTAGAACATTTGATATTTTTTTTAAATGGGGATTTTAATCTTTCTTGGGGGATATTTGTTTTTCTTTATTGGCGCCAAAACTGTTATTTGAATTCAAAGAAAATAATGTGATGGAAACATTTCCTATGGGCCCTTCATGTGTTCATGTAGACAGAGGTACAACTACAGCACTCATCCAGAAGGCTTACGTGGGTGCACGTCCCAGGAGGATTTCTTCCACCCCACAAATCTGTACAAGTACTCAATATTTAGTTTGAGACAGCACACCAGATGATCTTCAGAAAGTTGATACTTTTATTGATTTTTCAACATCAGTGGTACATATTATAGCAACGTTTCGGGCCCAAATTTGGTGTCCTTCATCAAGCTGTGAGAGACAAATCTCGGGTTTCACAGCGTGCGTTCATGTGTTAATGTCAGATTTGTTTGTTTCTATTTGTGTATTATTATATATTGACTGTTATACTAACACCAGAGACTGGTTAAGGGTAGACGAAGGAGGATCTCACTGTCCAACCGGAAGGAGTGGACTTAGATGACCTAGAGGGGAGGGAGGAGAAAAGGGTGGACGTTACAGACACAAAGAAGGCTCTTTTTCTCATCCTTTAACCACCTCAGCCCCTATGGCTTAAACACCCTGAAAGACCAGGCCACTTTTTACACTTCTGACCTACACTACTTTCACGGTTTATTGCTCGGTCATGCAACTTACCACCCAAATTAATTTTACCTCCTTTTCTTCTCACTAATAGAGCTTTCATTTGGTGGTATTTCATTGCTGCTGACATTTTTACTTTTTTTGTTATTAATCGAAATTTAACGATTTTTTGGCAAAAAAATGACATTTTTCACTTTCAGTTGTAAAATTTTGCAAAAAAAACGACATCCATATATAAATTTTGCTCTAAATTTATTGTTATACATGTCTTTGATTAAAAAAAAAATGTTTGGGTAAAAAAAAAAAATGGTTTGGGTAAAAGTTATAGCGTTTACAAACTATGGTACAAAAATGTGAATTTCCGCTTTTTGAAGCAGCTCTGACTTTCTGAGCACCTGTCATGTTTCCTGAGGTTCTACAATGGCCAGACAGTACAAACACCCCACAAATGACCCCATTTCGGAAAGTAGACACCCTAAGGTATTCGCTGATGGGCATAGTGAGTTCTTAGAACTTTTTATTTTTTGTCACAAGTTAGCGGAAAATGATGATTTTTTTTTTTTTTTCTTACAAAGTCTCATATTCCACTAACTTGTGACAAAAAAATAAAAAGTTCTATAAACTCACTATGCCCATCAGTGAATACCTTTGGGTGTCTTCTTTCCAAAATGGGGTCACTTGTGGGGTAGTTATACTGCCCTGGCATTCTAGGGGCCCAAATGTGTGGTAAGGAGTTTGAAATCAAATTCTGTAAAAAATGGCCGGTGAAATCCGAAAGGTGCTCTTTGGAATGTGGGCCCCTTTGCCCACCTAGGCTGCAAAAAAGTGTCACACATGTGGTATCTCCGTATTCAGGAGAAGTTGGGGAATGTGTTTTGGGTCTTATAAATTGCAGGGTTAGTGATTTATTATTTACGTTAAAACATAACTTTTACTAAAGATATTTAGAATAATAGGCCCAAAAAAATACAAAGATAAACAATTAATAGACAGAGCGGCGGTTTGACAGGTAATCGTGCACGGCGGCACCCAAGGTAATATTAAGGGAATGCTCGGCGGCACCCAAATAAATGGAAACCCGTGCTCCTACCACTCTGTAGTCTGCGTCCAGGGTGCAGAATGCGTCCAGATGATGTCACGGTAATCGACTCCTAGGAAGACGCTGTTCTGCTGTAAGGATGGCGGGGTGCAACTATGGCCCTGGTTTGCCCTATAAATGTGGTCTATGGCTTGCCCTGATACTAATAGGGGATAGCAGCCTAACCACAGGGCACTCGTCCTTAAAAGGGCGACCCCGTCCGGAACCTTGCCCTGTCGCCTGGCCCTGAATGGCCCTGTTCTAGTCCCGCTCCCTACATGCACATTTCAGCAAGATAGCATCATCAGGGGAGATGTATAGGACTCTAAAGACTTTGATGATCAATGATGGCAAAAGATAATCTCATCAGTTGATCATAGATGGACTATTTTGTGGAGTGCTGGATAATGCTCCACCTCAAAACGGGCATCCTTAGATAAGCCACGGGCAGTAAATCGCACCCGCGCTCTGTTTGCGCCAGAATTTAAATGCCAGGTACGGCTCGCACCTGTCCAGCGTGCCGCGTCATCAATCCGATGCGTCTGACGCGGCTCGGACCCATGCGCATGCGCGAAGGCTAGGAATCAGACTCAAACGTCATCCCAGCCGCGCATGCGCTCTGGTCCCGCTCGGCAGTGGTCACGTGGGGCGCCACTCAGACTAGATGACGTGAGCGCGTCCTACCGCCCTGTATTAACAGGGCGGTCAGCTGAGATTGGTTGCCAGGGAGCTGGGCGCGTCTCCAGCAACCGATCGCTGGTAGGTCTAGTGATATAGACCTCAATGATATAGACCTCATTTACTGCATTTTGATCATAGGTAAATGATACAAGGATAAGGGGGCTGAAGTTCAGAACTCAGATCCTGGAGGATCGAGCAATTAGATGGATACAGACAGATATCACTACACAAAATTTATAATACTGATCCAGTAAACTCAGTGTGCACGTATACTGTAATGACTGATAATAATGATAATAGTACGCGCTTCACAGAGGTTATGATACATGATTGGAAAGTAATTCACTTAATCCATTTGTGTATTTATTGTCAAAAGCATTAGTCAGAGACGGCCGTTTGGGGGTTCATTTTTGGGGAGGGATGATTGGGGTATTTTAGACGAAGCAACTAAAATTAAGTTGCTCGTTAAGACCGGTTGGTGAGACCGTCTGCAGCTTGAAGATCCATCTGGTCTCACGCTGTAATAGTAAACGGTCCCAATCACCCCCTCTTACTGGTTGTTTAACCAGTTCGATCCCCATGGCGCTCAGGCATTTGGGATTCCCATTATGGGCTTCGTGTATATGCCTCGAGACTGCTGTGTCTCTCTTGTTCGCTATATCTCCCAAATGCTCGCCTATGCGTCTACGCAGCTCCCTTTTAGTTTTCCCTACATACTCCATTTTACATACGCATGTTAACTTGTATATCACACCGCTGCTGCGGCAGTTGATGAAGTCGCGTATTTCAAAGGAGCGTTGGAGGTTTGTGCTCTCGAAGGTCTTACTGGTTCTGAGGGTGCCACATGCCACACAGTCACCGCCACACCTGAAGCAACCCAAAGGTCTACGGTCCAACGAAGTACCCTTCGCCGGTACAGGCTGGAGGTGGCTGTGGACTAAGGCATCCCTCAAACTTTGTCCCCTCCTAAACGTAATCTGCGGGTAGTCGTGCACACTGTCTCGGATGTCCGGGTCCATAAGAAGAATGGGCCAATGCTTCTGTAGTATTTGCCTTACACTGTGTGACATGTTGTCGAATGTCCCAATCAGGCGAATTTTACGATCTCCAACTGTTTTTGCTATAGGTGACAGGAGATTACTGCGGGGTACTGCCATAGCTTTTTGGTAGCCTTGTCGCAGCACCTTGTCCGGATAACCTCTAGAGAGAAACCTCTGTCTAAGGTCTTTTGCCTGACTCACAAATTCATTATGATCAGAACAATTGCGACGCAGGCGCAAATACTGTCCACCTGGGATACCCTTTTTCAACGATGTAGGGTGTCCACTTGACCAGTGGAGAACTGAGTTTGTGGATGTGGGTTTCCTGTAAATCGTGGTCTGTAATTCCTCTGATTCCCCCCTGGAGATACACACGTCTAAGAACGGTAATGAGCTACGTTCTATCTCGTGGGTGAATCTCAGGCCCACAGAGTTACAGTTTAACCTACCAACAAACTCAGTGAAAGCCTCCTTGGAGTTATTCCAGATAATGAAGATGTCGTCGATGTACCGGGCCCATAGTAAAATGTTCCCGATACTCGACGACCTCCCACCAGCCCAGGAACAGATTGGCATAGGATGGCGCACAAGAGCAACCCATTGCCGTGCCCCTGAGCTGGTGGTAAATCTTTCCACTGTAAAGGAAAAAGTTATGAGTGAGGAGAAATCGCAGCAGTTTTAAAACAAAGTTATTGTGTTGAGTATACTGCTGTCCCCTCATACTCAAAAAATGTTGTACCGCCCCTAGGCCTACCTCATGGGGAATTGATGAATATAATGCCTCTACATCTATACTGGCCAACCACGAATCAGCATCTACAGTGATGCCCTCTAGCCTTTTAAGGAGATCTGTTGTGTCCCTTGTATAAGAGGGGAGTGAGATGACAAATGGCATAAGGATTTTATCTATGTAGATACCCAAATTCTGGCAGACACTACCTATTCCGGACACTATGGGTCTACCTTTCAATGGCCTGGTCCCTTTATGTACCTTCGGAAGGCTGTAAAATGTCGCTATGATGGGGAACCTAGGGAGGAGGAAGTCATATTCAACATCACTTATTAAGCGGTTACTCTTAGCTTCTGCAAGGATCTCTCTTAGTTCGGTCAGGTATGAATCGGTCGGATTCGAGGACAAGACAGTATAGCTGTCTTTGTCTTTCAGAATTTGATGACACATAGTTTCGTAATCCAACCGATTCATAACCACCACATTACCTCCCTTGTCAGAAGGCTTGATAATACATGTAGAGTCATCTTTCAGTGATTTGATGGCCATCCGTTCCTCCCTTGTACAGTTTGGAGTCTGGTGTGATGGACACAGTGTTGACAGGTCCTCCAATACCAGCTGAGAAAAAACATCCAAACATGATACATCCATCATAGGAGGCATCCTTCTGCTTTTATTGGTTAATGTAGTGAAGGGGCCCTCACCTTCTGGTTTTGACCTGTCTTCCGCCAGACTATGTAGCAATTGGACATCTGGTAGTAGATCAGGTGGAATTCCTAGCTCTCTACACTTGCGTTTGTCATTATTCTTGAATAGTTTGTGCCAGCGTAATTTACGAATAAATAGCTGCACATCTTTAGTCCATGTGAACAGGTCAAAACCACGTAACGGGACAAATGAGAGGCCTTTACTCAGGACCGTCATCTCCAAATCCGAGAGGGCCCTGCTGGATAAGTTGATCACTTTTGGGCCGTCCGGTCTCGAGAGCTGGTACGGTTCCTGAGATGATATGCTACTCCCTGGTCTAAAAAAGTATTTTGAGGGGTATTGGATTGACCTCTACCTCGGCCTCCTCTGCCTCTGCCCCGATCCTTCCTGGGGGGATATCTCCTAACTGTGTTAGGGCCTGTATATTCACGCTCGCTGTCTGATTGGTCGCTCTCTGTATTTGAGAGGTCTGAGGTAGGTTCCCTTTGTTGCAGTTGCAGTTTATCCTTTAATACCAAATATGCTTTTTTATCTTTAAACTCCTGGAGGTCTTTATTAAATTGCCTGTGTTTACGTTCCCTTAAAAAATACTGAAATTTTTCAATGGATGCCTGTAATTGTGTTTCTTTATTAGTGAATGTGTTTTGGGGTGTCATTTTACATATACCCATGCTGGGTGAGATAAATATCTTGGTCAAATGCCAACTTTGTATAAAAAAAAATGGGAAAAGTTGTCTTTTGCCAAGATATTTCTCTCACCCAGCATGGGTATATGTAAAATGACACCCCAAAACACATTCCCCAACTTCTCCTGAGTACGGCGATACCACATGTGTGACACTTTTTTGCAGCCTAGGTGGGCAAAGGGGCCCACATTCCAAAGAGCACCTTTCGGATTTCACCGGTCATTTTTTTTACAGAATTAGATTTCAAACTCCTTACCACACATTTGGGCCCCTAGAATGCCAGGGCAGTATAACTACCCCACAAGTGACCCCATTTTGGAAAGAAGACACCCCAAGGTATTCGCTGATGGGCATAGTGAGTTCATGGAAGTTTTTATTTTTTGTCACAAGTTAGTGGAATATGAGACTTTGTAAGGAAAAAAAAATAAAAAAAAATCATCATTTTCCACTAACTTGTGACAAAAAATAAAAAATTCTAGGAACTCGCCGTGCCCCTCACGGAATACCTTGGGGTGTCTTCTTTCCAAAATGGGGTCACTTGTGGGGTAGTTATACTGCCCTGGCATTCTAGGGGCCCAAATGTGTGGTAAGGAGTTTGAAATCAAATTCTGTAAAAAATGGCCAGTGAAATCCGAAAGGTGCTCTTTGGAATGTGGGCCCCTTTGCCCACCTAGGCTGCAAAAAAGTGTCACACATGTGGTATCTCCGTATTCAGGAGAAGTTGGGGAATGTGTTTTGGGGTGTCATTTTACATATACCCATGCTGGGTGAGATAAATATCTTGGTCAAATGCCAACTTTGTATAAAAAAAATGGGAAAAGTTGTCTTTTGCCAAGATATTTCTCTCACCCAGCATGGGTATATGTAAAATGACACCCCAAAACACATTCCCCAACTTCTCCTGAATACGGAGATACCACATGTGTGACACTTTTTTGCAGCCTAGGTGGGCAAAGGGGCCCACATTCCAAAGAGCACCTTTCGGATTTCACCGGTCATTTTTTACAGAATTTGATTTCAAACTCCTTACCACACATTTGGGCCCCTAGAATGCCAGGGCAGTATAACTACCCCACAAGTGACCCCATTTTGGAAAGAAGACACCCCAAGGTATTCGCTGATGGGCATAGTGAGTTCATGGAAGTTTTTATTTTTTGTCACAAGTTAGTGGAATATGAGACTTTGTAAGGAAAAAAAAAAAACAGCATTTTCCACTAACTTGTGACAAAAAATAAAACATTCTAGGAACTCGCCATGCCCCTCACGGAATACCTTGGGGTGTCTTCTTTCCAAAATGGGGTCACTTGTGGGGTAGTTATACTGCCCTGGCATTCTAGGGGCCCAAATGTGTGGTAAGGAGTTTGAAATCAAATTCTGTAAAAAATGGCCAGTGAAATCCGAAAGGTGCTCTTTGGAATGTGGGCCCCTTTGCCCACCTAGGCTGCAAAAAAGTGTCACACATGTGGTATCTCCGTATTCAGGAGAAGTTGGGGAATGTGTTTTGGGGTGTCATTTTACATATACCCATGCTGGGTGAGATAAATATCTTGGTCAAATGCCAACTTTGTATAAAAAAATGGGAAAAGTTGTCTTTTGCCAAGATATTTCTCTCACCCAGCATGGGTATATGTAAAATGACACCCCAAAACACATTCCCCAACTTCTCCTGAGTACGGCGATACCACATGTGTGACACTTTTTTGCAGCCTAGATGCGCAAAGGGGCCCACATTCCTTTTATGAGGGCATTTTTAGACATTTGGATCCCAGACTTCTTCTCACGCTTTAGGGCCCCTAGAATGCCAGGGCAGTATAAATACCCCACATGTGACCCCATTTTGGAAAGAAGACACCCCAAGGTATTCAATGAGGGGCATGGCGAGTTCATAGAATTTTTTTTTTTTTGGCACAAGTTAGCGGAAATTTTATTTATTTATTTTTTTCTCACAAAGTCTCCCTTTCCGCTAACTTGGGACAAAAATTTCAATCTTTCATGGACTCAATATGCCCCTCACGGAATACCTGGGGGTGTCTTCTTTCCGAAATGGGGTCACATGTGGGGTATTTATACTGCCCTGGCATTCTAGGGGCCCTAAAGCGTGAGAAGAAGTCTGGAATATAAATGTCTAAAAATTTTTACGCATTTGGATTCCGTGAGGGGTATGGTGAGTTCATGTGAGATTTAATTTTTTGACACAAGTTAGTGGAATATGAGACTTTGTAAGAAAAAAATAATAATTTCCGCTAACTTGGGCCAAAAAAATGTCTGAATGGAGCCTTACAGAGGGGTGATCAATGACAGGGGGGTGATCAATGACAGGGGGGTGATCAGGGAGTCTATATGGGGTGATCACCCCCCTGTCATTGATCACCCCCCTATAAGGCTCCATTCAGATGTCCGTATGTGTTTTGCGGATCCGATCCATGTATCCGTGGATCCGTAAAAATCATACGGACATCTGAATGCAGCCTGACGGGGGGGGGTGATCAATGACAGGGGGGTGATCAATGACAGGGGGGTAATCAATGACAGGGGGGTGATCAGGGAGTCTATATGGGGTGATCACCCCCCTGTAAGGCTCCATTCAGACGTCCGTATGCTTTTTGCGGATCCGATCCATCTATCAGTGGATCCGTAAAAATCATGCGGACATCTGAATGGAGCTTTACAGGGGGGTGATCAATGACAGGGGGGTAATCAATGACAGGGGGGTGATCAGGGAGTCTATATGGGGTGATCACCACAGTCATTGATCACGCCCCTGTAAGGCTCCATTCAAACGTCCGTATGCGTTTTGCGGATCCGATCCATCTATCAGTGGATCCGTAAAAATCATGCGGACATCTGAATGGAGCTTTACAGGGGGGTGATCAATGACAGGGGGGTAATCAATGACAGGGGGGTGATCAGGGAGTCTATATGGGGTGATCACCACAGTCATTGATCACGCCCCTGTAAGGCTCCATTCAGACGTCCGTATGCGTTTTGCGGATCCGATCCATCTATCAGTGGATCCGTAAAAATCATGCGGACATCTGAATGGAGCTTTACAGGGGGGTGATCAATGACAGGGGGGTAATCAATGACAGGGGGGTGATCAGGGAGTCTATATGGGGTGATCACCACAGTCATTGATCACGCCCCTGTAAGGCTCTATTCAGACGTCCGTATGCGTTTTGCGGATCCGATCCATCTATCAGTGGATCCGTAAAAATCATGCGGACATCTGAATGGAGCTTTACAGGGGGGTGATCAATGACAGGGGGGTAATCAATGACAGGGGGGTAATCAATGACAGGGGGGTGATCAGGGAGTCTATATGGGGTGATCACCACAGTCATTGATCACGCCCCTGTAAGGCTCCATTCAGATGTCCGTATGCGTTTTGCGGATCTGATCCATCTATCAGTGGATCCGTAAAAATCATGCGGACATCTGAATGGAGCTTTACAGGGGGGTGATCAATGACAGGGGGGTAATCAATGACAGGGGGGTGATCAGGGAGTCTATATGGGGTGATCACCACAGTCATTGATCACGCCTCTGTAAGGCTCCATTCAGACGTCCGTATGCGTTTTGCGGATCCGATCCATCTATCAGTGGATCCGTAAAAATCATGCGGACATCTGAATGGAGCTTTACAGGGGGGTGATCAATGACAGGGGGGTAATCAATGACAGGGGGGTGATCAGGGAGTCTATATGGGGTGATCACCACAGTCATTGATCACTCCCCTGTAAGGCTCAATTCAGACGTCCGTATGCATTTTGCGGATCCGATCCATCTATCAGTGGATCCGTAAAAATCATGCGGACATCTGAATGGAGCTTTACAGGGGGGTGATCAATGACAGAGGGGTAATCAATGACAGGGGGGTGATCAGGGAGTCTATATGGGGTGATCACCACAGTCATTGATCACGGCCCTGTAAGGCTCCATTCAGACGTCCGTATGCGTTTTGCGGATCCGATCCATCTATCAGTGGATCCGTAAAAATCATGCGGACATCTGAATGGAGCTTTACAGGGGGGTGATCAATGACAGGGGGGTAATCAATGACAGGGGGGTGATCAGGGAGTCTATATGGGGTGATCACCACAGCCATTGACACGCCCCTGTAAGGCTCCATTCAGACGTCCGTATGCGTTTTGCGGATCCGATCCATCTATCAGTGGATCCGTAAAAATCATGCGGACATCTGAATGGAGCTTTACAGGGGGGTGATCAATGACAGGGGGGTAATCAATGACAGGGGGGTGATCAGGGAGTCTATATGGGGTGATCACCACAGTCATTGATCACGCCCCTGTAAGGCTCCATTCAGACGTCCGTATGCGTTTTGCGGATCCGATCCATCTATCAGTGGATCCGTAAAAATCATGCGGACATCTGAATGGAGCTTTACAGGGGGGTGATCAATGACAGGGGGGTAATCAATGACAGGGGGGTGATCAGGGAGTCTATATGGGGTGATCAGGGGTGATCAAGGGTGAATAAGGGGTTAATAAGTGACAGTGGGGGGGTGTAGTGTAGTGGTGCTTGGTGCAACATATTAGTGAGCTGCCTGTGTCCTCTGGTGGTCGATCCAAACAAAGGGGACCACCAGAGGACCAGGTAGCAGGTATATTAGACGCTGTTATCAAAACAGCGTCTAATATACCTGTTAGGGGTTAAAAAAATCACATCTCCAGCCTGCCAGCGAACGATCACCGCTGGCAGGCTGGAGATCCACTCGCTTACCTTCCGATCCTGTGAACGCACGCGCCTGTGTGCGCGCGTTCACAGGAAATCTCGCGTCTCGCGAGATGACGCGTAGATGCGTGACTGTGCGCAGGGCTGCCACCTCCGGTACGCGAATCTGCGTTAGACGGTCCGGAGGTGGTTAATTAGAAGACACCCCCATGAAAGAAGTCCTTTGTGAGTTTATTGAGCAAAAAAATTGGTCTTTGTGATTCTAGTGTATGCCTTCATGGAAAAAGACCATTCATTTTAAAGGGAACCTGTCATGAACTTTATGCTGACCTCACTGAGGGCAGCATAAAGTAGTGACAGAAATGCTGATTTCAGCGGTGTGTCACTCATGAGCTAATAGTAAGTTGTTGCTAAGAACCAGCGTTATAATCATTACAGCCCAGGCCTTGAAAAGAGTCAAATCTACCTGAGAAGAGTCATGGTTATTCCTAATCTCCTGCACCTCACCCATCTGCTGATGATTGGCAGTTCTCTCCTAGACAGAAAGGGAGAAAACTGGGTAGAAGACTGTCGGTCATCAGTGGGTGGGCAGGGAGAGCAGGAATTGATGAATAACCATGACTCTTCTTAGGTGGCCGTGACTCTTTTCCAGGCCCAGTCTGCAATGATTGTGATGTTGGTTCTCGGCAACCATTTATATTTAACTTTTAAATAAAAGACTGCTGAAATCAACTCACCTGTCTCTTTTTTTTTTTCTCTCAAATCTTTTTATTTTCATTTCGTAAAAAAACATATTCATTCCAAACATATCAAATCAATAATCACATACTTCGATATCCGCAGGGAATAGTTACATTTCCATTTTATCCACAGCAACTGATTTTTCTATGCATAAAGAATTATTTTTTCCTTTTACCCTCCCACCACCCTTATGGGGGGGGGGGGGAGAGGCGGGACGTAAAAAAAAAAAAAAAAATCCTTCGTCGATCCAGCCCTAAAGTAACCAGTTTTTCCATAGTTCATCGATATTTTTTACTTTTTGACTATGGCCCTCCATCACCCGTTCTTCCTTGATCAGGTTATCAACTGCTTTTCTCCACTGTCCAACTGTCGGAGGATCTACCCCTACCCATTTCTTAAGTATAAGAAGTCTAGCTTGAAATAGCACTTTACAGAGAACCACACGTGTATCTCTATTTAAGTTCAGATGTTCAGTTGCCCCTAATATACAAATCACAGGATCTTCAGATATTTGGACCTTCAAAACTAGATATACAGTCTCAACTATTTCTCTCCAATATCTAAACAGTCTTGGGCATCTCCAAAAGCAATGTATTAAATCGGCGTTCTCTCTCCCACATTTTGAACATTTATCCGAGGCTCTCACACCCATTATTTTCAATATCCGTGGGGATCGATGCAGCCTGTGAACTACAAAAAACTGTGAAATCTTATGTGAGCCCCTATTAGAGACCCCAGAATAACTTCTGAGGGCATCTTTCCATTTATCTTCCGTAAAAGATTGACGTTCATTCTCCCATTTTTTTCTAGCGAGTATTATAATCCGTTTCTTTTTGCCCTCCATCAATATCCTATATCTTTTTGCGGTTATTCCTCCTCTTTCGCCCTCATTGGTAAATTTGTGTATTATATCTGATTTTTCTATTCTATATTTATCATCCTGCACAACTGTCCGCAACGCATTCCTAAGCTGAAAATATTTATACATATCTTTTTGGGGGATCCCAAACTCTCTAACCATTGTATTAAAGTCTTTCAGTTTGCCCTGTTCGAATATCTGGCTAAGGTATTTCATCCCTTTTTTCTCCCAGTCTATATAGATCTTAATCGTTTGCAATTCCTTGAGATTTATGTTTTTCCAGATGGGTGTATAGTGCAAGAACCATTTAATCTCTAATATTTTTTTAATCTCCACCCATATGTACTCCAGTAAATTTAATATTCCATTTTCTGTACTCTTTTTCCCCAGTGTACCTGATTCCAACACCTCTAAGTGATTCCATTCCTCTTTCCACCCCAATCTATTTATAACCTGTCTACCCACTAAACCATTTAAAGTGCCTTTTATATGACCATATTGTGATATTAAATAATAAAAAAAACAATTCAGAACAGCTAATCCACCCTCTCTTACTGGGAGCTGAAGCACTTCTTTCTTTATCCTGGGGGTAGCACCTTTCCAGAGAAAATCCCCCATTAAACTATCCAATAACTTAAAAATACTCTGCGGTAACCTCAATGGGGCGTTTTGGAGGACGTAAAGTATTTTGGGGAGAAAAATCATTTTTATTAGATTTACTCGACCCTGTATTGACATTGGTAATCTCTGCCAAATGTGTACTTTGGTCCTAAGTTCTTTTAGTAAGGGGAGTACATTTAATTTTTCATATTCTGCTATATTTCCAGAGATTTGTATGCCTAAGTATTTAAAATTCTCGTGTTTCTCTAGCACATGCACCCTTAAATCTCCCTGTGGTTGTACATCACCTAACATCAACAAGTGTGACTTCCCCCAATTAATATTTAATCCCGAAAAGGAACCAAACTTATCTATTATATCAATAACTCTATTAAACTGATCTCCAGTATTGTGCATAAATAATAAAATATCATCCGCGTACATTAATAGTTTTTCTTCTCCACCCTCGTATTGAAAACCTTTAATCTCCCTATCATTTCTTATTATACATGCCAAGGGCTCAATCGCAATAGCGAATAGTAATGGTGAGAGAGGGCATCCCTGCCTAGTGCCCCGATAAAGGGCAAGGGGCAGGGACAAGCTCCCATCTACCATCACTCTAGCCCTAGGATTGTAATATATTAGCTCAATCCATCTTATGAATCCCTCCCCTATACCAACCCTTTTTAATACTGCCCATAAGTACTCCCATTCAATACAGTCAAATGCCTTTTGGGCGTCGAGTAAAAGTACCGCTTTCTCCCCCGATTCTAATCTATTGGCTTTGATATTTAGGAACAACCTTCTTATATTTGAATATATCGTTCTCCCGGGTATAAAGCCTGTCTGATCTTCATTTATAATACCCCTAATCGCCTTCGATAACCTATCGACCAGAACCTTTGCCAAGATTTTAACGTCCGTGTTTAAAAGAGATATTGGCCTATATGATCCAGGGTCTAGTGTTTCTGGAATATTTCCAGGAACTTTATAAGTCCAGGGTACAATACTCAAAACAAGATCTGGATCTATACCTAGACAGGATATCTCTCAGAGAGTTATCTCAGTCCCAAAAAGAATATTTAGAAAAATAAATATCGATGGCGGAAATAAATGAGGTTTTGAGCAAGGTAAAATCTGATAAAGCACCAGGATGTGATGGGCTCCCTTTTGAAATATATAAAACGTTCTCCCAGGTATTAATACCAGAATTAAAAACAACACTGAATGATGCCAAAAAAATCGGTGATCTACCAGAATCCATGAAAGAGGCAATTATTACCCTAATCCCAAAAAAGGGTAAATAACAACTCACCTGTCTCTACTTTATGCTGCCTTTAGTATGGGCAGCATAAAGTTGATGACAGGTTCCCTTTAACATCAAGAAAAGCTAGGTATATCTTCAAAGCAAAATACCAAAGAGTATGAAGTGCAGGGTAAATAAAAATACAACATTGGGTCACTAAGGCGTCTTAGGCTGTGCCACCAGTGCCCAGTGTAAGCGATGCACGGATCCCCCGTGCAGCGGGGAGCGGCCCTGCTCTAACAGCCCGGACCAGCAGGCGTGCCGATCCGGGCTGTTTAACACTTTACATGCCGCAGTTAATGGCACCCGCCGCATGTAAAGTGCTGACAGAGGGAGCGGACTCCCTCTGTCTCCCATCAGCACCCCGCAAATGCGATTGAGGGGTTCCGATGTGTGAAGGCTGGCTGAGTTCTCATGTAGGCCCCAAACCAGCCTTGAGTAATTTCCATCAGGCTGCGCCTCTCTGGCGCAGCCTGCTAGTCAATGTCAGAATAGCACTGAAATTAAAATGCAATGTACTATAGGGATAGTGCATTGTATTTTAAAATCAATCAAAAAGCTGTCTGTTATAGTCCCCTTGTGGGACTATTAAGAGGTAAAAAAAAAATTCCCATAAAAAAAAATTCATTTTTTTCCCATTGAAAATACGCTTTTCAATGAAAAAAATGGAAAAAAAAAAAATCTCCCCCATATGTTTGGTATTTCCGCATCCATAACGACCCAGACTACATAAATATCATGTAAATTATCCCCTACGGTGAACGCCTTAAAAAAAAAAAAAATATCAGAATTTATTCTTAGTTGTCACAGAAAAAACGTAATAACAAGCGATCAAAAAGCATAATACAGGGAGTGCAGAATTATTAGGCAAATGAGTATTTTGACCACATCATCCTCTTTATGCATGTTGTCTTACTCCAAGCTGTATAGGCTCGAAAGCCTACTACCAATTAAGCATATTAGGTGGTGTGCATCTCTGTAATGAGAAGGGGTGTGGTCTAATGACATCAACACCCTATATCAGGTGTGCATAATTATTAGGCAACTTCCTTTCCTTTGGCAAAATGGGTCAAAAGAAGGACTTGACAGGCTCAGAAAAGTCAAAAATAGTGAGATATCTTGCAGAGGGATGCAGCACTCTTAAAATTGCAAAGCTTCTGAAGCGTGATCATCGAACAATCAAGCGTTTCATTCAAAATAGTCAACATGGTCGCATGAAGCTTGTGGAAAAACCAAGGCGCAAAATAACTGCCCATGAACTGAGAAAAGTCAAGCGTGCAGCTGCCAAGATGCCACTTGCCACCAGTTTGGCCATATTTCAGAGCTGCAACATTACTGGAGTGCCCAAAAGCACAAGGTGTGCAATACTCAGAGACATGGCCAAGGTAAGAAAGGCTGAAAGACGACCACCACTGAACAAGACACACAAGCTGAAACGTCAGGACTGGGCCAAGAAATATCTCAAGACTGATTTTTCTAAGGTTTTATGGACTGATGAAATGAGAGTGAGTCTTGATGGGCCAGATGGATGGGCCCGTGGCTGGATTGGTAAAGGGCAGAGAGCTCCAGTCCGACTCAGACGCCAGCAAGGTGGAGGTGGAGTACTGGTTTGGGCTGGTATCATCAAAGATGAGCTTGTGGGGCCTTTTCGGGTTGAGGATGGAGTCAAGCTCAACTCCCAGTCCTACTGCCAGTTTCTGGAAGACACCTTCTTCAAGCAGTGGTACAGGAAGAAGTCTGCATCCTTCAAGAAAAACATGATTTTCATGCAGGACAATGCTCCATCACACGCGTCCAAGTACTCCACAGCGTGGCTGGCAATTAAGGGTATAAAAGAAGAAAATCTAATGACATGGCCTCCTTGTTCACCTGATCTGAACCCCATTGAGAACCTGTGGTCCATCATCAAATGTGAGATTTACAAGGAGGGAAAACAGTACACCTCTCTGAACAGTGTCTGGGAGGCTGTGGTTGCTGCTGCACGCAATGTTGATGGTGAACAGATCAAAACACTGACAGAATCCATGGATGGCAGGCTTTTGAGTGTCCTTGCAAAGAAAGGTGGCTATATTGGTCACTGATTTGTTTTTGTTTTGTTTTTGAATGTCAGAAATGTATATTTGTGAATGTTGAGATGTTATATTGGTTTCACTGGTAAAAATAAATAATTGAAATGGGTATATATTTGTTTTTTGTTGCCTAATAATTCTGCACAGTAATAGTCACCTGCACACACAGATATCCCCCTAAAATAGCTAAAACTAAAAACAAACTAAAAACTACTTCCAAAAATATTCAGCTTTGATATTAATGAGTTTTTTGGGTTCATTGAGAACATGGTTGTTGTTCAATAATAAAATTAATCCTCAAAAATACAACTTGCCTAATAATTCTGCACTCCCTGTATACTCCGAAATGATACCAATGAAAAATACAAGTCATCCTGCAAAAATCAAGCTCTCACACAACTCCATTGAAAGGAAAATTAAAAAGTTATGGGTCTTTGGAAGCGGCAATGCAAAAACATTTTTTTCTTTAAAAAAAGGGGTTTTATTGCAAAAAAAAGTAGTAAAACGTAAAAAAAAACATATGTATTTGGTATCACTGTAATCACACTGACCCAGAGAATAAAAACATTATGTTGTTTATACCGAAAAATGAACGCTGTTAAATTTATAACGTAAAAACGCAGTATTGCTGTTTTTCCCATCTCCCTCCCAGAAAGAGTTAATAAAAGTTAATCAGAAAGTTATGTGTACCCCAAAATGGCGCCATTACAAACTATAACTTGTACCGCAGAAAACAAGCCCTCATAAAGCTATGTAGACGAACAACAAAAAAAGTTATAGCTCTTGGGACGCGACAATGAAAAAAGGAAGAAAAACGCTTGGTCAGTAAGACCCAAAACAGGCTGGTCACTAAGGGGTTCATGGTTTTCAGTTTTATTGTTGACAAGGCATATGATTAAACTTGTATTATTGGTTAAACAGTTTACATTGAAGAAGACAACAATGAATGAACACATATTATAACAAATGTGTGTTTTTTGGTTTCACACTACAAAGTACTATAAATGAATATGCAAATAAAACTGAAATAAAAGGAATTGTGATACATGTCATGTTACAGTGTTATCTTGTGACAAAGGCCATTGAAGACCATTGTAAAATATTGACTACTGTTTGATATCTAATGTGCTGTAGAGTAAAGATGAAGACCACTATGATGTATATTTTTTTGAGTCGCATATTGATCTTAATATAGGGACAATTAGACTAGGAATAGGATCTGATGCAGGGGTGCTGAGAAGTAAATTAAATGCTATGTACACCTTTGGGGGCAATTTTTTTTATTGTTGCATTGTACTTATTTTAAGCTAAAAATATTTTTTTTTAATTGGACTTTATTAACAATATGGAATCTTTTTTTGTTTACAGAGCTGAGATGCTGTAGTAGCAGCCTGTGGATTTTCTGCCTTTTCCGTCATCTGGGGAGCAGACGGACTCCTCATCTCTGCTCTCTAATCTTATAAACACTCATCAAAGCTCAATCCTTATCTTACCGATATGAATGTGGCTTAAATAAGTGTTTATGACCTCTTAGTAATTTAGAGATAAGGGTTATTACATGACCGTCACAAAGTGAAAGTACCTGTCACACAGTTAGAAAAACAATTAACCCTTTGTGACAAAATGGCTCAATATTTTTAATGAAGGCCAATTGAAAATATGATTTTTAGCCAAAAATGAGTAAAATACAGTCATAAAAAAAATTGCCTCCAAATGTGTACTGTACATAGCCTTTAAGCTTTAAAACCAAATCCACCCTATCAGCAAAGCTAGAAATAGACTGAGTAATCCTATGGACTGAGCTTTCTGAAACGAATTTATTTTGAAATTGAATTACATTTTAATTTTTTTATTTATTTTATGCATTTATATAGCGCTACTATATTCCGCAGCCATTAGCATCCTACTGTCCCCAATGGGACTCACAATCTAAGTTCCCTATCAGTATGTCTTTGGAGTGTGGGAGGAAACCGCAGTACCCGAAGTAAACCCACACAAACACAGGGAGAACATACAAACTCCATGCAGATGTTGTCTTTGGTTGGATTCAAACCTAGGACCCCAGCGCTGCAAGGCACCAGTATAAACCACTGAGCCACCTGCCTCTGCCATAATAAGTGGAACTGTTCAAGATTGACTGTCTCCAATACCATCTTCCATCTTTTCTAAGTGCAGGCTGTATCAGCTGTTTAGTAGAGCCAGGACTGACAACCTTAGCAGTGTCCAGGGGTTATCCAACTTAATGGCCAAGTGTGTTAACATATAAAGCTTATGGTGGCTTGCCTGCCACCCAACAAGAATCAACTTTAACCACTGGTCTGCCATGTTAAAAAAAAAAAAAATGCTGTTCACACTACTGTTGTCTAGAGGTGGACATCAAAGTTAATTGTCTGCCCAAGGCTTCTTGCAGTTGTAACAGCGGCTGGTGTGCGCTGCTGTTCCCCTGCTTACCGCCGCAGTTCCGGGCGCCATGTTCAGCGGTTATTTGCGGCCGGTGCTTCCCATTTCACCGCTGCACTCCTGGGCTCTGTCTGTGTGGGTGCTGTTGTTCTGGATCCGCTCCACAGTTTGTTCTCAGCCCTGGCCACAGCATGCTTGCTGTTTGTTCCTGCTGCATTTCCTTAAGGGCCGACCCGCGTCACTTCTTGGGCTTTGTGGCTTAGGTCATGTGACCTCGCTGACCTATCCTAGCCTTCCTGTGCATATATAAGTGGGTCAGCCCCCTTCCCAGATGCCTCAGGGTCAAGGTCCTTGTGCTCTGCTAAGGCTCCTGATAACCACTTGTGTTCCTGACTTGTATTTGTGCTATTGGATTCTGCTACCCGTCTGATCCCTGCCTGCTAGCCTTGACTCTCCTGTTGCCAACCCGGATTGCCTGACCTGTACCTGTGCCACCTGCCTTGACCTTTCGCCTGTCTGACTACGCCTCTGCCTCATCCTTCGGTCCTGCACTGTTGCTCCTGGTAACGACTCCGCCTGCCTCACTACGCCTGTACTTCTGGTACCTCCTGATCTGCCTGGACCAGCTGTCTCATGTGCCTATCCTCCTCAAGAGGTAGCAACCTGGTGTTCCCCTCGGGAAAGTCTATCCCCACCATCAGGGGTACTGTGAAGAATCGAGGCGTTCACTTAGACAACGCCCTTAGAGGAGGTAGGACACATGGCACAGTGGGTTCACACCAACACCAATAGATGAACTTGTACAACAACTTACAGACCAGTGAGGGGAGGAGATCCCAGTGTCAAAGCTCCTCCCTCAAGCAAGATTATGGACTGTCCTTTTCAAAAGTTGGGAGGTGTGCACACCTCTGTGGTTAAAACTAGACTACTATTTCTAAAAGTGAGAAGAGCAACATAAAAATGAATAGTGTTGCACATTTTTGCAAACCACTGCAAAATTTACAACTTGTAGGCCATAAAACTGACATACAAGCTTGCTAAATTCCTTCCAGTGAGTGATTGTATTTAGTCACCGTTTTGCTGACATTTGTTTTGGTCTTATTGTGATTATGGGAGGAGAAGGAAACTGGCTGAGATTATAAGGTGAGCATCTGAAAATTAAGGGGACTGCCACTAGTGGGGTGTGGAGGAAACTCTGACACTAGTGGTGTGGGCGGCACTATGGTGGCCAAATGATACAATTAGGGGCATGTTCATGCAACGTTTTCTGACAGGTGTAATTCTGCTCAAAAAGGCTGCCAAGCAGAAGAGTAGAAATTACTACCATGGTTTATGGCCATGACCATGTACACAGCGTAAAGGCAAATAAATTGAACAATGACAATCCCCCTTCTAAACAGTATTGACTTGTGCATACAAGATTTTATGTGATAGACCAATTCAAAATAGCAAGTATCTGTGAAATGAAAAGAAAATGATACATGGTTTTCAAAGATTTTAATAAATAAAAATCTGAAAAGTGTGGCGTGCATTTGTATTCAGCCTCCCTGAGTCAATACTTTGTAGGATCACCTTTCTCTGCAATTACAGCTGCAGGTCATTTGGGGTATGTCTCTACCAGCTTTGCACATCTAGAGGTACTGTAGATACTGTTTCCTGAGCAGCTGTAAGTTGACGCTGCTCACTTCAGAGGCATCATTGAGTTCCTTTATTGTGGATTAGATATGTGAATAAAACCAAGAAAGCACAGAATAGCTACTTTAAAAATGTTTATATTACCAAAAATTCTTAATTTATTCAGGACACTGCCCATACACCTTCCTGAATCCTTCTTCATTAAAATAAATAGAATACTGTCACGTTTTATATGGGCTGGGAAGAAACCAAGATTATCCGCTACCATTACCACTACATCAAAACTCGCCGGAGGGATTGGGATGCCTAATATTAAAGGTTATTAAACATAGAATGTGTTGGCAGATAAGAACCATTTGGCCCATCTAGTCGGCCCAATATACTGAATACTATGAATAGCCCTTGGCCCTATCTTATATGAAGGATGGCCTTATGCCTATCCCATGCATGCTTAAACTCCTTCACTGTATTTGCAGCTACCACTTCTGCAGGAAGGCTATTCCATGCATCCACTACTCTCTCAGCAAAGTAATACTTCCTGATATTACTTTTAAACCTTTGCCCCTCTAATTTAAAACTATGTCCTCTTGTAGCAGTTTTTCTTCTTTTTAATATTCTCTCCTCTTTTACCTTGTTGATTCCTTTTATGTATTTAAAAGTTTCTATCATATCCCCTCTGTCTCGTCTTTCTTCCAAGCTATACATGTTAAGGTCCTTTAATCTTTCCTGGTAAGTTTTATCCTGCAATCCATGTACTAGTTTAGTAGCTCTTCTCTGAACTTTCTCCAAAGTATCAATATCCTTCTGGACATATGGTCTCCAGTACAGAACACAATACACCAAATGAGGTCTCACTAGTGCTCTGTAGAGCGGCATGAGCACCTCCATCTTTCTACTTGTAATGCCTCTCCCTATACACCCAAGTATTCTGCTAGCATTTCCTGGTGCTCTATGACATTGTCTGCCTACCTTTAAGTCTTATGAAATAATGACCCTTAAATCCCTTTCCTCAGATACTGAGGTTAGGACTGTATCACTGATTTTATATTCTGCTCTTGGGTTTTTACGCCCCAGGTACATTATCTTGCACTTATCAACATTACATTTTAGTTGCCAGATTTTTGACCATTCCTCTAGTTTTCCTAAATCCTTTTCCATTTGGTGTATCCCTCCAGGAACATCAACCCTGTTACGAATCTTTGTGTCATCAGCAAAAAGACACACCTTACCATCAAGGCCTTCTGCAATTTTGCTGATAAAAATATTAAAGAATATGGGTCCCAGAACAGATCCTTGGTCTGAATATACTGCATTGACTACAACCCTCTGTTGTCTGTCCCTCAGCCACTGCCTAATCCATTCAACAATATGGGAGTCCAAGCACAAAGACTGCAATTTATTGATAAGCCTTCTATGTGGGACAGTATCAAAAGCCTTACTAAAGTCTAGATAAGCGATGTCTACTGCACCTCCGCCATCTAATATTTTAGTCACCCAATCAAAAAAATCAATAAGATTAGTTTGACATGATGTCCCTGAAGTAAACCCATGCTGTTTTTCATCTTTCAATCCATGGGATTTTAGATGTTCCACAATCCTCTCCTTTAGGGTCCATTCACACGTCATCAATTTGGTTCATCATTTTGCGGAACGGAATTGCGGACCCATTCATTTCTATGGGACCTGGAATTGCGGATCCGCACTTCCGGGTCCGCAATTCCGATCCCGAAAAATATAGAACATGTCCTATTCTTGTCCGCAATTGCGGACAAGAAAAGGCATTTTCTATTAAGTGCCGGCAAAATGCCGGCAAAAGTGACCGCAAAATGCGGAACGCACATTGCCGATGTCCGTGTTTTGCGGATCCACACACACGGACGTGTGAATGGACCCTAAGTATGGTTTCCATTAATTTCCCCACTATTGATGTCAGGCTAACTGGCCTATAGTTGCCCGATTCCTCCCTACTACCTTTCTTGTGAATGGGCACAACATTTGCTAATTTTGAATTTTCTGGGACGACTCCTGTTACCAGTGATTGGTTAAATAAATCAGTTAATGGTTTTGCTAGTTCACCGCTAAGGGCTCTTTCACACCTGCGTTATTGTCTTCCGGCATAGAGTTCCGTCGTCGGGACTCTATGCCGGAAGAATACTGATCAGGATTATCCTAATGCATTCTGAATGGAGTGAAATCCGTTCAGGATGCATCAGGATGTCTTCAGTTCCGGTACGGAACGTTTTTTGGCCGGAGAAAATACCGCAGCATGCTGCGCTTTTTGCTCCGGCCAAAAATCCTGAAGACTTGCCGCAAGGCCGGATCCGGGATCAATGCCCATTGAAAGGCATTGATCCGGATCCGGCTTTAAGCTAAACGTCGTTTCGGCGCATTGCCGGAGCCGACATTTAGCTTTTTCAGAGTGGTTACCATGGCTGCCGGGACGCT
This sequence comes from Bufo bufo, assembly GCF_905171765.1. Classification (NCBI taxonomy): domain Eukaryota; kingdom Metazoa; phylum Chordata; class Amphibia; order Anura; family Bufonidae; genus Bufo; species Bufo bufo. Next base: position 493,636,262 of record NC_053393.1, on the reverse strand, counting down.
AAAGTCCTGACAGCCATGGTAAGTGTAGCGGGGAGCAGGGGAGCAGCATACTTACCGTCCGTGCGGCTCCCCGGGCGCTCCAGAGTGACGTCAGAGCGCCCCAAGCGCATGGATCACGTGATCACATGGATCACGTCATCCATGCGCATGGGGCGCTCTGACGTCATTCTGGAGCACCCCGGGAGCCGCACGGACTGTAAGTATACCGCTCCCCCGCTCCCCGCTCCTACTATGGCAACCAGGACTTTAATAGCGTCCTGGGTGCCATAGTAACACTGAACGCATTTGGAAGACGGTTCCGTCTTCAAATGCTTTCAGTACACTTGCGTTGTTACGGATCCGGCAGGCACCTCCGGCAACGGAAGTGCATGCCGGATCCCAACAACGCAAGTGTGAAAGAGGCCTAAGCTCTTTTAATAGCTTTGGGTGTATCCCATCAGGCCCCTGTGACTTATTTGTATTAATTTTAGACAGCTGACTTAGAGCCTCTTCCTCTGTAAAGACACATGCATCAAAACATTCATTAGTCTTCCTTCCTAACTGAGGTCCTTTTCCTTCATTTTCCTTTGTAAAAACTGAACAGAAGTATTGATTGAGGCAGTCAGCTAGTTCTTTATCTTCTTCCATATACCTTCCTTTTGTTTTTAATTTGGTAATTCCTTGTTTTAGTTTCCTTTTTTCATTTATGTATCTGAAGAATGTCTTATCGCCTTTTTTCACTGATTGAGCTAATTTCTCTTCTGCCTGTGCTTTAGAAGCTCTTATAACTAGTTTGGCCTCTCTCTGCCTAATCTTATATATTTGCCTGTCATCCTCGTTTTTTGCCTGTCACTTCTGCTGAGTACCACAGTGGTCTCTTCCTTTTTTTTGCTTTTACTGATAAGCCTAATGCAATTATCTGTTGCCTTTAATAGTGCAACTTTTAAGTAGTCCCATTACTCCTGGACTCCATTGAAACTGTTCCAATCTGATAGGGACTCGTATACCACTAATCTAATTTTAGAAAATTCTGTTTTTCTAAAATCTAAAACTTTTGTTTTTGTGTGGTGTGACTCAGTCACTGTACTTATAGTAAACCACACTGACTGGTGATCACTAGACCCCAAGCTTTCCCCTACAGTAATATCAGATACCAAATTCCCATTTGTGAATACTAAATCTAAAATGGCCTCCTACCAGGTTGGCTCCTCAACTACTTGCTGTAGAGATAATCCCAGTAGGGAATTTAGAATATCTGTACTCCTGGCAGAACTAGCTATTTTGGTTTTCCAGTTTACATCAGGAAGATTAAAGTCTCCCATAATGATAACTTCCCCTTTCAATGTCATTTTAGCTATTTCCTCAACTAGTAGATCATCTAATTCTTTGACTTGGCTAGGTGGTCTATATATCACACCTACACGAGTTACCTTATGATTATCAAGCTACAAGGTAACCCAAACTGACTTTAAATTGGTCTCGCTAACTTGTATTAAATTAGATTTTATGCTATCTTTCACATACAGGGCCACCCCTCCCCCTTTCTTGCCTTCTCTGTCTTTTCTATATAGAGAAAACCCTGGTATTGTTATATCCCAGTCATTACTCCCATTGAACCATGTCTCAGTAACAGCCACTAAATCTATATTCTCAGATGCCATTATAGACTCAAGTTCATTGATCTTATTCCCTAAACTGCAAGCATTTGTAGACAAGACTCTGAGCTTGACATTTCTTAACCACCTCCGGACCTCCTAACGCAGGATCGCGTTCCGGAGGTGGCAGCGCTGCGCACAGTCACGCATATACGCGTCATCTCGCGAGACGCGAGACTTCCTGTGAACGCGCGCACACAGGCGCGCGCGCTCACAGGAACGGAAGGTAAGAGAGTTGATCTCCAGCCTGCCAGCGGCGATCGTTCGCTGGCAGGCTGGAGATGTGTTTTTTTTAACCCCTAACAGGTATATTAGACGCTGTTTTGATAACAGCGTCTAATATACCTGCTACCTGGTCCTCTGGTGGTCCCCTTTGTTTGGATCGACCACCAGAGGACACAGGTAGCTCAGTAAAGTAGCACCAAGCACCACTACACTACACTACACCCCCCCCCGTCACTTATTAACCCCTTATTAGCCCCTGATCACCCCTAATCACCCCTGATCACCCCTGATCACCCCATATAGACTCCCTGATCACCCCCCTGTCATTGATTACCCCCCTGTCATTGATCAACCCCCTGTAAAGCTCCATTCAGACGTCCGCATGATTTTTACGGATCCACTGATAGATGGATCGGATCCGCAAAACGCATCCGGACGTCTGAATGAAGCCTTACAGGGGCATGATCAATGACTGTGGTGATCACCCCATATAGACTCCCTGATCACCCCCCTGTAAAGCTCCATTCAGATGTCCGCATGATTTTTACGGATGCACTGATACATGGATCGGATCCGCAAAACGCATCCGGTCGTCTGAATGAAGCCTTACAGGGGCATGATCAATGACTGTGGTGATCACCCCCCTGTCATTGATTACCCCCCTGTAAAGCTCCATTCAGATGTCTGCATGATTTTTACGGATGCACTGATAGATGGATCGGATCCGCAAAACGCATCCGGACGTCTGAATGAAGCCTTACAGGGGCATGATCAATGACTGTGGTGATCACCCCATATAGACTCCCTGATCACCCCCCTGTCATTGATTACCCCCCTGTCATTGATTACCCCCCTGTAAAGCTCCATTCAGATGTCCGCATGATTTTTACGGATGCACTGATAGATGGATCGGATCCGCAAAACGCATCCGGACGTCTGAATGAAGCCTTACACGGGCATGATCAATGACTGTGGTGATCACCCCATATAGACTCCCTGATCACCCCCCTGTCATTGATTACCCCCCTGTCATTGATTACCCCCCTGTAAAGCTCCATTCAGACGTCCGCATGATTTTTACGGATGCACTGATAGATGGATCGGATCCGCAAAACGCATCCGGACGTCTGAATGAAGCCTTACAGGGGCATGATCAATGACTGTGGTGATCACCCCATATAGACTCCCTGATTACCCCCCTGTCATTGATTACCCCCCTGTAAAGCTCCATTCAGATGTCCGCATGATTTTTACGGATGCACTGATAGATGGATCGGATCCGCAAAACGCATCCGGACGTCTGAATGAAGCCTTACAGGGGCATGATCAATGACTGTGGTGATCACCCCATATAGACTCCCTGATTACCCCCCTGTCATTGATTACCCCCCTGTAAAGCTCCATTCAGATGTCCGCATGATTTTTACGGATGCACTGATAGATGGATCGGATCCGCAAAACGCATCCGGACGTCTGAATGAAGCCTTACACGGGCGTGATCAATGACTGTGGTTATCACCCCATATAGACTCCCTGATCACCCCCCTGTCATTGATCACCCCCCTGTCATTGATCACCCCCCTGTCATTGATCAACCCCCCTGTCATTGATCAACCCCCCTGTCATTGATCACCCCCCTGTCATTGATCACCCCTCTGTAAGGCTCCATTCAGATATTTTTTTGGCCCAAGTTAGCGGAATTTTTATTTTTTTTTCTTACAAAGTCTCATATTCCACTAACTTGTGTCAAAAAATAAAATCTCACATGAACTCACCATACCCCTCACGGAATCCAAATGCGTAAAATTTTTTAGACATTTATATTCCAGACTTCTTCTCACGCTTTAGGGCCCCTAGAATGCCAGGGCAGTATAAATACCCCACATGTGACCCCATTTCGGAAAGAAGACACCCCCAGGTATTCCGTGAGGGGCATATTGAGTCCATGAAAGATTGAAATTTTTGTCCCAAGTTAGCAGAACGGGAGACTTTGTGAGAAAAAAATTAAAAATATCAATTTCCGCTAACTTGTGCCAAAAAAAAAAAATTTCTATGAACTCGCCATGCCCCTCATTGAATACCTTGGGGTGTCTTCTTTCCAAAATGGGGTCACATGTGGGGTATTTATACTGCCCTGGCATTCTAGGGGCCCCAAAGCGTGAGAAGAAGTCTGGTATCCAAATGTCTAAAAATGCCCTCCTAAAAGGAATTTTGGCACCTTTGCGCATCTAGGCTGCAAAAAAGTGTCACACATCTGGTATCGCCGTACTCAGGAGAAGTTGGGGAATGTGTTTTGTGGTGTCATTTTACATATACCCATGCTGGGTGAGTGAAATATCTTGGTCAAATGCCAACTTTGTATAAAAAAATGGGAAAAGTTGTCTTTTGCCAAGATATTTCTCTCACCCAGCATGGGTATATGTAAAATGACACCCCAAAACACATTCCCCAACTTCTCCTGAATACGGCGATACCACATGTGTGACACTTTTTTGCAGCCTAGGTGGGCAAAGGGGCCCATATTCCAAAGAGCACCTTTAGGATTTCACAGGTCATTTACCTACTTACCACACATTAGGGCCCCTGGAAAATGCCAGGGCAGTATAACTACCCCACAAGTGACCCCATTTTGGAAAGAAGACACCCCAAGGTATTCCGTGAGGGGCATGGCGAGTTCCTAGAATTTTTTATTTTTTGTCACAAGTTAGTGGAAAATGCTTATTTTTATTTTTATTTTTTTTTCATACAAAGTCTCATATTCCACTAACTTGTGACAAAAAATAAAAACTTCCATGAACTCACTATGCCCATCAGCGAATACCTTGGGGTCTCTTCTTTCCAAAATGGGGTCACTTGTGGGGTAGTTATACTGCCCTGGCATTCTAGGGGCCCAAATGTGTGGTAAGGAGTTTGAAATCAAATTCTGTAAAAAATGACCTGTGAAATCCGAAAGGTGCTCTTTTGAATATGGGCCCCTTTGCCCACCTCGGCTGCAAAAAAGTGTCACACATCTGGTATCTCCGTAATCGGGAGAAGTTGGGGAATGTGTTTTGGGGTGTCATTTTACATATACCCATGCTGGGTGAGAGAAATATCTTGGCAAAAGACAACTTTTCCCATTTTTTTATACAAAGTTGGCATTTGACCAAGATATTTATCTCACCCAGCATGGGTATATGTAAAAAGACACCCCAAAACACATTCCTCAACTTCTCCTGAATACAGAGATACCAGATGTGTGACACTTTTTTGCAGCCTAGGTGGGCAAAGGGGCCCACATTCCAAAGAGCACCTTTCGGATTTCACAGGTCATTTACCTACTTACCACACATTTGGGCCCCTAGAATGCCAGGGCAGTATAACTACCCCACAAGTGACCCCATTTTGGAAAGAAGAGACCCCAAGGTATTCGCTGATGGGCATAGTGAGTTCATGGAAGTTTTTATTTTTTGTCACAAGTTAGTGGAATATGAGACTTTGTATGAAAAAAAAAAAAAAAAAAAATCATCATTTTCCACTAACTTGTGACAAAAAAAAAAAAATTCTAGGAACTCGCCATGCCCCTCACGGAATACCTTGGGGTGTCTTCTTTCCAAAATGGGGTCACTTGTGGGGTAGTTATACTGCCCTGGTATTCTAGGGGCCCAAATGTGTGGTAAGGAGTTTGAAATCAAATTCAGTAAAAAATGACCAGTGAAATCCGAAAGGTGCTCTTTGGAATATGGGCCCCTTTGCCCACCTAGGCTGCAAAAAAGTGTCACACATCTGGTATCCCCGTACTCAGGAGAAGTTGAGGAATGTGTTTTGGGGTGTCTTTTTACATATACCCATGCTGGGTGAGATAAATATCTTGGTCAAATGACAACTTTGTATAAAAAAATGGGAAAAGTTGTCTTTTGCCAAGATATTTCTCTCACCCAGCATGGGTATATATAAAATAACACCCCAAAACACATTCCCCACCTTCTCCTGAGTACGGAGATACCAGATGTGTGACACTTTTTTGCAGCCTAGGTGGGCAAAGGGGCCCATATTCCAAAGAGCACCTTTCGGATTTCACAGGTCATTTTTTACAGAATTTGATTTCAAACTCCTTACCACACATTTGGGCCCCTAGAATGCCAGGGCAGTATAACTACCCCACAAGTGACCCCATTTTGGAAAGAAGAGACCCCAAGGTATTCGCTGATGGGCATAGTGAGTTCATAGAACTTTTTATTTTTTGTCACAAGTTAGTGGAATATGAGACTTTGTAAGAAAAAAAAAAAAAAAAAAAAAATCATTATTTTCCGCTAACTTGTGACAAAAAATAAAAAGTTCTATGAACTCACTATGCCCATCAGCGAATACCTTAGGGTGTCTACTTTCAGAAATGGGGTCATTTGTGGGGTGTTTGTACTGTCTGGGCATTGTAGAACCTCAGGAAACATGACAGGTGCTCAGAAAGTCAGAGCTGCTTCAAAAAGCGGAAATTCACATTTTTGTACCATAGTTTGTAAACGCTATAACTTTTACCCAAACCATTTTTTTTTTACCCAAACATTTTTTTTTTATCAAAGACATGTAGAACTATAAATTTAGAGCAAAATTTCTATATGGATGTCGTTTTTTTTGCAAAAGTTTACAACTGAAAGTGAAAAATGTCATTTTTTTGCAAAAAAATCGTTAAATTTCGATTAATAACAAAAAAAGTAAAAATGTCAGCAGCAATGAAATACCACCAAATGAAAGCTCTATTAGTGAGAAGAAAAGGAGGTAAAATTCATTTGGGTGGTAAGTTGCATGACCGAGCAATAAATGGTGAAAGTAGTGTAGGTCAGAAGTGTAAAAAGTGGCCTGGTCTTTCAGGGTGTTTAAGCACTGGGGGCTGAGGTGGTTAACCTATGTGCTACTGGCATCTTCTGGCATTGTCCCGGGGGGCAGTCGGACTGCTGGATTATCACTCTTTTGCCCCCCTTTCCAAGTTTAAATGCTCCTTAGCAAATACTTTGAACTGTTCACTGAGGACATTCGTTCCCTTGAGAGAAAGATGCAAACCATCTGTCACGGAACCATGAACCAGACGTACAACAAGAGATAAGTGAAAAAGAAGGCTTTATTGAAAATAAAGCTGTAAAGCAAAAGTCCAAACGGATGGTGAAACCGAGCAGAGTCTTTGCGAAGCCAGAGGTCAGGAACCAGAAGGGTAGTCAGACGAAGCCAGGATCAGGAACCAGCAGGGTAGTCAGACGAAGCCAGGATCAGGAACCAGCAGGGTAGTCAGACGAAGCCAGGATCAGGAACCAGCAGGGTAGTCAGACGAAGCCAGGATCAGGAACCAGAAGGGTAGTCAGACGAAGCCAGGATCAGGAACCAGAAGCAGCAGCAGTCTTAGAAGCATGTGAACACAAGAGGACCAAGCAAGGAACTGAAGCCACAGACCTCCTATATATATGAGCTAGGCATCCAGCTCCTCCCAGGGGAAGGAGGAGCCGCAGGGTGGAAGGCTACAAGAAACCCAGAAACCAAGATGGCCGCCAGCACATGTCAAACGAAGGAGAGCAGCAAGCAGGTAAGACCATGACAGTACCTCCCCCTCAAGGGCCCCTCCTCCTCGGAGCACAAAACGGTTTCTGAGGGAAGCGTGCGTGGAAGGCTCGGAGCAAGGCAGGAGCATGGACATCTGCGGAGGGAACCCAGGAACGCTCCTCTGGACCATAACCACGCCAATGGACCAAAAACTGCAACCGACCGCGGACCAGGCGTGAGTCCAGGATATTGCTCACCTCATATTCCTCACGATTGCCCACTTGGACCGGACGAGGCCGAGGAACCGAGGAAGTGAAACGATTACACACCAGTGGCTTCAACAGGGAGACATGAAACACGTTGGAGATCCGCATGCCAGGAGGAAGCGCAAGGGCATAGGCTACCGGGTTTACCCTGCGAAGCACTCGGAAGGGACCAACAAAGCGAGGCGCCAGCTTGGGAGTGGGCACTCGAAGGTTGAGGTTGCGGGTGGACAACCATACACGGTCTCCGACCTGGTAGGAAGGAGCAGGCGCTCGTCTGCGATCAGCCTGGAGTCTCTGGCGCTGCGCAGAGACCTCAAGGGACCTCTGGATCTGTACCCAAGAAGCACGTAGGACGGAAAGGTGATCCTCCACAGCCGGAATATCCTGGGGAGAGAATACCTCCGGTAACACGGCAGGTTGGAACCCATAATTGGCCATGAAGGGAGACGTCCCAGAGGAAGAGTTCACCGCCGTGTTCCTGGCAAACTCAGCCCAAGGCAGGAGGTCAACCCAATTGTCTTGGTGATCGGAGACATAGCAACGAAGGAATTGCTCCAAGGCCTGATTGGATCGTCCTGCGGCCCCATTGGACTGAGGGTGGTAGGCCGAGGAGAAGGAGAGATGAATCCCCAACTGGGAGCAAAAGGCGCGCCAGAACCTGGACACAAACTGACTCCCCCGATCCGACACAATCTCCTTAGGCAAACCGTGCAACCGGAAGACCTCCCTGGCAAAAATCGTGGCCAACTCTTGTGCAGAGGGTAACTTCTTGAGAGGAACACAGTGGCACATTTTGGAAAACCGATCCACAATCATGAGAATGACCGTATGGCCTCGGGATGCAGGGAGGTCCACAATGAAATCCATCCCCAGGTGTGACCATGGGCGCTCCCCGGTGGCTATGGGTTGCAGAAGGCCCAACGGAAGGTGCCGAGGGGACTTACTCTGGGCACAAACGGAGCATGCCGCTACATATGCGGCGATGTCGGAACGTAGGGAAGGCCACCAGAACAGACGTGAAACAGCCCAGGACAGCTGATTCTTTCCAGGATGCCCCGCGGTCTTGGAGTTATGGTAGGTTCGCAACAACCGAGTGCGCAACTCCTCAGGCACAAAACATCTGCCGTTGGGTCTCCCAGAGGGAGCACCAGATTGAGCCGCCAAAATCTGCTCACCCAGGGGAGAGGTCAGGCTGGTGCGAATGGCGGCCAGGATCTGATTCGGAGGTATGACCGAAGTCGGAATCGACTCCTCCCTGGACAGCTCGGTGTACTGCCGTGATAAGGCATCCGCCCTGATGTTCTTGGAACCGGGTAGGTAGGAGACCACGTAATTAAAACGTGACAAGAACAGAGCCCATCTGGCCTGACGTGGTGTCAATCTCTTGGCCTCAGAAAGGTAGGTCAGATTCTTGTGGTCCGTCAGGATGAGAACCGGAACCACCGAACCCTCGAGCAAGTGCCTCCATTCTTTAAGGGCCTGCACGATGGCCAATAACTCCCTGTCACCAATCTGATAGTTGCACTCCGCGGAAGACAGTTTCCGGGAGTAAAACCCACAAGGAAGCAGAGGACCCTCTGGTGTTCTACGCTGAGACAGAAGGGCGCCTACTCCCGTCTCAGACGCGTCCACCTCGAGGACAAAGGGCAACCCAGGGTTGGGATGCAACAGAATCGGAGCCGACACAAAGGCGGACTTTAGGGCCTCAAAAGCTCAGATGGCCTCGAGCGGCCAGACCTGGGAATTACTGCCCTTCCTGGTCAGATCCGTGAGAGGCTTGGCCAGCATGGAAAAGTCCCTGATGAACTTCCGATAATAATTGGCGAAGCCCAAAAAGCGCTGCAGGGAACGAAGACCACTGGGCTGGGGCCACTGTAAGACAGCCGAAACCTTCTCAGGATCCATGGAGAACCCCTCAGCGGAAATGATGTAACCTAAGAAGGTTACCTGGGATCGGTGAAATTCGCATTTCTCAAGCTTACCGAACAGCTTGTTCTCTCGTAACCGTTGCAACACTCGTCTGACATCCAGAATGTGGGCCTCCATGGATTCAGAATATACCAAGATGTCATCCAAATAGACTACCACACACTGCTGCAACAGGTCGCGGAAAACATCGTTGATGAATTCCTGAAAGACTGCGGGCGCATTGCACAACCCAAAGGGCATAACCAAGGATTCGTAATGACCGGTCCTGGTGTTAAACGCGGTCTTCCACTCATCGCCCGCCTTGATCCTTACCAGGTTATATGCCGCCCTCAGGTCGAGTTTGGTAAAGACCGTGGCCCCTTTAAGGCGATCGAACAGCTCGGAAATCAAGGGTATCGGGTAAGCGTTCTTGATCGTGATGCGATTGAGACCCCTGTAATCGATGCAAGGCCTCAACTCACCGCCCTTCTTTTTCACAAAGAAAAATCCAGCCCCTGCCGGGGACGAAGATTTGCGAATGTGTCCGCGTGAAAGCGCCTCCCTCACGTACTCCTCCATGGCCTCATTCTCCGCTACCGACAGTGGATAGACTTTGCCACGAGGAGGAACGGCACCAGATTGTAACTCTATGGCACAATCATATGGGCGGTGCGGAGGTAGGGCAACCGCGCGCACCTTATCGAATACATCCCGGTACTCCTCATATTCAGGAGGCAACAGAGAGTCCGAGGAAGTACACAGCAACTTGACAGACCCATGGATGCAACTAGCCCCACACTGCGGTGACCACGAGAGGATCTCGACCGATCTCCAATCGAAAGTCGGATTATGCTTCTGGAGCCAGGGGTACCCCGAGACCACCGAGTAGTGTGGAGACGAAATAACCTGGAGGCAGACCGACTCTCTGTGAACGGCACCAATGGCTATCCCCACTGGAAGGGTCTCATGAGTCACGTGTGGCGGCAGAAGGGGTCTGCCGTCTATCGCCTCAAGAGCCAGTGGGGAACCTCGAGCCTGCAGAGGAATGGAATTGGCGGCAGCGAACACACTATCAATGAACAAACCACCAGCACCAGAGTCCACCAACGCCTGGGTCGTCACCGAGCCCCCGACCCAGGAGAGGACAACAGTGATCAGTGGTTTGTCAACACGGGAAACCGGGGACGAGGAGACTCCACCCAAGATCTGCCCCCGACAGGATCTCAGGGTACGAGCGTTTCCCGGACGGTTCGGACATGCCAACCGAAAATGCCCACCGAGACCACAGTACATGCATCGGCCCTCACGTCTCCGGAGTGCCCTCTCCCCCTCGGACAGGCGAGCAAACCCCAGCTGCATGGGTTCACCCCCAGACAAGTCATCCCCAGGAGGCGTGGGAGGAGAGGGAGGCACGGGTGGGACAGCAAACGTAGGCACCAATCTGTTAGAAGACCTCCGCAGGTTCTCCTTAAAGGAAGGTCTCTCCCTGAGTCTGGTGTCAATCAAAATCAGGAAAGAAATAAGAGACTCGAGCTCAACTGGTAGGTCCTTAGCTGCAACCTCATCCTTCAAAGCATCCGAGAGACCATGAGAGAAAGCAGCGACCAGAGCCTCATTATTCCAGCCCACCTCTGCTGCCAGGGTACGAAACTCAATGGCGTATTCAGCTACGGATCGTGAACCCTGTCTGATGGACATAAGGAGCTTCGCAGCAGAGGCAGCACGAGCCGGCACATCGAATACCTTCCGAAGAGAAGCAACAAAACCGGAAAACTCGGCAACCACCGGATTGTTGTTCTCCCATAAAGGGCTGGCCCAGGCCAAGGCCTTGTCCGAGAGCAGCGAGATCAAGAAGCCCACCTTTGATCTCTCAGTAGGAAAGGCATCTGGCAGCAACTCAAAATAAATGCCCACCTGGTTAAGGAAACCTCGGCACTGAGTTGGCTCTCCCCCAAAGCGCTGTGGAAGAGGGGCAGAACCGGTCATACCCCGAAACACCGCAGGCGCAACAACCGGAGCGGCAGTAGGAGCGAGCCCAGGAGCGACAACCGACCCATCGGCAACGGGAGCGAAATGAGCCGTGCGTTCAAGCAGGGTTTGCAACGCCACAGCGAACCGACCCAACAGGTGATCCTGCTGATCAAGTCTGGCAACCAGCGTGGGTAGCGAGGATGGCCCTGTACCGTCAGAATTCATGGCTTGGTCCTAATGTCACGGAACCATGAACCAGACGTACAACAAGAGATAAGTGAAAAAGAAGGCTTTATTGAAAATAAAGCTGTAAAGCAAAAGTCCAAACGGATGGTGAAACCGAGCAGAGTCTTTGCGAAGCCAGAGGTCAGGAACCAGAAGGGTAGTCAGACGAAGCCAGGATCAGGAACCAGCAGGGTAGTCAGACGAAGCCAGGATCAGGAACCAGCAGGGTAGTCAGACGAAGCCAGGATCAGGAACCAGCAGGGTAGTCAGACGAAGCCAGGATCAGGAACCAGAAGGGTAGTCAGACGAAGCCAGGATCAGGAACCAGAAGCAGCAGCAGTCTTAGAAGCATGTGAACACAAGAGGACCAAGCAAGGAACTGAAGCCACAGACCTCCTATATATATGAGCTAGGCATCCAGCTCCTCCCAGGGGAAGGAGGAGCCGCAGGGTGGAAGGCTACAAGAAACCCAGAAACCAAGATGGCCGCCAGCACATGTCAAACGAAGGAGAGCAGCAAGCAGGTAAGACCATGACACCATCTTTCTTGTACAGTTTTTTTCCATTCCAACGAGAGCTAACATGAGACATAAAGCCAAACCCTTGGTTCAGACACCATTCACAAAGCCATACATTGAATTCCTTAATGTCACGGCTGTATATGAGCAACAATAGTATACACAGTAAAAAAGCTACTGACCGGACCCAAACTAGGGAGGATAAAGGTGACCCCTGTCAGACCCTCAAAGCTCTCCCTATTCTGCTAAAGCACATGCCCGGATCCAAATGGCGGAACGAGGCATGCCCACGTGCCTAAGACTGATGACCACTGTAACCCCTACAATAGTGGAAGGGGCACGGCCACCGGTGCCCTACTCAGTATATGGAGGGAACCGTGGCCATCTCAGATCCAGTCAGAAAATAAACAGGTACACAACAATGTCTGTACACTTAGCTGAAGGTGTTGCAGCCGCAGAGAAGACGGATCCAAGGACAGCTGGCAATATCCGGAGTGCTTGCTGCAGCAGAACACAGGTCCAGTGAACTGATAGCTACAAGTGAAGATACTAAAACAAGAGCTACAACTGAAATGAGAACTATAATCCACGCCCTACAATAGGAGGAGGGGTGATATAAAGAGAGGGAAATCAAACGCATGAGGAACAGCTGGGAGGAAGGAAACCAAAAGTAAACAGAGCAGTGAGAACTCCTCCCAGCTCTAGTAGTGACATCATCACAGGGGTGGAGAAACAGAGCTGTGAGAACGTCCCAAAGCTCTGGTAGTGACACTTAATGCGCATCTTCCTGTCATGCTGAAGGTTATGCACAGGCAAAACTGCAGAGAATGAAACAGTTGATGCAACCTCCCGTATATCATTTCCAAGTGTGTGAAAAGCTTCCTTCACCTTTGAAACCTCATTGCAAGCCAGATCATTTGTCCCAAGATGGACAATAACATCCACCTCCCTTTCCTGCTTTGCTTGCCTAACAATATAAAGGATACTTTGTCTATCCCTGCTAGCGGTAGCCCCAGGAAAACCATTTTCATCAAACTTCACACCTCTTATGATAGAATCGCCCACCAACAGCTGCTTTCTATCAGTCCTCACCTTATCCTTTTTGTCTTTGGCTGCAGTCTTGCATACTTTAGGCATGGGAGATTAATGTTCCTCACCCACTGTGCCTGAGCCAACCTCCATGTTGCTCTTGCGCTCTGAAAGTGCTGCAAATGAATTATGAAGATAAAAGAGAGATAGGAGGCAGCGCCTCATGTGTGGTGTAGTATAATAATTGGTATAAAAGGTAAGTGAAAACTCTTACCAGACGATGTTGTGAAGAGTCACAACACCTATATGAAGCTTGTGCTGATTTTCCCGATCAGCATGCGGGGTGCCTGCGCTGCTGCCTAGGTTCCAGCCCCGTGCCTTGGAAGCATTCGTCGGAGTCAGACTCCTGCTGACAGCGCCATCCAAAAGGTTCATTTTCTTTCTTCTTCTGCAGAAAATGAATTATGGAGAGCCACAGACTGTGGGACATGTCTTCTATCAACAACTCTCAGTCTACCAGAACCTTCAGTAACCCATCTTCCATTTCTAGGGGGCCTCTGTGGCAGTGGCATTGCAACATTCCCAGCCTGAGTTTGTTTAACAGTTAATTTACAAATCTCAGATTTAAAAAATGCAATTTCCTGCCTCATTACGGAGAGCTGTCCACAGATCAGACAGCATCCAAACCTCCGAAGAGTGGAACCTGAAATAAAAGCACAACAATTCCTGCAGAGAACCAGGTCTGCCATTTTAAAGAGGGGAAAGATTTTAAACAAACAAATCTTACTTTTTTAGATTGTATCCACCTCCATACATATCTCCTTACATATCTACTTTGATAACTCTCCGGAAACAGTGGTGGTGCGATACTTCTAAATCACATTGGGTCCACATTGAAAATTCCTCTGTATATCCTTACAAAATTAGAGATCTTTTACTACTTCCAGCCTGGAACCTTCATAAACCTCCTCTCACAAACCCATTGGTAAAAGCCTCATATAATGTTTGGTTGCAATACCATACCACCTTAGCTTCCTCTACGGTTCCCTTGAATTAACTAACTGGTCTTTATGGGGTATATCTCATGTCAAGAATATATATGATGCTAATGGATTAATGACATTTGAAAACATTAGACGCACATATAATTTAACCAATAAGGATTTTTACAAATATCTATGTATTAGACATTTTTTACAATATTTAACCCCCTCCTCTCTACATGTAGATAACTTCACTCTCAAATACCTCTTATCTGATATGAAGGGATTAAAACCAATATATACTCTTTACACTAAATCTGATAAATGTAGTAAAAAGTATCCCATAAAACAATGGGAAAATGATATAGGAATAAATGTAGACCTTCAAGATTGGCAGCTAGCTTTTAAATGTTCACATAAAGCTCTTCAATGCTCTTCACATATAGAATCCGCCTTTAAGACAGTATCCCGTTGGTACTATACTCCTGATAGGATAGCTAAAGCCTTCCCTAACTCTTCAAATAAATGTTGGAGAAAGTGCGACCAGAAGGGGACCTTATACCATATCTTATGGAATTGCCCTCTTATACAACCATATTGGGACATTAAACTGCCCTATAAATTGGTCACCTTGGTCACCATGGTTTTCTTCATCCTACTGTATCGATATTTGAGACTCTTTAGTAATCTTAAAGATTACAGACCAACTCTCTCCCGCTGTAACTCTCTTCAATTTAACAAATGCTATCTGTTATTATAATTTAGTAATTCTCACTGGTATGGCACAACAACTATTAAAACTATTTACTATAAAACTCTTGAACAGACATACACTTATGTTTTGTTTTTGTTTTTTATTCACTGAGGCATACTGTTATGTTTCTTTCCCTTTACAGGGAAGTTTTCTTGCTTACATTTTTATTACTTTATAAATTTAAAATGCAACTGAGATAAATGCTTATCAAGATGGCTTGAATTTTCACTGTAATGACAGCTGCGACTGTCTTGGTTTGATCATAACCGACAGCTGCGACTGTCTCCCACATATTACATATTACTATTTGTTACAAAAAACAAAATGGCTGCACACCATTATATATACAAACAATAGAGCTAAGAAATGGGGGTAATTTTAGATAAAAGTGGTACAATACCGACTATAAATGAGTAATGGAAGCTCTTAGCGCACATACGTGTCGGGCCCATCTACCAGGCGTCAAGGTGGCTTCCGCAGATGGGTCCCTATCACTAAATACTGCCTCACTTTGGACTTACTTAAGCCTACAATATTCAGGGCAGTGTAGGAACCAGCTACAAACGTACTCTGCTCAGAAGTCCCAGGTAGATGGGCGTGTTCAGTCTAAAAGAGGTGATACCCTCAATATATTGCAAGAAAATTTAGACTAGAACCTTCAGAATCACAGGTGCATATCCATGAAGCAAACATAATTACAAAAAACAAAATGGCTACACACCATTATATATACAAACAATAGAGCTAAGAAATGGGGGTCATTTTAGATAAAAGTGGTATAATACCGACTATAAATGAGTAATGGAAGCTCTTAGCGCACATACGTGTCAGGCCCATCTACCAGGCATCAAGGTGGCTTCCGCAGATGGGTCACTAAATACTGCCTCACTAAATACTGCCTCACTAAGAGCTTCCATTACTCATTTATAGTCGGTATTGTACCACTTTTATCTAAAATGACCCCCATTTCTTAGCTCTATTGTTTGTATATATAATGGTGTGCAGCCATTTTGTTTTTTGTAATTATGTTTGATTCATAGATTTGCACCTGTGATTCTGAAGGTTCTAGTCTAAATTTTCTTGCAATATTACTATTTGTGTTATTTGTACTCCCTATTTCTTTGAAAATTCATAAAAAACTATTGAAAGTAAAACCAAGAAAGCACAGCAAAACAGCGTTGCTGTTTGAGCTATCAGCATACCGCCTGGATCTGTCGGGAAAATTCAGTGGTCCGGGAGGGCTGGGATATGTCCCACTGTCAATTGTCTGTTTCCTTAGGATGTAGAGACTGTTGGTTGCAATAGTGAGCTCTCTGCTCCCTGCTTCACTATTCAGCTCAACTGCCTGCACTCCCCAGCAGTAACAAGGCGGTCACCCATATTGTGGCTGGGCTGTGTAGGAGGAGTGTGCAGGCCTGGGAATCAATGTGCCTCCTTAACAGGGTGTATAAAGGATCTGCTCTGATCATCAGAGGAATGGCCTATGTGTGTATTTAGTGGGTTTTTTTTGGTAAATTTTATTAACGTAGGTGGCACTACTGAAAGAGGGGGGCATAACAACTGTGGAGGAACAATGTGAGCATATCTACAGTAAAAGGGGCACAATGTAGGCATAACTACTGTAATTTCTGTGTGGGGGACTAAGGGAACTGGGTGGTATTGGGCATGTATAGATATGCATTAGGTAGAGTTAGAGGCATGGCTTAGTATTAAAAAATGTGCGCGCAAAGCTGCTATTGTCTTTCTTTGTGTTTTTTAAAAGGTGGATGGTATGCATACATATATACACATACAGTATACATATTACACATGCAGCATCCCACATACAGTACAGACCAAAAGTTTGGACACACCTTCTCATTCAAAGAGTTTTCTTTATTTTCATGACTATGAAAATTGTAGATTCACACTGAAGGCATCAAAACTATGAATTAACACATGTGGAATTATATACATAACAAACAAGTGTGAAACAACTGAAAATATGTCATATTCTAGGTTCTTCAAAGTAGCCACCTTTTGATTACTGCTTTGCACACTCTTGGCATTCTCTTGATGAGCTTCAAGAGGTAGTCCCCTGAAATGGTTTTCACTTCACAGGTGTGCCCTGTCAGGTTTAATAAGTGGGATTTCTTGCCTTATAAATGGGGTTGGGACCATCAGTTGCGTTGAGGAGAAGTCAGGTGGATACACAGCTGATAGTCCTACTGAATAGACTGTTAGAATTTGTATTATGGCAAGAAAAAAGCAGCTAAGTAAAGAAAAACTAGTGGCCATCATTACTTTAAGAAATGAAGGTCAGTCAGTCAGCCAGAATGACCTGGCCTCCACAGTCACCGGACCTGAACCCAATCGAGATGGTTTGGGGTGAGCTGGACCGCAGAGTGAAGGCAAAAGGGCCAACAAGTGCTAAGCATCTCTGGGAACTCCTTCAAGACTGTTGGAAGACCATTTCAGGGGACTACCTCTTGAAGCTCATCAAGAGAATGCCAAGAGTGTGCAAAGCAGTAATCAAAGCAAAAGGTGGCTACTTTGAAGAACCTAGAATATGACATATTTTCAGTTGTTTCACACTTGTTTGTTATGTATATAATTCCACATGTGTTAATTCATAGTTTTGATGCCTTCATAGTCATGAAAATAAAGAAAACTCTTTGAATGAGAAGGTGTGTCCAAACTTTTGGTCTGTACTCTATGTGTGTAGATGGGACACTTTAAGCATCTGAATATTTCTGTATTTGCATTGTATGGTATTTCCTATTATCTGGCTGGCAATTTCATTTACACCCATTCGCCCCTAGGTGGGGCTGGCACCACATAATACATATAGCTTGGGTGTGTCTAGACAGGAAGTTAGTCAGAGTTAGTTGAAGTTGAAGTGTGAGAGGAGGAGAAGCAAGTTCATGGAGGAGAGAAACAGGCTAAAGTCACCATGTAGCTGTTTTCCTTTCCTCTGTGCCCTGATCAAGCCTGGAGAAGACTACCACAGCAACCAAGCACCAGACTGTGAGTCTATGTGCAAAGATGCAGAGAGCCTAGCGAGGGTAAAAGCTAAACTTAGCTTATGGACTGCATTAGCACAAGTGCCTGAGAGCAACTTTCCGAGTGCCAGGACACAAATGGACAGTTTGTGCGCAGAATTGTCCTTATCCACTACACAAGCCTTCCGGGTCAAAGTGGTAAAACCTAAACCTATTTAGAAGAGTATCCTGCAAATAATGAAGCAGATGTGTTTGCCTGCGACAAGGGAGATCGGCCTTAAAGGATAGCTCATAGTAACCAGATATATCAGCATACTTAGTACCAGAGTGCCTAAGAGTGGACTTGGGATTACCACCAGGATCCTTGCCTGTAAAGTTTCTACTTTAAAAGAGACAACTCCTTGATTGACAACTGCCACTACCTGATAATAGTATTACAAGTGAACTTATTATTATTACTTATGCTATAGAAAAAGCTTTCCATTGATGAACTGTACCAACTGTCCAGAGACTATTGATCTTCAGTAAATTTTCAACTGGTTTACAACAACCGACTCCTCATTTTTACTACTACTACTCTCAACCTTTGCACCTAAAGGTGCTGGCGTCACGACATGTTAACATGTAATTTGCCTGGTTCACCAGCAGGTGGCAGCAACATCGGCAGTGTGTTAGTTTCCCTGGAGAGGAACCTTCTAGTTCCATTACAGCCCTCTCTAGAGAGGGAGGAGTTTAGTTAGCAGTTCAGTTCAGAGTAGCCCCTGTATGAGGAGGCAGCAGGCTCTCGTCCCTGCTGGACGAGTCTGTAGAAGAGCAGTCTAGCCCACCCTCCTCAGAGAGAGGTTGTGTGTCGGCCAGCAGAGCTCTGCCTGCTCTGCTGTGTCCACAGGTCCTGCCTGTGAAGTGCTACATGGTTGCTTGTCCCCTCCTGGGCTTGCATTGCCTTCATCCAAGCTAAAGCTAGAGCTTGAGGTACTCAAAGCTAGGACAAGAAGTTCCTAGGACTAAAGATGAAGATAAAGATAAAGAGACTACAGCTAAGCTAAGTTCCAACAGAAGAGGAAAAGTTCCTATTTACTCTAGCTAGATTTGAGAAAGCTACAGCATAGCAGAGCTGAGATTGTTGCAGAGAAGCGTTTGCCTGCCATTTAAGCCAATACATGCTGATGACCAAGATAAAGTTTTGGAAACTATTTGGATTACCGCTTATGCCAAATAAAGTTGTGTTCAACGTTACTACAAGTCTGGACATTTATTCTACTTATTCATCATCCAAGTTCAACTACCCTTTTTGTACTTCTTCGGACCACTTCATGTCTGGGATCCAAGGATATCCAGGTAGGAGCACCATGACACGTGTATACAACATCTAAAGAGACATTGTAGGCCACTACACCGCTCTGGCAATCCTACCCTGGGTACCAACACCCATCTACAAAGGGGACTCCATGTCCTCGTTGCTTAATTGCAACTGGTGTCACGTTTACTTGCTCCTAAGGGGCAAGGGATACCCCAGATAGTGGGCCAGTTGCACATATCTGGCCATATACTGTGAGAGGGCTCATAGTTGGGCATAACTACAGTAAGGGTCACAAAAGTGGGCATAATTACTGTGAGGGGGTACAAACTGGGCATAAATACTGTAAGGGGCACAAAAGTGGCCATAACTACTGTGAAGGGGCACAAAGATAGGCATAACTACTTTGAAGGGCACGAAGGTTGGCATATCTACAGTGTGGGACCACAAAGAGGACATAACAACAGTGAAGGGGCACAAACGTGGGCATAACTACTATGATGTCTGCAGAAAGACACAGAAATACGCAATGAAATTTCTGCAAGAAAGCTTACACCCGGGTGCAGGTAGCTTTAGGGACATTTGTAATTCCAGGTCCAAATGGCAACATTTTAATATAGTGCTCTTTACTAAGCTCGTAGCTCATGAAGAAAGCCACGTGTGGTGAGCCGGCTTGGTGGGTATATAAGGTGTGTGATGGGCTGTCTGCACATATTTATTGCACCCTCATTGCTGTCATGGGTAAAAGGAGTGATTTTTGGCTTTTGGATCAAGGGTAGCAATATTTCTGAAACTGCGCAGTCTGTGAACTGTTCATGTGCTGCTGTGGTGAAAGTGTATGGTGAGTGGACAAGTGACTTAATTGCATAAGCAACATGGAAACTGCGTAGCACTGCGAGCCATGGATGTGAGAGGTGAAAGTCGGCTATAAAGGTGCGCAATGCTACAGTGGAGCAGATCACCACAAAAATAAACCAGGAGTGTGTCTAAAACAACAGTTCAGCGAACCCTACTACACATGGAGCTCCGAAGCAGACAGATGGTCACTGCTCCTCTGCTAACAAAGTTTTATCAGCAGAAGAAATTTCGCTGCAGTATTAGAATTGGACCTCTGCTGATTGGCATAGGGGTGTCTTCTCCAACGAGTCACGTTTTCTGCTTCATTGAACGGATGGACGTTGGCGTCAGACGAGAGACACCAGACAAACACCCTACAACCATTGCTGAAAGACCACAAGCTGGTGGTGGTCTGGGGAATGTTTTTGTGGCATTCTCTGAGCCCACTCATTCATGGGGAAGACACTCTCAACCAATTTGGATATGAATCCATTCTTACAGAACACTTACATCCATATATGCTGATTGTCTTCCCTGGGGCGGATGGGATCTTCCAGCAAGACAATGGTTGGAAGAGCATGACTAAGACTAAGACAAATACTACCCTGGTCCCCTAATTCCCCAGACTTGAACCAGCATCTGTGGGACCACCTTGATCACCATGTTCACTGTATGGATCCTCCTCAACGCCCCCTCCAGCAGCTGTGGGATGATCTGCAGCCAGCATGGCTCCAGCTACCTGTGACAACCTACCAGAACCTACTGAGTCACTCCCAGCCCGTCTAGCTGCTGTCCGTGCTGCACATGGCAGTTACTCTGGATATTAGGGTGGGTTCATATCACATTTTATGCCTCTGTTTGACGTATACATTACAAAAAAATATACAAAAACACAGCACACCGCGTCCTTGTATCCTGCACAGTCCTGTTAATAAAAATATACATTTTTTTTTTTTTACAATGCAACTCTATGGTTAACGGATGCCACTGTATGGCATAAGTCTGAGGTTTAATGTATACATTTTTTGTATACGTTAAACGGAATGGAAAAACGTGATGTGAACCTAGCCTAAGTTGTTGTTCATAATAATGTAACTCAACTATGTAATAGATACAATGTAAACATATAGCTACACTATAGATACAATATAAACATATAGCTACACTATAGATACAATGTAAACATATAGCTACACTATAGATACAATGTGAACATATAGCTACACTATAGATACAATATAAACATAACCTGCTTAGCAAGTAGATAACATATTGGATTGTGGTAATGCTGCTCTCTCTTCTATCATTATAAAATCTGATTTTTATCATGGTTCCCTAACCAAATAATCCCTGACATCTAGTGTAGCACAGCAGACTGAAAAGTTAATTTGCTGGCAGATAAATGTACCAGGAGACAGGAGAGATCACAAAGCATTGTCCTAAACACTGAGGAAGCACTGATAAATTGTCAGAACAGTGTGAGTGGCTTATCATGACATTATAAAGTCTGGCAGACACTAATAGCTGGGCACTTACCCTCCAGCCTGTACCAGAAGGCTATAATAATAATAAAATGTCTGTTTGTATTCAGCAATACACCAACCATCAACCAGTCTATTATATGCTGTTTGTCATCCAGGGGACCAAAACATTGCACTTATTATGTCTGGATTGAAACATTCAGATATCAGCAGAGAGCGTGGGCTCAGCTTTCACATGAGACCCGTGCTCCTGCTCTAACAGCCCGGACTGGCAGGAGCGCCGATCTGGGCTGTAAAACCCCTTACATGCCGCAGGCAATGGCGCCCGCCGCATGTAAGTGGTGACAGAAGGAGCGGACTCTCTCTGTCTCCCATCGGCACCCCGCAAATGTGATCACGGGGTGCTGATGTGTGTATAGGCTGGCTGGGACCTGGTGTAGGCCCCAAGCCTGCCTTACAGGGAACCTGTCATTAACTTTGTGCTGACCTCACTGAGGGCAGCATAAATTTGTGACAGAAATGCGGATTTCAGCGGTGTGTCACTCATGAGCTAAAAGTAAGTGGTTGTCAAGACCAGCATCATAATAATTGCAGGCCAGATTTGAAAAGAGTCATGGTTATTATAATCTCCTGCTCTCTCCGCCCATCTGCTGATGATTGGCAGTTCTCTCCTAGACAGAAAGGGAGAAAACTGGGTAGAAGCCGGTCAGTCATCAGCAGGTGGGCAGGGAGAGCAGGAATTCATGAATAACCATGACTCTTCTCAGGTGGCCATGACTCTATTCCAGGCCTAGTCTGCAATGATTGTGATGTTGGTTCTCGGCAACCACTTACTTTTAACTTATAAATAACAGACCGCTGAAATCAACTCACCTGTCTCTACTTTAGTCTGCCCTTAGTATGGGCAGCATAAAGTTGATGACAGATCCCCTTTAAAGGGGTTGTCTTGGTTCAGAGCTGAACCCGGACATACCCTTATTTTAACCCAGGCAGCCCCCCTGATATTAGCATCGGAGCATCTCATGCTACGATGCGCTCCCTTGCCCTACGCTGGATCTCGCAGGGCTCGGGCTCTTTTGTTTACAATAACACACTCCCGGGCAGAGGCTTCCGCCCAGCAGTGTGTTCGGTGATGTCACGGCTCAGATGGGTGTGCTTTAGTTCTACCCTAGCCGTTTAACTGGCTAGGGCAGCGCTCAAGCCCACCCATTAGTGCCGGTAACATCACCTGGCTTCCTGGCAGCCCCATGGAGAGCCCGGTTCATCAATGGAACTCCTGAAAATGCCTTTGCCCTGCGCGATTTAGCGCAGGGCAAAGGAGAGCATCGGAGCATGAACTGCTCCAATGCTCAAGTCAGGGGGGCTGCCGGGGTGAAAATGGAGGTATGTCCGGGTTCAGCTCTAAACCCGGACAACCCCTTTAAGTGTTCCCCAGCAGGCTGTACCGCTCTGGCGCCGCCTGCTGGTCAATGTCAGTATAGCACTGACATTAAAATACAATGCATTATAGGCATAGTACATTGTATTTTAGAAGAAATCAAAAGATTGTCTGTTATAGTCCCTTTGTGGTACTATTAAGTGGTTAAAAAAAAGTTTAAAAAAAAACATTTATTAAATAAAAGAATTCCAATAAAAAATATTTTCTCATTAAAAATACACTTTTCTATGAAAAAAATGGCAAAAACTAAATTTCTCCCACTACATAAATATTATGTAAATTATTCCTATGGTGAACACCATAAAAAAACAAAAAAAAACTGAATTGCAAATTTATTCTTCTTGCTAATTTTATTCTTAGTCACCTCTGAAAAAAAAACTTAATAACAAGCGATCAAAAAGTGGCTTTTTTACCCCAAAATTATACCAATGAAAACTACAAGCTGTCCTGCAAAAATCAAGCCCTCACACAACTCCATAGAAAGAAAAATAAAAAAGATATGTTTACTGGGATGCGGCAATGCAAAAAGATGTTCTTCTATTTTTTTTAAAAAGGTGTTTTATTGCACAACAGTAGTAAAACATAAATATATATATATATATATATATATACACACACATTTGGTGTCACTGTATTTGTACTGACCCAGAGAATAAAGAAATTATGTTATTTATGCCGAAAAATGAACGCCACAAAATTTATAACATAAAAACTCAGTGCCGGTATTGCTATTTTTTCCCATCTAGCTCCCAGAAAGAGTTCATCAGAAAGTTATGTATCTGGCTGCAACTCAGCAAATACGCCGAGGATCGGCCAGACAAATATCGCTGCGCTAGTGTGAAACTAGCTGAGCACAGAAGTTTGAACTTTGGAGTTTCGAACTCTTGTTTGCATTTTAGATGGATCTTTACTATAATAATATAATATATATGGCCAGTGTTTTGCATCAGTATTTGTAAACCAAAACCAGGAGTGGAGAACCTACAGAGAAAAGGTATAATGGAAATATTTGTGCCTCTTTTGTGTTTTGGACCCACTCCTGTTTTTGGCTTACAAATACTGATGCAAAAATACTGACCGTGTGAAAGACAGAGGCCATTAGGGTATATTGATGCATTTTTGAGCGATTATGGGTTAGTATATGTATTTTTTGCCTGTCTTTTTCTGGTTTATATAGTGACAAGTATAAATAAATATTTTATGATGCGGTCAATTTATGTCTTGAGTACCTTACTATAGTAGATTACGTTTCTGGTATTTGTGGAAAATACTGTCGTTTTAGTTGCATATTTCCAGACTGTCCAAAACTTTGATCTTTTTATATTGATTTGGAAGAAGTTGGGTGACAAAATGTCACCCAGCGTTTTGCCTCATTTTTCAGCAACTTTGACATCGGAGTAAATGATATTGCTTAATATTTAAGTATTTGAAGAAAATGTTTTTTATTTCATAAAAACTCCTGCTGTATGCAGTAGAAAAAAAAACCTAAATAAGTGGCATCTGAATGTGAAGAACTATGATCTTGTAGTAACGCATATCAGAGGAGATTTATCAAGCTGATGTAAAGGAAAACTTGCCCATAGCAACCAATTGGGTTCCGCCTTTCATTTTCCAAAGGAGCTCTGAAAAATCAAAGGTGGAATCTGATTGGTTGCTATGGGCAACTAAGCCAGTTCTACTTTACATCAGTTTTGATTAATCTACCCCTAATGTGTTTTGCGCTCTACTTTTGAATACATTTTGATCAAAATGCATAAATGCACTCATCACATCGAGATGGCCTCTTTTGAGTGAGTTCCTGCTTTTATTTGGCGCCGCACCAAATGGTGGTCAGCACAACACAGCACCTGCGGGCAGCGAGACCCAGCAGTCCAAGAACACCCCCCACTATCAGGCTAAGCCCCCTTGGCACTGGTCCCCAAGAACCCACAGGCACAGCATCACAGCAACAGCAGCCACCATGCAGTACCACCCCATGTGAACAGATCTCAAAAGCTCACCTTTCCGTGTGGTCCCAGAAACCAGACCTATGCCTCAGGCCTCATGCACACTCATGCATTCCGTTGGTCCGTGATCCGTGACCGTTTTTTCGTCCGTGGGTCTTTCTTGATTTTTGGAGGATCCACGGACATGAAAAAACAGTCGTTTTGGTGTCCGCCTGGCCGTGCGGAGCCAAACGGATCCGTCCTGAATTACAATGCAAGTCAATGGGGACGGATCCGTTTGACGTTGACACAATATGGTGCAATTTCAAACGGATCCGTCCCCCATTGACTTTCAATGTAAAGTCAGGAGTTAATATACCATAGGATCTGAGTTTTCTCCAATCCGATGGTATATTTTAACTTGAAGCGTCCCCATCACCATGGGAACGCCTCTATGTTAGAATATACCATCGGATTTGAGTTACATCGTGAAACTCAGATCCGACAGTATATTCTAACACAGAGGCGTTCCCATAGTGATGGGGACGCTTCTAGTTAGAATATACGACAAACTGTGTACATGACTGCCCCCTGCTGCCTGGCAGCACCCGATCTTTTACAGGGGGCTGTGATCAGCACAATTAACCCTTCAGGTGCCGCACCTGAAGGGGTTAATTGTGCGTATCATAGCCCCCTGTAAGAGATCAGGGGCTGCCAGGCAGCAGGGGGCAGACCCCCCTCCCCAGTTTGAATATCATTGGTGTCCAGTGTGCGCCCCCCCCCCCCCCCCCCCCCGGCCTCCCCTCTATTGTAATATCATAGAAATATAGAAACATAGAATGTGTCGGCAGATAAGAACCATTTGGCCCATCTAGTCTGCCCAATATACTAAATACTATGGATAGCCCCTGGCCCTATCTTATATGAAGGATGGCATTATGCCTATCCCATGCATGCTTAAACTCCTTCACTGTATTTGCAGCTACCACTTCTGCAGGAAGGCTATTCCATGCATCCACTACTCTCTCAGTAAAGTAATACTTCCTGATATTACTTTTAAACCTTTGCCCCTCTAATTTTAAACTATGTCCTCTTGTAGCAGTTTTTCTTCTTTTAAATATTCTCTCCTCTTTTACCTTGTTGATTCCCTTTATGTATTTAAAAGTTTCTATCATATCCCCTCTGTCTCGTCTTTGTTCCAAGCTATACATGTTAAGGTCCTTTAATCTTTCCTGGTAAGTTTTGTCCTGCAATCCATGTACTAGTTTAGTAGCTCTTCTCTGAACTCTTTCCAAAGTATCAATATCCTTCTGGACATATGGTCTCCAGTACAGAACACAATACTCCAAATGAGGTCTCACTAGTGCTCTGTAGAGCGGCATGAGCACCTCCCTCTTTCTACTGTTAATGCCTCTCCCTATACACCTAAGCATTCTGCTAGCATTTCCTGCTGCTCTATGACATTGTCTGCCTACCTTTAAGTCTTCTGAAATAATGACCCTTAAATCCCTTTCCTCAGATACTGAGGTTAGGACTGTATCACTGATTTTATATTCTGCTCTCGGGTTTTTACGTCCCAGGTGCATTATCTTGCACTTATCAACATTAAATTTTAGTTAACAGATTTTTGACCATTCCTCTAGATTTCCTAAGTCCTTTTCCATTTGGTGTATTCCTCCAGGAACATCAACCCTGTTACAAATCTTTGTGTCATCAGCAAAAAGACACACCTTACCATTGAGACCTTCTGCAATTTCGCTGATAAAGATATTAAACAATATGGGTCCCAGAACAGATCCCTGAGGTACCCCACTGGTAACAAGACCTTGGTCTGAATATACTCCATTGACTACAACCCTCTGTTGCTTGTCCCTCAGCTACTGCCTAATCCATTCAACAATATGGGAGTCCAAGCCCAATGACTGCACTTTATTGATAAGCCTTCTATGTGGGACAGTATCAAAAGCCTTACTAAAGTCTAGATAAGCGATGTCTACTGCACCTCCTCCATCTATTATTTTAGTCACCCAATCAAAAAAATCAATAAGATTAGTTTGACATGATCTCCCTGAAGTAAACCCATGCTGTTTTTCATCTTTCAATCCATGGGATTTTAGATGGTCCACAATCCTCTCCTTAAGTATGGTTTCCATTAATTTCCCCACTATTGATGTCAGGCTTACTGGCCTGTAGTTGCCCGATTCCTCCCTACTACCTTTCTTGTGAATGGGCACAACATTTGCTAATTTCCAATCTTCTGGGACGACTCCTGTTGCCAGTGATTGGTTAAATAAATCTGTTAATGGTTTTGCTAGTACACCGCTGAGCTCTTTTAATAGCTTTGGGTGTATCCCATCAGGCCCCTGTGACTTATTTGTATTAATTTTAGACAGTTGACTTAGAACCTCTTCCTCTGTAAAGACACATGCGTCAAAAGATTCATTAGTCTTCTTTCCTAACTGAGGTCCTTCTCCTTCATTTTCCTTTGTAAAAACTGAACAGAAGTATTCATTGAGGCAGTCAGCTAGTTCTTTATCTTCTTCCATATACCTTCCTTCTTTAGTTTTTAATTTGGTAATTCCTTGTTTTAGTTTCCTTTTTTCATTTATGTATCTGAAGAATGCCTTATCACCTTTTTTCCCTGACTGAACTAATTTCTCTTCTGCCTGTGCTTTAGAAGCTCTTATAACTTGTTTGGCCTCTCTCTGCCTAATCTTATAAATTTGTCTGTCATCCGCGTTTTTTTTTTTTTTTATAATTCCTAAATGCTATCTTTTTGTTTTTAATGATTTTGGCCACTTCTGCTGAGTACCACAGTGGTCTCTTCCTTTTTTTGCTTTGACTGACAAGCCTAATGCAATTTTCTGTTGCCTTCAATAGTGCCACTTTTAAGTAGTCCCATTTCTCCTGGACTCCAATTAAACTGTTCCAGTCTGATAGGGACTCGTATACCACTAATCTAATTTTAGAAAAGTCAGTTTTTCTAAAATCTAAAACTTTTGTTTTTGTGTGGTGTGACTCAGTCACTGTACTTATAGTAAACCTCACTGACTGGTGATCACTACAGTAATATCAGATACCAAATTCCCATTTGTGAATACTAAATCTAAAATGGCCTCCTTCCGGGTTGGCTCCTCCACTACTTGCTGTAGAGATAATCCCAGTAGGGAATTTAGAATATCTGTACTCCTGGCAGAACTAGCTATTTTGGTTTTCCAGTTTACATCTGGAAGATTGAAGTCTCCCATAATGATAATTCCCCCTTCAATGTCATTTTAGCTATTTCCTCAACTAGTAGATCATCTAATTCTTTGACTTGGCTAGGTGGTCTATATATCACTCCTACACGAGTTACCTTATGATTATCAAGCTGCAAGGTAACCCAAACTGACTCTAAATTGTTCTTGCTAAATTGTATCAAATTTGATTTTATGCTATCTTTCACATACAGGGCCACCCCTCCCCCTTCTTGCCTTCTCTGTCTTTCCTGTATAGAGAGAACCCTGGTATTGATATATCCCAGTCATTACTCCCCTTGAACCACGTCTCAGTAACAGCCACTACATCTATATTCTCAGATGCCATTATAGCCTCAAGCTCATTGATCTTATACCCTAGACTGCGAGCATTTGTAGACAAGACTCTGAGCTTGTCATTTCTTAATCTTTGTGCTACTGGCCTCTTCTGGCATTGTTCCGGGGGGCAGTTGGACTGCTGGATTATCACTCTTTTGCCCCCCTTTCCTAGTTTAAATGCTTCTTAGCAAATACTTGAAACTGTTCACCGAGGACATTCGTTCCCTTGAGAGAAAGATGCAAACCATCTTTTTTGTACAGTTCTTTTCCATTCCAACAAGAGCTATCATGAGACACAAAGCCAAACCCTTGGTTCAGACACCATTCACCAAGCCATACATTGAATTCCTTAATGCGCATCTTCCTGTCATGCTGAAGGTTATGCACAGGCAAAACTGCAGAGAATGAAACAGTTGATGCAACCTCCCGTATATCCTTTCCAAGTGTATGAAAAGCTTCTTTCACCTTTGAAACCTCATTGCAAGCCAGATCGTTTGTCCCAAGATGGAGAATAACATCCACTTCCCTTTCCTGCTTTGCTTGCCTAACAATATTTAGGATCCGTCGTCTATCCCTGCTAGCGGTAGCACCAGGGAGACATCTCACAACACCATTATCCTCAAACCTCACACCTCTTATGATGGAATCGCCCACCAACAGCTGCTTACTATCAATCCTCACCTTCTCCTTTTTGTCTTTGGCTGCAGTCTTACATACTTTAGGCATGGGAGATGATTGTTTCTCACTCACTGTGCTTGAGCCATCTTCCATGTTGCACTTGCACTCTGAAAGTGCTGCAAATGAATTATGGAGAGCCACAGACTGTGGGACATGCCTTCTATCCACAACTCTCAGTCTACCAGAACCTACAGTAACCCTTCTTCCATTTCTATGGGGCCTCTGTGGCAGTGGCACATGAATATCATTGGTGGCCAGTGTGCGGACCCCCCCCCCGGCCTCCCCTCTATTGTAATATCATTGGTGGCCAGTGTGCGGCCTCCCCCGCCCCCCTCCCTCTATTGTAATATCATTGGTGGCCAGTGTGCCCCCCCCCCTATTATAATATCATTGGTGGCCAGTGTGCGGCCTCCCCCGCCCACCCCTCCCTCTATTGTAATATCATTGGTGGCCAGTGTGCGGCCCTCCGCCCCCCCCTTTATTGTATTAATATCATTGGTGGCCAGTGTGTCCTCCCCTTTCCCCCCCCCGATCATTGGTGGCAGCGGAGAGTTCCGATCGGAGTCCCAGTTTAATCGCTCTGGGGCTCCGATCGGTAACCATGGCAACCGGGACGCTACTGCAGGCCTGGTTGCCATGGTTACTTAGCAATATTACAATATTAGAAGCATCATACTTACCAGCTGGCTGCTGCGCTGTCTGTGACCGGACGGGAGCTCCTCCTACTGGTAAGTGACAGGTCTGTGCGGCGCATTGCTTAATGATCTGTCACTTACCAGTAGGAGGAGCTCCCATTTTTTTATACAAAGTTGGCAATTGACCAAGATATTTATCTCACCCAGCATGGGTATATGTAAAATGACACCCCAAAACACATTGCCCAACTTCTCCTGAGTATGGCAATACCAGATGTGTGACACTTTTTTGCAGCCTAGGTGGGCAAAGGGGCCCACATTCCAAAGAGCACCTTTCGGATTTCACCGGCCATTTTTTACAGATTTTGATTTCAAACTACTTTGCATGCATTTGGGCCCCTAAAATGTCAGGGCAGTATAACTACCCCACAAGTGACCCCATTTTGGAAAGAAGATACCCCAAGGTATTTCGTGATGGGCATAGTGAGTTCATGGAAGTTTTTATTTTTTGTCACAAGTTAGTGGAATATGAGACTTTGTAAGAAAAAAATAAATAAATAATCATTATTTTCCGCTAACTTCCGCTAACTTGTGACAAAAAATAAAAAGTTCTATGAACTCACTATGCCCATCAGCGAATACCTTAGGGTGTCTACTTTCCAAAATGGGGTCATTTGTGGGGTGTTTGTACTGTGTGGGCATTGTAGAACCTCAGGAAACATGACAGGCGCTCAGAAAGTCAGAGCTGCTTCAAAAAGCGGAAATTCACATTTTTGTACCATAGTTTGTAAGCGCTATAACTTTTACCCAAACCATTTTTTTTTTACCCGAACATTTTTTTTATCAAAGACATGTAGAACAATAAATTTAGAGAAAAATTTATATATGGATGTCGTTTTCACTGAAAGTGAAAAATGTCATTTTTTTGCAAAAAAATCGTTAAATTTCGATTAATAACAAAAAAAGTAAAAATGTCAACAGCAAAGAAATACCACCAAATGAAAGCTCTATTAGTGAGAAGAAAAGGAGGTAAAATTTATTTGGGTTGTAAGTTGCATGACCGAGCAATAAATGGTGAAAGTAGTGTAGTGCAGAAGTGTAAAAAGTGGCCTGGTCATTAAGGGTGTTTAAGCTAAGGGGGCTGAAGTGGTTAAGTGCACTCACCCCAACGATTAGGTGCACCCACCCTGACCCTTAGGTGCACCCACCCGACTCTTAGGTGCACCCACCCTGACCCTTAGGTGCACCCACCCCAACGATTAGGTGCACCCACCCCAACGATTAGGTGCACCCACCCCGACTCTTAGGTGCACCCACCCTGACCCTTGGGTGCACCCACTCTGACCCTTAGGTGCACCCACTCTGACCCTTAGGTGCACCCACTCCGACCCTTAGGTGCACTCACCCTAGTCATTAGGCGCACCCACCCCAACGATTAGGTGCACCCACCCCGGCTCTTAGGTGCACCCACCCCGACTCTTAGGTGCACCCACCCCGACCCTTAGGTGCAACCACTCCGACCCTTAGGTGCACCCACTCCGACCCTTAGGTGCACTCACTCCGACCTTATTAGGTGCACCCACCCCAATGATTAGGTGCACCCACCCCAACTATTAGGTGCACCCACCCCAACGATTAGGTGCACCCACCCCGGCTTTTAGGTGCACCCACTCGGACCCTTAGGTGCACCCACTCCGACCCTCAGGTGCACTCATCCTAGTCATTAGGTGCACCCACCCCAACGTTTAGGTGCACCCACCCCGACTTTTAGGTGCACCCACCCTGACCCTTAGGTGCACCCACCCCAACGATTAGGTGCACCCACCCCGACTCTTAGGTGCACCCACCCTGACCCTTAGGTGCACCCACCCGACCCTTAGGTGCACCCACTCCGACCCTTAGGTGCACTCACCCTAGTCATTAGGTGCACCCACCCCAACGATTAGGTGCACCCACCCTGACTCTTTGGTGCACCCACCCTAACCCTTAGGTGCACCCACTCCGACCCTTAGGTGCACCCACCCCAACAATTAGGTGCACCCACCCCGATTCTTAGGTGCACCCACCCCGATTCTTAGGTGCACCCACCCCAACTCTTAGGTGCACCCACCCTGACCCTTAGGTGCACTTACTCCGACCCTTAGGTGCACTTACTCCGACCCTTAGGTGCACCCACTCTGACCCTTAGGTGCACCCACTCCGACCCTTAGGTGCACTCGCCCTAGTCATTAGGTGCACCCACCCCAACGATTAGGTGCAACCACCCTGACTCTTAGGCGCACCCACCCCGACTCTTAGGTGCACCCACTCTGACCCTTGGGTGCACCCACTCCGACCCTTAGGTACACCCACTCTGACCCTTAGGTTCACCTACTCCGACCTTTAGGTGCACTCACCCTAGTCATTAGGTGCACCCACCCCATCAATTAGGTGCACCCACCCCGACCCTTAGGTGCACCCACCCGACCCTTAGGTGCACCCACCCTGACCCTTAGGTGCACCCACTCCGACCCTTAGGTGCACCCACTCCGACCCTTATGTGCACTCACCCTAGTCATTAGGTGCACCCACCCTAGTCATTAGGTGCACCCACCCCATCGATTAGGTGCACCCACCCAGACTCTTAGGTGCACCCACCCGACCCTTAGGTGCACCCACTCCGACCCTTAGGTGCACTCACCCTAGTCATTAGGTGCACCCACCCCAACGATTAGGTGCACCCACCCAGACTCTTAGGTGCAACCACTCTGACCCTTAGGTGCACCCACCCCGACTTTTAGGTGCACCCACCTTGACCCTTAGGTGCACCAACTCCGACCCTTAGGTGCACCCACTCCGACCCTTAGGTGCACTCACCCTAGTCATTAGGTGCACCCACCCCAACGATTAGGTGCACCCACCTCGACTCTTAGGTGCACCCACCCCGACCCTTAGGTGCACCCACCCCGACCCTTAGGTGCACCCACTCCGACCCTTAGGTGCACCCACTCCGACCCTTAGATGCACCCACTCTGACCCTTAGGTGCACTCACCCTAGTCATTAGGTGCACCCACCCCGACTCTTAGGTGCACCCACCCTGACCCTTAGGTACACCCACCCCAACCCTTAGGTGCACCCACTCCGACCCTTAGGTGCACCCACTCTGACCCTTAAGTGCACCCACTCCGACCCTTAGGTGCAAGCACGGAAAACAACCAGTGCCCGATGGTGCCAACGTCGACTGTCTGATAGTTGTTTTGGGGCCTACATCTGCTCTTACTAACTGATCTCTAATGTTTTTACATCTGTGATATGAAAACAAAGGTAATACCCTAAATTCAGGTACCACTTTCAAACAACTGCCTAATATAGGACAATGCCTCTTCAGAATTTTGTTGATTTCGCCGCTACACTCTACAGAATAAGTAGATACAAATGTAATTCTCCTTTGAACATTCCTATCTCTAGTCCCTTGAAGTATGGAACCCCTATCCATTGCCAAAACTTTGTGTTTTTGTTCAGTAAGCAATTTGCTAGGGTAACCTCGCTGTCTAAATTTGGTAACCATGTCATCTATTGTCTTGTCCAAAGTGATATTATCTGTTACAATCCTCTTTGCCCTCAAGAATTGTGAGTATGGTAAATGTTTCACCATACTACGAGGATGGCAGCTCTCATACCTCAACATCGTATTTCTATCAGTTGGTTTGGTATAGAGTTGTGTAATAAGAGCCACATTAGAAAATAATACATTGGTGTCCATAAATTGTACGGCGGTATCTGAATAGGTGATGGTGAACTGTAAATCAACGTCAATACCATTGAGATATCGGTGAAAATTAAACAATTATTGTTCTGACCCTGACCAGATGAGGAAGATGTCGCCTATGTATCGCCACCATCCCAAAATGTGTTGGGCATGATGGGAGCCATAGACGACATCCTCCTCAAACCGGCGCATAAAAATATTGGCGTACGTGGGGGGCCACATTGGACTCCATCGCCACGCCGCGTTTCTGGACATAATGCGTGTCCTGGAAAAGGAAGTAATTATGTTCCAAAACTATCCTAAGAAGTGAAACAATAAAGGAACAAGCTTCAGGTGTCATTGATGATACATCCAACATACTTTTCACAGCCTCAATACCTTTCTGATGGTCAATGGAGGTATATAGGGATGTGACATCAAATGAGACCAAAGTGACTGATTCAAACCCATCCAAGTTAACCTTACTCAATTTGGTTAAAAAATCGTTTACCCCTGGCTGTGCTGAAGTTGGTGGTGAAGGTGTTACGCTGACCAGATGAGAAGCTGGTAGAGGATGAGGAAGCGGAGTAGGAGGAGGAAGCAACAGGACGCAAACTGAAGTGCCCTGCAATCCTCGGTGGTGGAAGGACATGCGCCAAACTGCTATCCGCCTCAGGCCCAGCCGCCACTGCATTTATCCAGTGTGCTGTTATGGAGATATAACGGCCCTGACCGTGCTTACTGGTCCACGTATCCGTAGTCAGGTGCACCTTGCCACAGATGGCGTTGCGCAGTGCACACCTGATTTTGTCCCCTACTTGGTTGTGAAGGGAAGGGATGGCTCGCCTTGAAAAGTAGTGGCGGCTGGGCACGACGTACTGTGGGACAGCCACCGCCATAAGGCCTTTAAAACTATCCGTCTCCACCAGACGGAATGACAGTATTTCAAAGGCAAGTAATTTAGAAATGCTGGCATTCAGGGCTAGGGATCGCAGGTGGTTAGGGGGGTACTTCCTCTTCCTCTCCAGCGTTTGGGATATGGAGAGCTGAACGCTTCCGTGTGACATTGTGGAGATGCTTGGTGACCCAGGTGTTGGTGTTGCTGGCAGATCCTCTGTTTGTGGGGTGCCAGGTGGCACTGTCACTCCAAAGGTGGCTGAAGAGGCCGCGATTGCAGCAGAAGAGGAAGCAGGAGGAGCCAGAGACCTTTCTTGATTTTTGAGGTGTCTACTCCACTGCAGCTCGTGCTTTGCACTTAAATGCCTGGTCATGCAGGTTGTGCTCAGGTTGAGAACGTTTATGCCTCGCTCAGGGGCGGACTGAGAATCCTCAGGGGCCCCGGGCAAAATAAATCAAGGGCCCCCTTCCAGGCCCCACCCATGTTCCACCTTCAGCCACGCCCATGTCCCACCTCCAGCCACGCCCCTATCCCGCCTCCAGCCACGCACTACACAAAGAACAAAAGTGCAATAATAATCAGTGCTGAGGGATATTGGCGCAGGGATCAGTTAAGTAAACAAAGGGTCTTTATTTAACAGGGAGGGGGGTACGAGGCAGAGGCAACGATCGTGGGCCATCGAGGGCGGCCTTTCTGGCAGAGGCTATCTCAGTGTCCTTTAGAGAGTGTGTTAGAAAGAATCCCCTCCAGGCCCCATTACAATGGAGTCAGTCTAATAGACTTGGATGGGGGTCTTTCTAACAGAGGCCATCTCAGTGTCCATTAGAAATAATCCCCTCCAGCCCCCATTAGAGACTACAACGGAGGGGACTCTTTCTAATGGGCCATCAAGGGCGGCCTTTCTGGCAGAGGACATCTCAGAGAGTGTTTTAGAAAGAGTCCCCCGCAGGTCACATTAGAGACTACAATGGCGTCTAATGGGTCCTGGAGGGGGGTGTCTCCAACACTATGGTTCCTATTCACAATATAACAACACAACATAGCTCACTGATACCTAGGCCAAGTTGGCTCCTACCTTAATTACGGTTGGTGGCTGGCAGGCTGTGGCTTGCTGATTGGCAGGCTCTGGGCTTGCTGGCTGTGGGCTCGCTGGTTGGCAGGCTGTGGGCTTGCTGGCTGTAGGCCTGTGGCTGGCTGGCTCTGGGCCTGGCTGGCTCTGACTGGGCCTGAGGCCTAGCTGGCTCTGGGCCTGGCTGGCTCTGACTGGGCCTGAGGCCTGGCTGGCTCTGGGGCTGACTGGCTCTGGGGCTGGGGCTGGCTATAATGAAAAATATAAATACCTAAATAACAATAAAATATAAACATCATGGGTATCACCCTGACCGAAAATGCCCATACTATTAAAATTGAACAAAAAAAATTGGAACTTGGTCTAGGGTCTTCACTCACAGAGGTCAGCAGGGAGACCATGACCGGTCTGTGGGCTATATAGCCCCATCTACAGCAAGTCATGGTGCCTTGTGTGTTCTTAGGCGGCCGTGGCCTAAGAAGAACACATCACAAGGCATCATGACTTGCTGTATGGGGCTGTATAGCCCACAGACCGGTCATGGTCTCCCTGCTGACCTCTGCAAGAGCGCACATGGCCGGCTCTATATAGAGAATGCCTATTCTTTTGCGGACAAGTATAAGACATGCTGTCCGCATCTTTTGCGGCCCCATTGAAATTAATGGGTCTGTACCCGTTCCGCAAAATTGCAGAACGGGTACAGATCCGTTCATACGGCCGTCTGAATGGGCCCTTAAATGCAGGCAGTGGCCTAGCTAGCAGCCATGAAAATGTATCAAGGGCAGGCACATCAGCATCTAACTAAGTGGCCTAGCGCTCATCTTCTCTGAGAAGATGAGCGCTAGGCCACTTAGTTGGATGCTGCTGTGCTTGACCTTGGTACATTTTTATCATGGCTGCTAGTTAGGCCCCCCTGTCTGCATTTAATGGATGCTGCTGTGCCTGCCCATGCCCTTAGTACATTTTCATGGCTGCTAGCTAGGCCACTGCCTGCCTGCATTTAAGACTTCTCTCACCATTTACAACTTAGAAGATCACCGACAGACTCCAGTCCAGAGTTCAGACATCTGAGACACTGTATGATTCATCATCATCACACCACGTCACCACCTACCCTAACAGCTGTCCTCAGTTGACTCTCCTGTCCAGCTGTCTCCCGCTGCTGGCTGTGTGACCTGTGTTCAGCGTCTTCAATCTGGGGCTCTGGCTGAGGGCGGCTGACACACAGTTAGTCAGCTCACCTCTAGGTAGGACCTGCGGCTGCACTCCTGTCTCCTGCTTCCCGCCGTCGCGGCACCGCTCGTCACGCCCCCGTGGCCTGCCCTGAGCCCATGTTGCTGAGGCAGAGGGCAGTGCCAGTGGCGGCCAGGCTACCTATCACAAGCAGCAGACTGGGGATGGGCGGGACTCGGGAAGCTGCAGGCGCAAGTGAGGTAAAGAAAAAAAAAGGTCATTCATTTTTTTCTGCCCTCCGCACACCCCAAAGGCCAGCCGAACTGC
This sequence comes from Bufo bufo, assembly GCF_905171765.1. Classification (NCBI taxonomy): domain Eukaryota; kingdom Metazoa; phylum Chordata; class Amphibia; order Anura; family Bufonidae; genus Bufo; species Bufo bufo. The sequence continues at coordinate 493,599,200 of NC_053393.1, read as the reverse complement.
CACGCCAGGGAACTCCTTGGAGCTGGCTTTGGTGTGCTCAGTCCCTTGCTGTGGTGGGCAGTAGGAGGCGTACTGTCTAGAGGATGGCCGCTCCGCTTTTGCACCCTACTGTCATGGTCTTACCTTCTTGCTGTTCTCCTTCGTTTGAGATGTGCTGGCGGCCATCTTGGTTTCTGGGTTTCTTGTAGCCTCCCACCCTGCGGCTCCTCCTTCCCACTGGGAGGAGCTGGATGCCCAGCTCATATATATAGGAGGTCTGTGGCTTCAGTTCCTTGCTTGGTCCTCCTGTGTTCACATGCTTCTAGACTGCTGCTGCTTCTGGTTCCTGATCCTGGTTTCGTCCGACTACCCTGCTGGTTCCTGATCCTGGTTTCGTCCGACTACCCTGCTGGTTCCTGATCCTGGTTTCGTCCGACTACCCTGCTGGTTCCTGATCCTGGCTTCGTCTGACTACCCTGCTGGTTCCTGATCCTGGCTTCGTCTGACTACCCTTCTGGTTCCTGACCTCTGGCTTCGCAAAGACTCTGCTTCGGTTTCGCCATCCGTTTGGACTTTTGCTTTACAGCTTTATTTTCAATAAAGCCTTCTTATTTTCACTTATCCCTTGTTGTACGTCTGGTTCATGGTTCCGTGACATTAGGACCAAGCCATGAATTCTGACGGTACAGGGCCATCCTCGCTACCCACGCTGGTTGCCAGACTTGATCAGCAGGATCACCTGTTGGGTCGGTTCGCTGTGGCGTTGCAAACCCTGCTTGAACGCACGGCTCATTTCGCTCCCGTTGCCGATGGGTCGGTTGTCGCTCCTGGGCCCACTCCTACTGCCGCTCCGGTTGTTGCGCCAGAGTCTACCCCGACACCTGTTGTTGCACCTGCGGTGTTTCGGGGTATGACCGGTTCTGCCCCTCTTCCACAGCGCTTTGGGGGAGAGCCAACTCAGTGCCGAGGTTTCCTTAACCAGGTGGGCATTTATTTCGAGTTGCTGCCACATGCCTTTCCCACTGAGAGATCAAAGGTGGGCTTCTTGATCTCGCTGCTCTCGGACAAGGCCTTGGCCTGGGCCAGCCCTTTATGGGAGAACAACAATCCGGTGGTTGCCGAGTTTTCCGGTTTTGTTGCTTCTCTTCGGAAGGTATTCGATGTGCCGGCTCGTGCTGCCTCTGCTGCGAAGCTCCTTATGTCCATCAGACAGGGTTCACGATCCGTAGCTGAATACGCCATTGAGTTTCGTACCCTGGCAGCAGAGGTGGGCTGGAATAATGAGGCTCTGGTCGCTGCTTTCTCTCATGGTCTCTCGGATGTCTTGAATGATGAGGTTGCAGCTAAGGACCTACCAGTGGAGCTCGAGTCTCTTATTTCTTTCCTGATTTTGATTGACACCAGACTCAGGGAGAGACCTTCCTTTAAGGAGAGCCTGCGGAGGTCTTCTAACAGATTGGCGCCTACGTTTGCTGTCCCACCCGTGCCTCCCTCTCCTCCCACGCCTCCTGGGGATGACTTGTCTGGGGGTGAACCCATGCAGCTGGGGTTTGCTCGCCTGTCCGAGGGGGAGAGGGTACTCCGGAGACGCGAGGGTCGATGCATGTACTGTGGTCTCGGTGGGCATTTTCGGTTGGCATGTCCGAACCGTCCGGGAAACGCTCGTACCTGAGATCCTGTCGGGGGCAGATCTTGGGTGGAGTCTCCTCGTCCCCGGTTTCCCGTGTTGACAAACCACTGATCACTGTTGTCCTCTCCTGGGTCGGGGGCTCGGTGACGACCCAGGCGTTGGTGGACTCTGGTGCTGGTGGTTTGTTCATTGATAGTGTGTTCGCTGCCGCCAATTCCATTCCTCTGCAGGCTCGAGGTTCCCCACTGGCTCTTGAGGCGATAGACGGCAGACCCCTTCTGTCGTCACACGTGACTCATGAGACCCTTCCAGTGGGGATAGCCATTGGTGCCGTTCACAGAGAGTCGGTCTGCCTCCAGGTTATTTCGTCTCCACACTACTCGGTGGTCTTGGGCTACCCCTGGCTCCAGAAGCATAATTCGACTTTCGATTGGAGATCGGCCGAGATCCTCTCGTGGTCACCGCAGTGTGGGGCTAGTTGCATCCATGGGTCTGTCAAGTTGCTGTGTACTTCCTCGGACTCTCTGTTGCCTCCTGAATACGAGGAGTACCGGGATGTATTCGATAAGGTGCGCGCGGTTGCCCTACCTCCGCACCGCACATACGATTGTGCCATAGAGTTACAACCTGGTGCCGTTCCTCCTCGTGGCAAAGTCTATCCACTGTCGGTAGCGGAGAATGAGGCCATGGAGGAGTACGTGAGGGAGGCGCTTTCACGCGGACACATTCGCAAATCCTCGTCCCCGGCAGGGGCTGGATTTTTCTTTGTGAAAAAGAAGGGCGGTGAGTTGAGGCCTTGCATCGATTACAGGGGTCTCAATCGCATCACGATCAAGAACGCTTACCCGATACCCTTGATTTCCGAGCTGTTCGATCGCCTTAAAGGGGCCACGGTCTTTACCAAACTCGACCTGAGGGCGGCATATAACCTGGTAAGGATCAAGGCGGGCGATGAGTGGAAGACCGCGTTTAACACCAGGACCGGTCATTATGAATCCTTGGTTATGCCCTTTGGGTTGTGCAATGCGCCCGCAGTCTTTCAGGAATTCATCAACAATGTTTTCCGTGACCTGTTGCAGCAGTGTGTGGTGGTCTATTTGGATGACATCTTGGTATATTCTGAATCCATGGAGGCCCACATTCTGGATGTCAGACGAGTGTTGCAACGGTTACGAGAGAACAAGCTGTTCGGTAAGCTTGAGAAATGCGAATTTCACCGATCCCAGGTAACCTTCTTAGGTTACATCATTTCCGCTGAGGGGTTCTCCATGGATCCTGAGAAGGTTTCGGCTGTCTTACAGTGGCCCCAGCCCAGTGGTCTTCGTTCCCTGCAGCGCTTTTTGGGCTTCGCCAATTATTATCGGAAGTTCATCAGGGACTTTTCCATGCTGGCCAAGCCTCTCACGGATCTGACCAGGAAGGGCAGTAATTCCCAGGTCTGGCCGCTCGAGGCCATCCGAGCTTTTGAGGCCCTAAAGTCCGCTTTTGTGTCGGCTCCAATTCTGTCGAATCCCAACCCCGGGTTGCCCTTTGTCCTCGAGGTGGACGCGTCTGAGACGGGAGTAGGCGCCCTTCTGTCTCAGCGTAGAACACCAGAGGGTCCTCTGCTTCCTTGTGGGTTTTACTCCCGGAAACTGTCTTCCGCGGAGTGCAACTATCAGATTGGTGACAGGGAGTTATTGGCCATCGTGCAGGCCCTTAAAGAATGGAGGCACTTGCTCGAGGGTTCGGTGGTTCCGGTTCTCATCCTGACGGACCATAAGAATCTGACCTACCTTTCTGAGGCCAAGAGATTGACACCACGTCAGGCCAGATGGGCTCTGTTCTTGTCACGTTTTAATTACGTGGTCTCCTACCTACCCGGTTCCAAGAACATCAGGGCGGATGCCCTATCACGGCAGTACTCCGAGCTGTCCAGGGAGGAGTCGATTCCGACTTCGGTCATACCTCCGAATCAGATCCTGGCCGCCATTCGCACCAGCCTGACCTCTCCCCTGGGTGAGCAGATTTTGGCGGCTCAATCTGGTGCTCCCTCTGGGAGACCCAACGGCAGATGTTTTGTGCCTGAGGAGTTGTGCACTCGGTTGTTGCGAACCTACCATAACTCCAAGACCGCGGGGCATCCTGGAAAGAATCAGCTGTCCTGGGCTGTTTCACGTCTGTTCTGGTGGCCTTCCCTACGTTCCGACATCGCCGCATATGTAGCGGCATGCTCCGTTTGTGCCCAGAGTAAGCCCCCTCGGCACCTTCCGTTGGGCCTTCTGCAACCCATAGCCACCGGGGAGCGCCCATGGTCACACCTGGGGATGGATTTCATTGTGGACCTCCCTGCATCCCGAGGCCATACGGTCATTCTCATGATTGTGGATCGGTTTTCCAAAATGTGCCACTGTGTTCCTCTCAAGAAGTTACCCTCTGCACAAGAGTTGGCCACGATTTTTGCCAGGGAGGTCTCCCGGTTGCACGGTTTGCCCAAGGAGATTGTGTCGGATCGGGGGAGTCAGTTTGTGTCCAGGTTCTGGCGCGCCTTTTGCTCCCAGTTGGGGATTCATCTCTCCTTCTCCTCGGCCTACCACCCTCAGTCCAATGGGGCCGCAGAACGATCCAATCAGGCCTTGGAGCAATTCCTTCGTTGCTATGTCTCCGATCATCAAGACAATTGGGTTGACCTTCTGCCTTGGGCTGAGTTTGCCAGGAACACGGCGGTGAACTCTTCCTCTGGGACGTCTCCCTTCATGGCCAATTATGGGTTCCAACCTGCCGTGTTACCGGAGGTATTCTCTCCCCAGGATATTCCGGCTGTGGAGGATCACCTTTCCGTCCTACGTGCTTCTTGGGTACAGATCCAGAAGTCCCTTGAGGCCTCTGCGCAGCGCCAGAGACTCCAGGCTGATCGCAGACGAGCGCCTGCTCCTTCCTACCAGGTCGGAGACAGTGTATGGTTGTCCACCCGCAACCTCAACCTTCGAGTGCCCACTCCCAAGCTGGCGCCTCGCTTTGTTGGTCCCTTCCGAGTGCTTCGCAGGGTAAACCCGGTAGCCTATGCCCTTGCGCTTCCTCCTGGCATGCGGATCTCTAACGTGTTTCATGTCTCCCTGTTGAAGCCACTGGTGTGTAATCGTTTCACTTCCTCGGTTCCTCGGCCTCGTCCGGTCCGAGTGGGCAATCATGAGGAGTATGAGGTGAGCAATATCCTGGACTCACGCCTGGTCCGCGGTCGGGTGCAGTTTTTGGTCCATTGGCGTGGTTATGGTCCAGAGGAGCGTTCCTGGGTTCCCTCCGCAGATGTCCATGCTCCTGCCTTGCTCCGAGCCTTCCACGCACGCTTCCCTCAGAAACCGTTTTTTGCTCTGCGGAGGAGGGGCCCTTGAGGGGGAGGTACTGTCATGGTATTACCTTCTTGCTGTTCTCCTTCGTTTGACATGTGCTGGCGGCCATCTTGGTTTCTGGGTTTCTTGTAGCCTTCCACCCTGCGGCTCCTCCTTCCCACTGGGAGGAGCTGGATGCCTAGCTCATATATATAGGAGGTCTGTGGCTTCAGTTCCTTGCTTGGTCCTCCTGTGTTCACATGCTTCTAAGACTGCTGCTGCTTCTGGTTCCTGATCCTGGCTTCGTCTGACTACCCTGCTGGTTCCTGATCCTGGCTTCGTCTGACTACCCTGCTGGTTCCTGATCCTGGCTTCGTCTGACTACCCTGCTGGTTCCTGATCCTGGCTTCGTCTGACTACCCTGTTGGTTCCTGATCCTGGCTTCGTCTGACTACCCTTCTGGTTCCTGATCTCTGGCCTCTCAAAGACTCTGCTTCGGTTTCACCATTCGTTTGGACTTTTGCTTTACAGCTTTATTTTCAATAAAGCCTTCTTATTTTCACTTATCTCTTGTTGTACGTCTGGTTCATGGTTCCGTGACACCCTTTAAGGTGTTGTAACTCACGCACCAGGTTAGGAATGCCAGAGTGGTGTAATGTCTCTGTATGGTAGTGGGTATAGTGTCAACGGTGTCTCCTACCTGAGTACGGCTGGACTCCTGGATCCTGGATCACTTGCAATAAATTGAGTGTGGTGCTAGTAGGAGTAATAGAGGGATTTTCAGCAGTAATTGAGATCCAGACCTTTGGTAAAGTTCAAACTTGTCTTTACTGATGGTTACTTTCATCCAAGCAAGATACAGCTTTAGTCTTAGGTCCCAGCAGATATTGGCAATGGTTGGCAGGAATTTATGCTTCTGCTCTCTCATGTACCCGGAGCTTGCAGGAAAGGACGTCTGCTTGTTAGCTCTATACTGTGGCAGGAATTTGGCTTCTACACTTTCTATCTTCTGCTTTATGGGGACTGACTAGCTGAGGAGGAATATGGCTTCTCTTGGGTCTCTGGACTGTACTCACAGTTATCTTCACAGTGTATGCTTTCTTCCTGGAATTCTGGAGTTGTCTGCTTGCTTCTTCCAGCTGAGGCTGCAAGGCTCAGGCTGGGGATGATGATCAATGTCTTAGCCGAGACAAGATCCTGGCTTTATTCCCTATATCTGGGAGCTCCTACACGCACAGCTTTATTCTAGCAGGGGTGGGTGGCACACTGACTTAACTTCCTTCCCTCACCATGAGGCTGGATATGGACACATTACTACACAACAAGGTCTGCAGCTAGTATGGGCAAACATGTCCGGAATGCTCAATAATTCAATACAACAACAACCAAGAGAGTATATATAATTCCATCAATATAAAATATATATTTATTGATAATTTTTAAAAGAGTGTACAAAACACTGTCATAAACAACATAAAGTACGAGTTTCCAAAGTTGTAGTACCACATCTATAGCGTCAAATTACTTGTGCAATAAAGCCACGACTTTGGAAACTCGTACTTTATGTTGTTTATTACAGTGTTTTGTACACTCTTTTAAAAATGATCAATAAATATTTATTTTATATTGATGGTATTATGAATTATATATACTCTCTTGGTTGTTGTTGTAAGGATATGGACACAGTCCACTCTGCTTACAGAGGGGGGTGCCAAGCTGGAATGAACTATTCCAGCTCAGAAATACTAAACTGAACCTAGCTCCTTGCCAGAACATTGCTGCCACCTGCTGGTAAACATGAAGAATGACAACAATATACATTTAACAAGGCTTATAATGCACAGTTGTGAGGTTATTATGTAAAATTACATCAGATGACAAAGTTAATTCTCTTAGCAGATTGTAGCGGGGTAAAAGAGTTTCGTAACACAACTCTGGGGAGTTACACATGGGGAAAGTTTAATGAATCATAAAATAGTGTCCTGCATTTTGGAATACAGTATGAAGGCCTCACGTGTCCCGTGATGTGGATAGCCACTCTATAGGTATTGTAGACGGCTGTATTGGGAATTTAGGAGAGACGGCATCTGGATGGTGTAGCCCCCAACTTTTCAGTAAATGGAGTCCTTTTTCCAGGGAGGTGATGAGGTGCTGATCTCCATTTTTGGTCATGATAAACTTCTTTGGGAATCCCCACTACGGAATCTCGTGGTGACAAAGGCTTTTGGTGAGGGGTAGTAGTTTTCTCCTTGCTGCCAAGGTGTGTTGCGAGAGGTCTGCAAAGAGTGTTACCTCTTGGAAGGGGTCAGGTAGCTTGCCTTTCTTTCTCACCGCCTGCATGAGCTGCTCCTTTATGTGATAAAAGTGGATACGTGAAATTGTATCCCTTGGTACTGAGTCAGGGAGAGATTTAGGCTTTGGTAGCCTGTGGGCCCTTTCAATAATTACATCCGTATCTGTAGCATGGAGTATAGTGATGATCAGTTTCTGGAGAAATTTGACCAAGTTGGCTGGTGATACGGATTCTGGAATGCCGCGGAATTTTACATTGTTCCGCTGGTTGCGGTCTTCTTGGTCCGCCATTTTGGATTTCATGGACTCCATTTCCGCCTGTCTCGCGGTGGCGGGATTGCGAGCGCCATTGTTTGCCGTCGAAAAAAGCTATAAGAAGCTTAGGAGCTTCTTTCTTACCCCGCTTGGGCTTCTTTTGTGGAGTGGGGTTCTTAAAGGGGTTGATGGTTGCCAAGTTTTTGGTGATCCACTGCTTTATAAGTCGTTTTTGCAGAATGCCTGAAGGGAGCTCTTGAGCTAAGCAGTTATTGCGCTCCCAGTTCAGGCCACGCCCCCGTATGTATATATATATATATATATATATTTAACGTGTATAAATATATATATTTACAGTTCATGTGTATAAATATATACATAGTAGAAAATAATAGACTGTAAACTTTGTATTGTTTTAATAAATTTATTTAATCATAATACCGTATATAGAGTTTTCAGTCGTCGCCACTGTAGTTCAGTACAGACACACAGTTCAGAAAGGTAAAGGAACAGAGAGATAGAGATAGGAAGTAGGCAGAGTCAGTAGTAGTTGCCTATTTTATTATATTAATTATTAATATTAAATCCCAAATATTAATAATTGATATGTCCTATAACAGGGGCACTGTAGGGTGCTCTATTACTAACGAAGGGAATAATTATTGGTGGGGCTTTGAGGAGCACAATTACTATAGGGGGAACTATGTCTTTGGCACTATTATTTCTTCTGTATAGTATTTGGGGGTATTGGGGAGCACAGAGAGCAGCAAGATAAATCTTGTGGGACTTGAGGATGGGGAGAATGATAGAAAAGTGAGGAACCTAAGATATCTATGCGTTAATCTCTGCAGAGATGGGGCATGGCTGAAATAAGTTGTGTAGGAGAAGATGAAAGAAAACATCTACATCAGAGTAGATGTCACCTGGGAGGCTCTGGATGTCAGAAGTATGTGCTGCTGTATAGTCCTGTATGTTTGATAGTGTCTATGCAGCAAGTAAAGCAATTAAGGCTACTTTCACACTTGTGGTAGCAGAGTCCGGCATTCTGTTCCAGTGGGGGAACAGCCTGCCGGATCCGTGCTAACACTAGTCCACCATGCCACCAGAAGTCTGCTCCGGCCCCAATCCCTATAATGCCTGCCAGACCCTGCTATCGCAAGTGTGAAAGTAGCCTAAAATCTTTAGTGCTAGTGCGAGCGGTGGGGTGTGGACTGGAGCCATATGCATTGGGGCTTGGGCCCTGGATCTTTTGAGACCCCAGCAATGCCCCTGATTGGTGGTGTTTTATAATTTTTATACATTTTTTTATTTATTTTTTAAGATTTCTTTTAATTGCTGATTTCTCCTGTAACAGAGGCCAACATATTAGTCCCAGCTAAGGGGGAATACAACCTTCTGCATCCATTACGAACGGATCCGATTGTATTATCTCTAAAATAGCCATGACGGATCCGTCTCTAAAACCATTGTAAGTGAAGGGGGGGGCGGATTTTTTTTTTTGTGTCAGAGAAAACGAATCTGTCACAATTGAGAGTCATGACGGATCCGTCTTGCTCTGCATCCCAGGACGCACTCAAAAGCTCTGCTTGTAGTGTTTTTGTGTGCGTCATTGGAACACAATGAAACAGAACGGAATGCATTTTGGTGCACTCTGTTCCCTTCAGTTCAGTTTTGTCCCCATTGACAATGAATGGGGACAAAACTGAAGCGTTTTCCCCACTTTTGAGATCCTATGACGGATCTCAATAGCTGAAAGTGAAAGTGCAGATGTGAAAGTATCCTAACTTTGCAAGGACACTCAGAAATGTCCTTGTGTAGTTAAATGCAACACCCCCCCAGATGTATATAAATGGGCAGTCAACAACTGGTTAACATTGCCCAGTTTAATGAAGGCATTCTTCATAAGACAATTAACGCGATCATCTAGTTCAAGTAGAATTGCCTCTCCACTCATTTTAAGGGTCCCCGCAGGGGATTACAATAAAGTAATATGGCAATATATTGTAAGATTACAATATAGTCACATACAGCATGCAAAGAGAATGTAGTATTGAACATGGTAAACAACTTATTAGAATGCAAGCAGTCAAATTCAAGAGATATGTGTCCTTGTCTTCTGTCTTCTTGGAATGTGGGGGTGTTGATGGTAGGCTCAACGGGTCCTGAAGATATGAGGTCTTCTTGTTAAAAAAGTTTTTATGCGTATATAAGTATAATTTTCTCAAGCACAACAGAATATATTATTAATATGAATAAAATTAGATTACAGGCAGGCAGGGTATCAGAAATAATTTATTTCTTTAACGTTTTTCACCATTTTGATCATTACATTATCACACATATGTATTTCTCAATGATTTATTAGCTAACTATCTATCCTACCTGTCTAGAAAAGGCCCCTTAGACTGCCTGTACTGCATGAAGTATACAGATAAGCTGCATAGATCATGGGATGTTAAACATCCATTCCTGGCCGCCTCATAGTAACCATTTCATCTGAACATTCACACATCTTTATGGAGTTGTTGACAACACACACACATAATTATCTACCTAAAAGGATGACGACAGCCAGCCAGAGGTGCATCCCAACACAAGGACCACCCTGGAGTAATCCCCGGTGAAATCACGCTTTTAGGGCATTGACTCTTCTTGTAAGAGTGGTGCTCAAACTGCTAGGGTGCATCTGTGGGACCCTCTTTCAGAGATGATGTCCTCCACCCAACTCTCAAAAAGCTGAGGGGTCTTCAGGAGAGGTGGGCAGTCGAGCTGGGCTATCAGACGGTCAACTCTGTAGCTGTGATGTCATCCTTCCTACAAAATGGACATATCCACGCTCTCAACGAGGAATATAACATATTAATTATTTCCCGTCAATAATTGATTGTTATATCAATAGAGGAGAAGCAGGAAAGTGGAAAGAAAGCAGACATCAACCAAAACTCTGATAATGATTGATACAAGAAATCAGAGTTAATTCTTTCCTGACACATTTTCTCCTCTTTTGATCATTACATTATCACTCATATATGCATTTCTCATTGATTTGTTAGCTAACTATCTGTCCTAGCCGTCTAGAAAAGGCCCCTTAAACTGCATGTACTGCATGAAGTATTTAGGTAAACTGTATACATCATGGGATGTTAGATATCCCTTCCTGAAAACCTCATAGTAGCCATTTCATCTGAACATTCCGCTTCTTTATGGGGTTATTGACAGCACACACTTCATTATCTACCTAAAAGGATGACGACAGCCAGCCAGAGATGCATCCCAACACAAGGACCACCCTGGAGTAATCCCCGGTGAAATCACGCTTTTAGGGCATTGACTCTTCTTGTAAGAGTGGTGCTCAAACTGCTAGGGT